>NW_006800012.1:474401-566855 GCF_000485575.1 Poecilia formosa | reverse complement strand
TTATTTGCGCTTGTCATAAATCTTTTCTTGCTATAGTACGCCATTATAACAGTAAACCTTAGTCTTTTAGTGCACCGGCGTTGTATGCTTGCGAGAAATTTCCATACGTCCAATAACATGCATAGTGTAGAAGCTGTAAGTCAGTGCCTCACCAGCAATGAACCTCACGGCACGTCACTGGCTGAAAGTTACGCAGCAAGTCGTAAGTTGTGAAAGCAAAATTAATTATCCTTTATATAATCACATTATCTCCATCCATCGTACTTGCCCTCTCGTTATTACTAATCATCCTTTCTTACTGCACCCTTTCCCATCTTTTGCCAAACTCCCCCTCTTTGTTTTACTCCTTGCATCTTCTTTATTGCCCCCATCACAGTTTACATCTTTCTTCTCTCTCTTTATCCCCCTGCAGGCAGTGACCGTCTTGCACAAAGTGACGCAATGGTTGTAATTGGCTGCCCTCCGCTACTAATCAGATCACAGTTGGCACTGGGAGGGCTCTGGCGATTACCCATAATCCCCACCCCAACAGATCAGGGGCTGAGTCCGCAGAGAGCTGGAGATAGGCGGGAGGGAAAGGGTTGGAGACTAATTTTGTTCCTCTGCTCTGCCCCCTCACCCCCACACTCTGGTCAGCTCCCCAGCCACTTCACCGCCGTGACGACCGTCCATCGATTAAAGGTGTTGTAAACAGCAGCTTGTTAAGTGGCTCATTTTCAGATTAACGCTAAAATGAGGAGACAGAGCACAGGAAGTACTGAACAGGATTGTGTTTAGAATGTCAGCTCTCCATCCTTCTATTTTTCTCTGTTTTCTCTCACTCACTCCCTCTCTCAGCTTTTTTTTTTTTTTGAAAAAAAGAAAAAGAACAACTGATGTGATCTTTGGGCCTGTGAGCAATTGACTTGAGATTGGTCGGGCTCCTCGGCCCACTCAGTTGACCGCGAGATCTCCACGAAGGGTCACAGCTGATGCGGTCCTTTATTAGCTCAAATTAGGCCTCTGTGTCTCCAGGAAGGGGAACATCCATCTCCTTATTCATTTGTTCTTCTTGTCCCATTTATTTACCGAGTTGGCCGGGCAGTTAGACCGTTTGGTCAGAGAGCGCTGGTCGCCCCGGGCGAGGACACAAATAACATTGTATGCACATTAGTTACAAATCACCAATGAGTTGCCGGGGTCAGGAGACGGGGAAAAAAGGTGAAGAAAAAAAGAAAAGGAGCATGAATTGCATTCCATACAAGCCGGGGCGACTCGACACATCATCCTACCCGAGTTTTTCTATTTTTGCACGTTGGACTGCTTTATTTCATGTTATTAATACAGTATGAAAGCACTCATTAAGTTGCACATTGCTCATTTTCCCCTTCACTGTGTGATATTTCATTTATCATCAGAGGTCAGTCTAAGAATCTCTCTGATCGCCCCTTCACGGCTGGCTGCTCACCCGTTCTGTGAGAATTAGTGGCAGAGAGAGGCGGCGCGGCTGCAGAATGAAGTCGTTTAAAGGGGGTAATAGCACGTCACATTTTACTCGTGGCTGCATTGAAAATGTGACTGCAATAGATACACAGGTGTAACAGCAGCCCAAGTGTCTGAGTCCTGTATGTACAATGGACGCTGGAATGACCTTTAGAGTGCTCAACTAGTTTTAACTACTACACAGTGCGGGGTAATTTAACCTGCAACTACGCGTAATTTATACACTCATTACACGCTTTGTGTGTAAAGTCCTAATCTACAACCTAAATGGTGACCATAGCAGCTGTCTGATCATTCCGGTTCGCACGTCGGGGAGGAGGAGTGAGAAGCATTTCAATATGCTGGACATGTGCAGTTAGTGACCGCTGTGTTAGTGTTTATGAAACACACATTAACTAAGAAAAAAGGTCACAAACGTTTTTTGTTTTTTTTTCCTAAGCAGGTTTGTAGATATATTTTTGATTACTTGAAAGGATAGTTTTGAGTCTTAGGTTGTTGTTCGACTCAGAAATATCAGATATAATATCCGACACCAATCTGAATATTGTACGGATTGGCATTTGCTGTTAGAATGCATACCACTAAGGGTGAGGGTTGTTGACTGCATCAATGTCAATTTGTCTCATGAAGCAATGACATTCCAGAAGCTGCAGTATTTATTTTTTTTCTAAGGAAAATGGAGGTTTCTACAAAGAGCCTTTTAACTCTAAATAAATATCTGGTCTGTTTTTTTGCTATGAATAATTACTTTTGGTAACTTTCAACTAATTTAGCAATTTAGTTCAAAATTACAAAGTCAGGTTTGTGTTGAAGAGTTTGGTTGGTGAGGCTAACTTAGCGCTAAACTAATTAAAGTGTATTTAGACTAGTTAAAGTGAGTGTGTGTTCCTAACAACCAGCTCACAATTCAAAGAAGTAAAAATAAAACTTTTTTTTTTTTTTTTAAGAAAGTAATGCTTCATTTGCTGAAATCAAAATCAATAACCTTTTGGACAACTGACTGTATTGACCGTCAGTGCAGTGATTGGTCTGACTTACTGTTATTGAATACTAAAATGGCAGCTCAAATAGACACAGATATATTATAATAATATATAGTCTTCATAATATAACATTTCTTTATGTTAGTTTTTAAAGTGTTGATTTAGAACAAGTACACGAAATAAAATTCTTAGGTGTCATATTAGACGATAAATTTAGCTGGAAACCACAGATCAGCCTAGTAAAATCTAAAATAGCCAAAAGTGTTGCTGTTCTAAGAGGAATTACTTTTTTTTTCGAAGAGGAATTACTATAAATCTCTGTTTATTCTATATAACACACTCATTGTACCACATTTAACATATTGTGTGGAAATTTGGGGGAATACATACAAAACAAATTTACAGCCATTATATGTCTTACAAAAAAATATCAATCTGAATACTTCATAAAGTAGGATATTGGGAACACACAAACCGGCTATTTATCAAATCAAATCTACTAAAATTCTGGGATCTTGTAACATTTAAAACTTTACAATTCATGTTTAAGGTCAGAAATCAAAAACTTCCACACAATATACAGGAAATGTTTGGTGACAGAGAGGGTGGTTATAATTTAAGAGGTGAAGGATATTTTAAAAAACAATATATTAGAACAACTAGGAAGAGTTTTTGTTTATCTGTGTGTGGAGTAAATGTCTGGAATGGATTGAATGATGAGTTAAAAAAAAGTACAAATGTAAACCAATTTAAAAAAACTTGTTAAAACAGAGCTTATTTCAAAATATGATATATAAGATGATTGTTTAATAGTCTTTAATGTAATTGATTATATAAATAGTATTTAAATAATTGTACATAATCAAACATCATGTAAAATGGAAACAAGTTGTCTCTTTTTGATGTTCTGAAAGTTAATTGATAAATTGACAAGCAGGAAAAGGGCAGGACATTATAAGATATTATATCTTCTACCTGCTCCTTTTAGAACAGAAAATATAAAATTTACATGTCACATGGGCAGAATAATTTGTTTTACATTTTTATTTCTTATGTTTGTTTTATTCTATTTTGTTTGGTTTGTTTTCTTGATTGTCTTTTCAGTCTGTTCGAAATAAATAAATAATATAAAAATAAAATAAAAAATAAACACTAGTGAAGTTTTTGTTATTTTGAATTAAAATAATCGACCCAAACAGGCTGAAGGGAAGGCATTTAAATGTTTTTCTGTAAGGGATGAAACACAACAGATCAGAGCTTAGAGAATATTTGCTTACTTCACCTTATCAATTTTCAACATTCAGTATTTGTCTCTCTAGCTTTATGATAATGAATTGTGCTAAGTCTTACTAATTACCTGCTAAAAAATAAAAGGCTGTTTTAATTTAAGTCATCATCACACAGAATGAGCGAATCTGAAACCAGAACTTTGTGGACCAAACCTTTATTCCGTGAACATCACTGGGTTTTAGCTCAGTCAACAAGTAGCTCACACTGAACCTGTGTGACCTGCAGCGCTGTGAGTGTTTGGATGTGTGTATTGGGTTTGTATGGCTGAGCTAACTACAATGACAAATTAAAACTGATTTTTTTTCAATGCAAATCCTGGTCAAGATTGGTCAACAAGTGGTTTTTCATAGCTAAATTGCTGCAACATTCCAAAATGAAAGAAATGGTTTTGATTGTGACAAATGAAATAGTCAGTAATAATAATGATATTCAGCAGCAAAACAGTGTTTTTCTGTCTGCATGAACAATGACAAACTATGATTCTTCCTGCTTGATGCCTCACAGTCAGATTGATGTTATTTCTTGGAGTTCTATAATTACTTTAGCATCTTGCAGTCTGCTACTGTCAGCTCTTTTGGTCTTCCCATGAAGTACGCTTCCCTTTCAACAGGCACAATAAATTTTTTTCTGTTCTCATACCGATATCTGACATTTTGTATCGTCCGGTATCGATCCGATACCGAAAAACAGTGCTAAATTGACTTAAAATGTTTATTTTTAAAAAACCAGTGGTAATTGTTCTGAATTGTAAATTTATTTGATAACTCTGCATCAGTACAGCACACTTAAATACACCAATATCTTCACAAGCTTGGTCAAACGTGAAAACAACACAACTTCAATTTGTTCAGTCAGTGATGTCAGGAGAACAGTTAATGTAAAATAAATAATAAAGAAACTAAAACTGATAAACAATACGCTATCGTGGTTAATCAAGTAAAAACGAACTGCTGCAAACCTTTCAAATTTTTCAAGTTAAAGTAGAAATTCTAAATATAATGTAAAATAAATAAAGTGTGGTGTAGCTCAGAGCACAACGTGTAGAATTAGACTGAATAGATCTGCCCTTTTGTATCAGGCAGATAGATAAGAATTTCTTTTAACATTGGGATCAATGCAGATATTAACATCAGATCGCACATCTATAGGCCCAATCGAGGACAAACCTTTTCAAAATACTGACTAACAATGTTCTCATTGTACATTTTTAGCTTAGCCGTAGCATAGTCCTGATTTATTCCACACCAGGAACAGCTTTTTGTTACATTTCACAAGAAAAATATATATATTTTTTTATTAATGTTACTTGGATTTGTCAGTTTTGTTGAAGTTCATGTTAAACGTTCATTTGTCCAAAATATGTTAATAGAACCTACTTTCATAGGGTGACCTAGTTTTTTCAAATGAATGTTTCTTGTTCTGTGTCCTGCATGATGGTTGTGCCAACTCTAATGTTTGTTGCTTTGTTTTTAACCGGGGGGATGGAAAGCACCAGATCTTTTCTCAGCGACACACTGTCACACTTTTCTGCTGCTGATTCACAGTTCAGTTATTGGCTCATTAAGTCTCCATATCAATTTATGGATTGGTTTTCTTGAAAATCAGTAAACCCACAGGCAGCGATGGATACAGAAACACTGTGTAGACCGGAACGATTCGGAAGACGCCGGAGCACTTCTTCTCAACAGACGTCTAAGAATCCTTTTTCTTCTGCATCTACGTAGTGAAACAGATGGTGATAATCACAGAGACGCTTATGACATGAAGACATGTCTGAAGTGTGTTGGAGACAGCAAACGTCAGGGAAGTTTTAACTCATTCTCAAAAAGTTTATCATATGTACACATGAATAGCATCTTCACCTGTCTCTGTTTTAACCATTGGCAATAGCAGCAAAAGCAGGAGATTTCCCCCAGCCTCTTGTGCAGATAGTCACGTTGCAGACATTATTCTGGCCTTGTGTCTCTTTCAACACAGCAGGAGGGTTTGGGATGAGCGATGAAAGTTGGAGGAGAAGTGTACAAGGGTTTTGTGAGCTGTAGCTTTACTCATATGTGTAGTCTGATCATCTTCGGGCCTGAAGATGTGCTTCTTTTGAAAGTCTTTATTTGAATTTCTGTGGAATAAAGGAGCCGCAGCTATAGGCTGTACGGAATAGATTGAATACAAGGGTTGCTGTCAGAAATCCTTTCTCCTCTGCTTAGCTTAAATTCTCTCTCTGAATTTGATCACGAAACATAGTCCTGTCTTACCTCGAGCCAAGAGGGTTAAAGCAGGATGCCCTCAGCTGTCTGCATTTCTTAAATCCAGCCTTCCTCTCTCCTCCCCGCCTCTAAACCTCCCTCTGCTCTCTGCCCAGTCGTCCAACTGGGGGCGGTGCGCTGGCCTTTAAAAAGGCAAGCTTGTAATCTGATAATTAACAATCTGCTAAATTTCTCAAAAGGAGAACGGTCATGTGAAATGTCTGGCTCATGCCCGTGAGTAGGTTGACCTTTCGCCGGGGCTGGAATGGCAGGCAAAGCAAGTCAACTCACTTAGAAATGTTTAATTAGCCCTGCTTACGGCTGTGAGCGCTGCCCATGGACAGGAGGACGGTCAGGGACAGACAGCATCTCTCTCAAACTTAAAGTCCTTCCCAATAGCATTCTTACCCCTTTAGCAAAAACCATATTCAGCTTCACTCCTCCAGAGACAGAGTTTAATCCACACATTTCTTCTTACTGATTCTCACCTGGCAGCATAGCTTAATGACACACACTTTGATATAAACCAGATCTTCATCAACTGTAACTGAATCCTTAAATAAAGAGAGCATCCGCTCACTTACTCTAATGTGCTGATAGCAAAGCTAATATTTTGTTTAGCGCTTTTATGCTAACTTTAAAAATGTTCAGCGTTCCCCAAGTTAATGTTTCCTGATAAATTCTAATGTGTTAAAGATACTTGGTTATTTTGTGCACTTTCAAGTTGTGTTATTGACACAGTATGGTTGAATTTAGCATATTAGCTTCTGCTAAATACCATGATGGTGTAGCGCTTTAGCTTTAGCAGACTGTTTATGATTAGCGCTTTAGGGTTAAAGCAGCTAACGTGTTAGTTAGCAGGGCCCGTCTCTGATAGTCCGGTCTTGTTTTGGGGGTGAGGGGTGATTATTTGCTTTTCTTTTCTGCAACATGAATCATTTTTCATGCAGGACTTTCAGAGCACCTTGGTCTATGTCGGCTACATGATTTGTTTCAAACTTTAAACAAGACCACTATGCTCCTTTCACAACTGCAGGTTTCTTCTCACCATTCTTGTCAAGAGTTGTCATGCCAACTCGAAAGCTGTGTATCTTTTCCATTCCACATCATAAATTTTCACAGATTTGCATTGGTATTGTATGGAATTCCCTGAACTTTTTAATGTGTGGCTAAGCTTTGGTTAGCACAGGACGGTAGAGAGATGTCAGTCTGGTTAAAGAAGGCAGTCGTTGCTCAGCCAGCAAAACCTTTACAGTGTCGCGCTCTTGTTGCTCTTGGCTTTCTGGGATTTGTCAGTTAAAGTCTTGAGGTGATCCTCTGAGAGTAACGAAGAAAAAGAAAAGAGAAGGACTATCGCCACTGAGTAATTTTATTCTGTCCTCCTTTTCTGTGTTTGTTCATGCTCTTTGCATTTCTCAGCCCAGGCTCAGTTCCCTGACTGTGTGGCACACAGAGATTTCAGCAGCACTGAAGGAGGAACATATCAGCCCCTTGGCAGAATTCGGAGGCTTTACCCCGCACGTCACTGTTCATCTGCTGCAAATAGAATAAAGCTTACAAAGCATTCAGAAATAATTTGTTCTCTCTTTCTCCTAAAGAATCTCCTCTCTTCATCCCCCAAACAAAATACAGCAATGAGTTAATGTATGCCACATATTTATTCTGTTCCTCCATATACACTTTACATTAAGCAACCCATTAGTATTTGCTTTGTGATGATACAGTAGCACCAGCCGGGATCATTTAACTTTTTTTTTTTTTTTTGCTTCGCTGCTTTATTGCTTTATAGGACTCAATATGGAAATACATTATTTACACTGCGCACTGTCAGGATGTCAACTGCAAACTAAAGCTTTCCCTGTGATTTATTGGCGAGGAAACGAAAATAATGTGTTTCAGGAACCAACCCCTCCACTCCCCCGGCCGGAAACAAAAACCCGCCAGAGGAGACCGACGGGAGTCAATTCAACAAAGTCAATAAAGGATCATTATTCCAGGCCATTTCAAGCACACGCAGACAAACGGTGCGCGAGACATTAACGCCAAGTCTCCACAAAGCTGCCAGAGCAATGCACTTACAGGGTTAATCACTGCATTTGTATGCAAATATGTATTTAAGTGTGTCTGGCCTTATGGGAGGGTTGTGTGAAGGAATGGGCCCAGGCAGTTGGTGACATTCAGCGGCGGTGTAACCTCCGTGGATAGGTTCCCTGACGCTATTTATGAATGTTAATTGCTTTTTGGGCCGCCGCTGCCTCCCCAGCCGCCACCTGTCCCCGGCTGCAGAGCATCATGGGAGCCTCTGTGGCCTTTCAGCCAGAGCTGTCATGTGAAAGGGAGAAAATCCTCACAGGAGGGATATTTGTTGTGTTCAAGAAACGATGGCTTGAAGATAAAATTGCAACAGATGGACACGCGTGTTGACGCTAAGCGGAAAGGAGGGATGTCTGTTGTTTTTTTTTCTCTTTTCCACCTGAGTGAGGATAATAAACCCAGTCGGACTGAGAGCTAATCTATCCGAAATGTAAATGAACTTTAAAGCAATCCCACATTAAAAACAAGAGACCTTCGTCTGTGCACACCGCTTTATTGAAGCGTTCACACCCCTTAAACCTTTCTTTTGGTCACCTAGCAATCAAACCTAAGTGTGATTTATTATAATTTAGAAAATGTATACTGTACACTGACTTCAATTTTTTTTTTTTTTTATACAAAAAAAATCTGTAGTCTCAGTTTGTTGGAGATCCACCTTTTGCTGCGGTTACTTTTATGGTCTCTACCTACTTTGTGCATCTCCAGTAACAATTTGTGTGCATTCTTCTACTGATTTTCAAAGTCTGAACTTTGACTAGGCCATTTCTAGCACAGCTATAGCTGCTTGTTAACAGAGATGTTGTGTTTCTGGGTCTTTATGCTGCTGTTTTGTTCACTAATTTGCTGTATCAAACCTCTGAGACTTTAACACGCTCCAGTGTTTAACGAGGCTTCTTGAACATTATTTTAGCGCCGTCAGACTGGAAAGTACAAGTTTTAATAATTTTATTTGAAAACTAAACAAGTGAAGTGGGATTTTCCTTCCTCCTCAAAGTTATGGGTTAGTTTCTTTCACAAAGAATCTCAATAAGGCTGTTAACTGATGTACAGAGAAAAACGGGTTATGAAAGTAAAGAAGTAGTTTTGCATTAATTCAGTTTCCATCATCTCTTTTTACTTTAAACAACTAGAAAGAAAAAAGCAGAGAAACTGACAGTATTACAATTTTTATTTTTTTTATTATTTCTCTCTGACAGAAAGCAACAGAATTGTGGAAAATGAAAAATCTCATCTGCATCAAATGCAAATAGATCTTTTCATTCAGTCTCATGTAGGAATTTTCCCAAATAAAAAAAAAATTGCCGGCAATTGTTTGTTATTCTCCATCTCCTTCCCTCTGAACCCCTCTTTCTTCTTTGCTCCCACTTATTCCTATAAATTTATTATGACAAAATTCCGATTCAGAGAGAGTGTGCAGGATTCAATAATAATATCATGCAGAGTCCATGTTTGCAAAGCAGACATTAAAATGATAAATCCAGATTCGGCACCCAGCAGGTAATCCTGATCCACTGAACCTGGCTGCTTTAAAGTGACACTAAACATTTATGAATGTCATGAATCTTTGTTAAAACACTAACCATTTAGTCCTGAGTGGTGTTTAATGGACTTTGTTAAGTGGATTACAATGTTTTTTTTTTCGTCTGTTACTTGCAGGCTTTCTTTCAGCCAGTTATATTCCAGCAAAAGCCATATAAATGCTAACAACCATCCATTGATTTTTTTTTTTCCCTCCCTCCTCTTCGCGTGTGTGTGGTCGCATCTGATACATCAATCTTGTTAACACAGGAGGCTTAGAGTGGAGGTCTTAGCTCTGAAAAATGTAAGATGTAAATTCCAGCTGTCTCCTCTGCGATATAATGCGGAGCGCTGAGCAGCATTCTCCACAGTCTGCAGTTATTTGACTGCATTAAGGCAGCAAACAGTTGTAAACAGAGAACAGAGGGGACGGGAGCGTCGAAGATGGAAGTCAATTTATTTCCACAAACACATAAAAGCTAACGACATGGAAAAGCTAAGAAGTGTCTGCAAAGAGGAAAGAAAAGAAGACGAGGAAGAAAAAAAAAAGCAGAACGCTTTAAGTCGTGGCCGTAGTGAGACGGCGTTAGAGGAGAAGAGGACACGACCTGCGGTTTCATAGAAACGAGGCAGGTGGAGATGGGTTCAAGCTGATTTTCAGAGAAACAAGTTTAGATAAATAAACACTGCTATTGCTCATAGTTGCATCTGGAAATCAGGATTGCAAATTATCAAATATATCTGCCAATTTTTCTTTCATATTTAACTGAGAAAATAGGTTGGAATGAAAGTAAAAACAACTGTTTCAGCAGTTTGTATTTATTGAAAATGACTGTCATCAAGACTGAAAAATAACATTGTTTGTTATTTTCATATGAAAATATCAGGAAATGCTCGATACAGTAAATTCAGACTGAATATTTTGTTCTGAAATTGTCCAAAGTCGCTTACTACAAGGTTCATTTGGAGAGACATTCATGTGGTCAATTTTAATGAAGCTACAGCTAACTTGAACAGATTACTGTTAGCCATTAGCATCCCATACTCCACAAAGGTCACTGGCTAGTAATCAAACTCATTATTTCACAATAAACTCTCAGAGTTCCAGGCAGCAGCTGCAGGTGTGTGACGGTTTGAACCTGATGTTGGACATGAAGGTGTCTGTGTAGTGTACTTGTCCGGACTGTTGGTGGTAGACTTGAAACCATCCTAGTTTGTTCTGTCCAAACTCTCCTGAGCTTCCCCAGCCGTCTGTCTGGTCAAGGTCTTCCATGTTTTCACCACTGGTCTGCACAGATTTAATTTCTCCCTGCATGTATGAATCAAATGCACTTTGACGTGATCTATCAGAAATGTAATTTCTGGTTATTGTGGTTATTGTGATCGGACAGCACAATAACCACAGCTGATGGTTATCACTCTCTCTCTCTAGTCGGATACTTAATAAACTGTTTAATAAACTGTTTGTATTTGGGAATTTTGACAGGGAGATTACCTTTATTAAAGCCCCCAGAACAATAACCAAGGCATCCGGGTTTGACCTTTCCACACATGCTGTGTGTCTCACACTTTGCTTTTCACACCAACAACAGTGAGTCAGGAGAACTCACAGGGAGAGTAGAAGGTTTGTCAGTCTGTGGAATGATTATGATGTTTCTGCACCTGCCAGTGTTGGTGATAGAAAAACAGACTCCACCTGCTGTTCATATGACAGTTCTGAGTATCTGGTCTCTCTGTGGAGTAGGAAACCACCAGAAGTCCACAGAGCAACTTCTTCATGAGGCGCCGACAACAAAATGTGGAAAATTCTCTTTTCTTGTTCGGCTTAAGGGTCAACTAGTCCATTCTCTTTCAAAGTGAGAAGGAATGTACCAGGAAGAGCCATGAGAAGACCCCTACAGCTGCTCACAAAAGCCTTGGTTTCTGCCTGTATTTGTGAGCCGTCTTGATTAAAAATCACCATAACGGCACAGCAGAGGCAAACAGTGAAGGAAATAAGTTGATGGCTGTGGAATCTTTCTAGTTATCTAGAACAAAAATCATGCATACAATAGCACAGAACATATGCTTATTGGGAAAAATCTTGGAAAACCAGAAAAATCTGTTCAAATTGCTTAGGATCCATTTTGAGTCTTACATTTTTATCCAGTCTCACTTATTACAGTTACCTAGTGTCAAACCTGCTGTTGCATGAAGGGGGCAGTATTATGTAAATTGACTTTTTGAGCTTTACATCATGATATAATGTTATTCCGTCAACACAAACATACCTGTAGCGTTGCCTTGATTCTTTCATGTATATTTGAGAAATCATTTAATCTCCATGGTAACCATTCAGCTGTGCAAAACACCTGTGTAGACCTAGCCCCACCTTCAAGGATGAAGCTCCTCCTCAGAAAAGCAGTTTGAAAACATAAATGCTCACAGAGCAGCACGCCCCCACTCAGCTCCTTCAGACTAGCCACCACCAATTAGCAAGCACCTGGTGGAACTGCACCTCCACTGAACTCATTATACTTTCTATGATAAAGAAAAGTGAAAAGGTGAAAAGTAGCAGAATAAAGTGAAATATTTTATTAGCTAAAGAAGGTCTGAGCTTTGATTTTTAACTTTGTCAGAATTTCCATTACTTAAATTTTGTATTGTTTTGTTTGTTTATGTCTTGTTAATTAATGAATCATTTTAGTGTAGTTACCGTTAATTCTTTATTGATTCTTTCTAAATCTGTGATAATCACTCAGTTTTCAACTGAAGTGTTAATCTTGTGACTGTGAGAATAAAAATATTTCCATAGAATATTCTTCTTGCTACTTTTATGACTTCAGGCTCCCTGACAGAGAATTTACTGTGGTAATTTGAAGACAGTTAAAAAAAAATACATGTAATGTGACTGATCTGATTTTTAATATATACTGGTGCCATCTATGCACAGTTGGATTTAGAGAGACATGATTCACTCTCCATTCTCTACACTATAGAGGCATTGGGCCTTTATGTAACCCATGGATAATCCCATCTGGGGCCCATTACTCTGCTTATTTTGTATGTGGGCCCCACATGTGAATATTAGCCGGGCTGAAAACACAAGGGAACAGTGTGACTTGAGTATTAAAACTTAAAAGAAAAAACATCCTAGACGTTAAACAGCATGTATTAAAAAATCCAACATTTACAACACACTTGGGGGGAATAATTTTGCAGTTGTGAGTGTGTTTCATTGATATGAGCACAACAGAGACTTGCCGGTGTGTGCCAACTCTGCAGGTGCTCGCGTATGTGAGTCCCGTCCTAGCTCAGGTGATAATTGGATATAAAAACAAATGAGGTGGGGATTGTGATTGTTCCACGTTTAATTCTGCTCAAAGGCCAGGTCAACACCAGAGCAATTTCCTGCTTGGAACAGAGGATGGCAAAGGCTGGATTTGTATGAAGCGCAACAGCCTGATATTATCTTTATAGTACGCCATTATAACAGTAAACCTTAGGAAACATAATAATACATGTGTCCAGTGTTGTGGTACTCGAAGTTGGTCTTGGTCTTAAGACCGGTCTTAAGACTATTTTTTGATGGTCTCGGTCTCGTCTCGGACTCGACCGCATTTGGTCTCGGTCTTGTCTCGGTCTTGATACACTCTGGTCTTGGTCTTGGTCTCGGGTTAGGTGGTCTTGAACACAACACTGCATGTGTCAATAAAGCCCATCCAGGAACCATTCCCGTAAGTTTAAAATATTTCCATGTATTTGAGTGAGAAATGAAGGCATACTGTTAAGCTGGCTGGTCATTCTGTTATAGGTCAGCCAGGGTGGGAAGAGTTGGACTTCCACTATGTTAGAAAAGTCGGTTCCTGTAGGTGGTGATTGGTGGATGAAGGTTGTAGGGGAAAGGTTTGGATACAATAGGGGTTTTGTGTAACACCCACATGGACGGTAGGGGCTTACAGGCCTTACTGCATGTTACTTGGTCCTTGCTGGGCTGGTTGGTTTTTGATTCCTGGGGTGATAGTGAAGCTTGCTATGCTACTGCTCCTGCCCTACGCCTGAAACCCTAGAGTCTTTCAGGATCACTCAGAGGTCCTTGACATCGGTTGGCGCTGTTTTTATTTGGGTGTGGGTGGGGTAATTGAGGGCCATTTTGTGTGCTGCCCCTCAAGGGGACTTATATAACAGGATGACACTCCTTGTGGTCCCAACAGTTGTGGATTCAGGTGGGCGTCCATCACTGTTGGAACCACAAGTTGCTACCTCACCAGTTGGGGTGATAATGTCCACTCCCCACTGCACTGTGTCAAACAAACCAAACCACTGAAAAACCTGTTCACCTCTGTTGCCTATAGTGGTGCTGCACCAAGAACCACTGGAGGAAATGACTTGAAAACCTCTGAAGACACTGAGTGCAACTTCCTTTTTCATGAAATGTAAACAGAAATGTAGTGGAATGAAACTTTAGCATTAGCTTTAGCAGTCTGTTGTCATTGGCAAAACACCATGAGCCATTTCTCTCGCTAGCACTATACACACACGTTTGTTTTGGTTGTATTTACCCAGAATGCTCTGCACTATAGTCTACTTCCTTCTTCTGGAGTGATTTCTGGTCCACTTGCTTTCACATATGCATTGAAATTGCATCAGTCCACTTCAGCCGGACAGAGGTCTAGATTTGTAGGCGGACAAGAGTTTACTGTTTTGGTTCACATCAGAGTTGGATTACGCATTCACACCTCCCCAAATAAACTGGACCTTATAGGCAAAGACTAAGGTTAAAGAGGACTGAACAGGACTGGTGTGAATGAGCCCTGAGGACGTTAACAAGGAGCTCAGTTTAACCGTCAGAGGATTCAAGAAGAACAAAAGAGTTACTGAGAGAATTAAAGGTGAATGCAGCTTACACTTCCAGGAAATAACTAGTGAAAGGTGCAGCTATTGATTCTTTGACTAAAAATCCTGCTTTAACGTTGCAACTCTCCATCAACAGGAAGGCTCCACTTGGTGTGTTGAATTGTACTAGTCCTAAAAACATTAATGAATGCTGCACCACAAAGATTGTGGTATGCAACATCCTAATGCTGGTGGCATTATTCCAATATTTTGCTGAATATTTTACAATTAAATGGAGTTAACACATTGAGAGCATGGTTTCTAGGCTAAAACCCGGCTTACTCAGCGTCTAGAACACTGTTTCTCATGTGAGCGAACTGAAGAGAGATTATTTCACACATCCTTGTGGAGGTGACTTTAACTGGTCAAATCGCACCTCAGGCTGTTATTTTAGACGTGTTGTTTTGTTCATAAAGCTTTGAATTTATATGATAAATAATGCAGCGTGCGTTCACTGAGATTTCGCCCCGTTCTGTAGACGTAGCTCCACCATATATCTTCAGGGTAATTATTACAAACCAACCAGTTAGGCTGGATGCTTTTTCCAACCAGCCGAAATACAAATTCAGCAAGGTGACGGGTTATGTTTCTCAGCATATGAATAAAATCTGAAGATGACAGTCGGCTTCATCGCCAGTCCCTACAGGTCTTTCCCTCCCCCCTTGTTCCCACTGAATATGGAGGACAAACGCATCACGGTGCTCATAAGCCTTTTTAATCAGCGTGAGAGATTGGCCCCCATATCTGTTAGCTCTGTCACTAATGGCTATTCTTCCTCATTAGGGAATGTTATCTCCCCCCTCCAACATCTGCAGGCATGATCAATTCCTCTATCATTTCAGACCAGATCAATCTCACATCACCGCTTCCTTTATAAACTTCAGTATCGCCCTCTTCTATCGAGATGCATTACAGCAACTAATTAGTTGTACTGCTGTCACATAGGCAGCGGAACTGGAGCGTGGGGACAAGTCGGAGCTGTCAAGGTATGCTCCTGTAGTACAGATAAGTCTTCATTAAAGAATTTAATCCCACATAGCCACACAGAAGGCTGATGGAGGGAGTTCCTGTGTTTTAAGACTAAGACCAGCTTCTTTTCTGTTTAGAAAGTATGTTCAAGTTTATCAGTAAATTGAGTTAAAATGTATGAACTGGAATCTCCCAGCTGATTCTGGCGTAGCACGGCCTTGCAAAACTGATAATGCTCCTTGAACTTTTTCACATTTTGCCACACAATAACAGGCTTCAGCAATTTAAGGCTACTCCTTAAATAGTTTTAAGCAATAGGCCAACTCAAACGTCAAGTGAAATACAAATCTGATATCCCCCAACTATAGCATCCCTTAAAAATATTCAGCACAATCAATTGATCCTATGAAGCGACTGGGAGGAAAATCAGCACCTCCAAATCCAAGAGGATGGTCTTTAGAAAAGGGTAGCATGCCTTCTCTGGGTTGAGGACGAGTTCAAGGACCTCTTGGATTTGTTCATGAACGAGGGGGAAATGGAGTCAGAAATTGATAAGCAGACCAGTGCGATGTGTGTCCCCTTGATGCAAGAGTAGGTCTGAATGCTGTTCCAATCTGTTGTGGTGAAGACAGAGATAAACCAAAAGGCAATGAGTTACTGGTTGGTCTATGTTCTGAAAAAGTGAGAAAATGGCTACAGGCATCCGAAATGAGTTTCCTCTGCAGGGTGTCTGGTAAATAGATCCCTTAGAAATAAGGTGAGAGGTTTGTTCATCCAGGAGGAACTGGACATAGAGCTGCTGCTTCTCCACATCTAGAAGGGCCAGTTGAGGTGGTTCGGGCTTTGGTTAGGATGCCTCCTGGTCCCTTAGTCCGGTGAAATTAATATGGGAAGACTTCCAATCTGATGGGGCTTCAGCAATTTCACAAACGAAAACATTTCTGTAAACGTTGGAGAGGCTTGGAACTGCAAAAGCTGATTCTACAAGGTGTTGACTCTACTGACCCATGTATCATTTTACTTCAGCTTCACAATAACATGCACATTCTTTGGGCTTTCTCACATAAAATCCAGATAAAAACACATTGAGATTTGACCTGACAAACTGTGATAAAAAACCCAGCTGCAAGTGGAATTTCTGTGAATATGTTGAGATTCGTTGACCTGTCACTGGAATGCATTAACTTGATTCAATGAGTGGTGTAATTCTATGCAAATGGAAATAATTTTAGTAATTATATTCAACCCATACCAAAAACAAGAAACAAACAAAACCCAGGAAGTAAGTAATATTGTCTAGTTTCTATGTTGGCATTATTGCCAAATTTATGCAGATGTTTCCCCTGAGAGTCTGAACCTTTGGATGGAAGGGAATCAAAGTATGGATAGGCAGGCTTTAAGAAAGGCCGTCTGGGAGCCGTTGTTTCTTCGGCGTTTAGCTCTGTTATAAGGTCAGTACAACCATGAAAGCTTTAGAGACACATAACACGCTTTTATAAACTGGGCGTAAAGCTTCACACTCTGATGCCTTTCAGGGCAACAACAAAGCAAATCCTCAAAGCTCTGTGTGGTAAGAAAGTCACTGAGTCAGAAGGAAAGATGATCTGAGCACATCTTCAGGGGTTGATGGATACTTTATGTAGCTTCACATGAAGTTCTGATCAAAGTCCAGTCAGAACACCATGTTAATAACTTCCTCGGCGTCAGAACCGGTCTTAAACTTTACACTTGAAGGTTCTAAAGGTTAAAGAGTTACTGTTTTCTCTTCCTCTCATCTTCCTCACAGGTTTTCTCAAAGTTTTTGAGGTTTTTGTTGAACACTGTTTGTTCTGTTAAATATCCCAAGTCTGGTACCTGTACCCTGTTATTTCCTAGTAATCAGTTGTCAAAACTGAACTTGTTTTTCTCTCTCTTTCTCTCTCTCTTCAGTGTGCTAGTGCTAACAGCTGTTCAGGCAGCAGCAGTGAGTCCTAACTGAAACCAGGGATGAAACTCTGGCCATGTTAGCATAGCAGTAGCCCAGAGGGCCTTTTTATGGGTCCTGAAAACCAAAGAAAAAAAACCCTTTGGTTTTTCATGTTTGCCCTCTGGGTAATGTCCAGCTCACTACTTATGACAAAGCTACTGCAAGAGAATAAGCCACTAATGCTTTGAAATTTGTTGTATTTTTCTTCCACATCATCTTCTTGGTCTGACTTCTCCTCCACTTCAGTATCCCCTTTTTTTCTTTTCTTCCATAAACTTGAGGTCAAGGTCCTCTTCATCAGTTGGTCGTTCTATCATAACCGTAAACCCTTAAATGTTTTTTTACCTTTATGACCTCATGATCTGACACACTCCTCTGTTGGCAAGTGAGATTTAATTTCTCTATCTTCAGATTAGCTAGCATCATACAGTCTGTCCTGTGGGGTTGTGGGCTGATACGATGCTTACCTTCATTCACCACCAACGATGGAATTTATTTAGATTAACAGATGGAAGCAGAAGAATTTAACATGATACGATTCACCGCTCTGCTGAAATGCAGTTTTTTTCCCCCCAGTTTTGTTAGGGTTAACAACCTGGGCTTCTTCAAATCAAGACGTTCAAAATGTCTGTTAATACTCATTAGTGTGACATATTTTATTTGTTATTATAGTTCTACTTCATTCTTCTCTCTCTCTTGCGTTTTATCCTGTTTTATTCTTTGTGTTTTATATGTTTTATTTCATTTTAGCCACTGTAAAACATTTTGGCTAACCTAGTGATTATTTTAAAGAGCTTTACAAATGAACTTACTATTATTATTACTACTAACAAAGTGCAACTGAATGTGATATGTTTGCTTCAACGTGACAAGACAAAGCAAAGGAAAAAAATAATATTACTCAGATGAATAAACATATTTAACCACCTTTCACAGGTTTTGTCTGCTATTTAAAAAAAAACAACAACTTTCAATGGATGAAAATGCTGAGGCGTAGAGCAAAACAATAAAACCTGTCAGGCTGCAGGCGTGATTAACATTCATACAGTAACTCAACATGCCCTTTCTATATCATGAACAATAAAGCATAAAGTTGATTTAGTCTCTTTTATGACTTCTTGTTTAATGATTTATTAAAAATTCAAATGCTGCTTCAAACTAGCGCCAATGTCGCTTATGAAAGGCAGGCCAAATGTGGTGAAAATATTGTTCCTCAGGTCTGTGGAGTCATGGGGGAAGTAATAAAAAATGATTAAAACAACATGGACCCTCAGTCTCAGTAACACTATATGGCTGGATGTGTCTTCAGAGTAGAGGAGGAGCTCTGATGATGACATTTTTTCCTGTGCTCCTGAAAGGATCTCCACATACAACTGTATCAAGGTGAGGTGTACTAATTTATAGTTACTGCATTTTTATCACCCTCGCCAGCTTTACCTCATTATTGCTGTTCGTGACATGCACCTTACTCAGGCTCTTTAGCAGTACTAATCATCATCTGCTTTCCCATAAAGAGTACATGTTAGGGCAGCAGTCCCCAAAATGAAATAATTAGCCAGATCACTTTTCTCAAAGTAGCTTCTCATTATATAATGGATCAAGTTTCATCGATGCAAGGATGTAAAAACAAATGCATCTAAACAGAAACACCAAAACGACACCAAATCGTCAAAGCTGCTCTACCAATGCACTTTCCTCTTGTACATATTCTGTTCTATTGTTTCTCCATGATACTTCAAACATAGGCAGGTGTTAGTTATATTCAATGTCTTCCTCAGAGGTATTCGCATCCACTCGTATCCCTGAGTAGTTATTGGTGCAGCGCCACCACAGGTGACAGGCGGAACACACTGCTTAAAGGGGCAGTATTATGTATTTTGCAGGTATATAGTGTCATTTTATAAGTACTTATGTTACCTTCATGAGTTATGAAAAAGCTGTGTATATCAACTATGACTTAAAAGAAATTTGACTTTGTAATTGAATGCCTTGAACTTGGGCTTCTGTCTCTTTAAAAACTCCCGCTCTTTCTGAAACTCCGCCTTCAGGATGTCATCCCAACATGGCTTCTCTATTAAACCTTTAACAACATTTTTACCAGGGTTTCACTGAGCAGTAGCTCCTATAATGAGCTCAGCAGATGCAGCAGTTCTCCCAGGTGTTTGCTAATTGCTGCTGGCTAGTCTGAAGGAGCTGAGTGGAGGAGTCACAGGGGTGGGCTGCTGTGGGAGGTGGAAGAACAGAAGCTTGGATTTGTGTGTATAATTTAAAAGAAAGACATTGATTTAATACAGTTTGGAGTCAGGTTGACATAGAAAAATGTGGACAAAATAAATTGTTGGGAATACTTTCTGGATGCACTACAAATGCAAAAAAAAATAAAATAAATAAAGATGAAAAATAAAATAATTAGGTGACATGCATTTTACAAACTATCTTGATTACCAGACATTTCCTTTCTTTGTGTTTCCAGATGAAACAGTATTATACAAGAGCACTGAAGGTTAGCAGAACCTGCTAGCTCTCTGCCAGGCTCCTCTCCACAGCGGTGTAGAGTGCAGTGAAGAAAGAGGACAGAAGGGATGTATTATTTATTAATAGTAAGTCTCCCCAAAGCTCTGTAAAACATCCTGTTGAGCTCCCCAAGGTGAGCACTTAGCTTCAAAGCAATTAAAACCGTGGCAATGGGAGTGGAATGAGAGTGGAGGAAGAATGAATTGAGAGAGGGGATAGGAATGCGACCGGCACGGCCACAGGACCACTCAGCTATGGCCATATTATGGATTCAAACTGTCCTGGAGAGCAGATTCACCACCCCAGGTCAGGGATCCCCAGTCAGGGGTTAACGCCATCGTAGGCCCGGCGGACAGGCAAAGACTGTTAAGTTACCATAGCAATGCCTGTCTCCATCTTTCTCTGGCTTGCTGAGGTTTTTTGGGGTTTGGGTTTTGCAAATGACATCTTGAGTTTAAATGAAATAGAAGCATGTTTAATTAGCATTTAGCCTAACATCAAATGGAGTCTTGATTAATGGCAGCTATTTGTTGCCTCTGGCTCTTATTGGCAACGTCGGGATCACAACACCTGAACGCCTGAGGTAATTTCCAATGAGGGAGCCGAACTTGGAGCCAAACGAGTAGTGGGCACCGCTCAGGGTTTCCTCACAGCCACACATATTAACCGACTACAACATCAGGCACAGGCCTTTTGTAGATGAAAGTAATTGCTTACAGACCAAAAGAGATTAGACTGATTGAGTCAAAAATAATTACCTTGGGTGATTACCTCACAAAGTCTGAGTTTATCAGAAACGGTGGTTCACGGCAGTCTGTAGGATGGGTTGTAATGCCATGCCTTCGTCTTGTTTTATCTCATAGACCAGTCCACAGGGAAGTGGCCTGGGCATGTCTCCAGGTGAAGATTGGATACATTTGACATTAAGATACAACTTAAGAAAAAACTTGAATTAGAATAAAAAAAATACCAATAATAAATCTAAGGTTTGACATTAAGGAGAGACTCGAAAAATTCTAAAAACTAAGAAGCAGTCTAATAAAAACAGTAGCATGAAGATACATTGACATGCTTCCAAAGCCGTAAATCTCACAAACCCACATAAAGCAAGGTTTAAAGATACGTCCAACAGCAAAGGCTCTCCAGTGTCATAAATGCTGCCTAAGTGGTCTTTAATAAAGGTAGGTTTTACACGCCTCACGGGGATTTTCTCATAAAAACCTGAAAGGTTTTGGAAGACCATTCTCTCCAACAGGGTAGTAAATCTCCTTTGACCTCACAGACAAGAGCAGCACCTCTAAAAGACTTCTTAGAAGACTGATCTTTGCCTCCAGATCTTTACTCTCTCTGTGTTTTTTGTCCTAAATGATGATAGTTCATCCTAAAACATTCTGCTGTCACTCTGTTTTCTCTTTCTTACTAGTCTGGCCATACCTTGCTGCCACTCACCATCTATGATTACATTTATCACGACTTTGATTTGAGAGCCAACAAAATTAAAGAGGAGGTTCTATGAGAGCTCTCTGCTCAAAACAGAGACGACGTGATAGCTGCATTATGTTCCTCTGCTCTGCTATTTTGTGCCCACTGTCACGGTGGGTGATGCAAAGCAACAAAGCAACTATTCTAAGCTATTCTGAGCATCTATTTGCTTCGGAGTGAGGGGTGCCTTCTTCTCAGTTTGAATGAGATGAAAATGCAATGTAGCAAACTGTCTTTGCCTATAGGCTTAGATAATTGTTTATGGAGGGTAAGGCTCATTATGTGTCCATCTGTCCATTTCCTGTTTATCCATGTCCAGGTCTCCATGATAGCAGACTTGGTAAGGCGGTTCAGGCTCCTTCAACAATATCCAGAGGGTTTCCCAGGTAAAACACGCTAGGTAGTCCCTCCACTGGGCTCTGGGCTTGCCTCAGGGCATTCTCCCAAATGGACATGTTGGCAAATGCTAACATGAGGAAGCGTTCCAGTCCAAGTCGATGATTTCTCCTGGACAACCTGAAATGACTTTTGCTCTTAACTCTACAAGTCCATTCACCCCACCTACGCCTATTTTCACTGCTTTATCCTAGCGTCTCATTCTCTCCGACACTCACCAACTGTAGTCTGCTGTAGACCGCAATCTTGAAAGGATATTTAAACCAAGACAACCCAGCAGTATCCATCATCCCCAGCTGTCCTTTTGACAATGCCTCTCCTGCTGCCACTGCCTCGCCGACCTCTGCCATAGAGCCGTGCCTTGTTTCCAGCAGCATTGTGCGTTTTGCTTCCATTACACCGTGTGTCTGGGAGCTCTATTAGGAATCTGACAGAATTTTCCTCCCTCTGGCTGACTTTACACTCACTCGGGGTCAGCGGTTCTTGTCCCCTGCTGAGAATGGCGAAGGCAGGACTCTGCCTCCACTTCCTGAACTGTCTAATATTTCTCTAAAAAACAATCTTGTCTCCATGATATCTTGAACTTTAGCTTCTCTTGGATTTTCCTCTCTCTTAGATTTTCATTAGAGGGAGACCCTAAGGTGCCTCTGCTGAAAATCAGGGGCCAAAAGACCATTTCTTCAGTGGGATTTTAAGGGCTTAATCTCACATTAAGATACAACAGGTAGATAAACATGAGCTGAACCTTAGAGGAATTTCAACCCACCCCTAACTCAACCCTATGCGTCAGTGTCACTTTTCCAGATTTATTGCCACCCATTTATGCCCATCTGAAATTTTGCATCTTATTGAATAACCAATCAGACAGTACATTTGTAAACCGTACTGTAAATCAAGTGTATGACCTTCCCTACATAAGCAGCATTGAACAAATGACTGAAGGAAGGACAAAAAAATAAAACCCCTAAATGGCTGCGAGATGCTATGAACCGAAAGTAAACCATGTGATGCATTCACTGATGAAGTATAACTCTCCTTCCAGAGAAATGATAGCCCACATTTCGAAGGCAGCCTTTGCTGCAGCCATTTATACATGCAACACTTTTATAGACAACACTGTCTGCGCTTTCATGACCTCAAAGCAGGGTGTGATGTGCATCAAAGTGCTGGTTTTGATCTGCAAATACCCCCCCAGAACCCAAAGAGATGGAAAGGAAAGAGGGTTGTTGAGTAAAGCTGCAAATATGCTTGTTGGGTTTCATTTTTAAACAGAAGAGTTCTCAATAACACCGGCGGACTGTCCGGCCGGGTTACGCACGCGGCAGATAACTCCGGTGGAGCGGCACTATCCGTGATGCCAGGGTCACCAGATACAATCTACAGATCCATCAGTCAAAGTGCAGTTGCTGCTGAGGTGTACTTCCCTCCCTTCTTCGTTCC
Source organism: Poecilia formosa (assembly GCF_000485575.1). NCBI lineage: Eukaryota > Metazoa > Chordata > Actinopteri > Cyprinodontiformes > Poeciliidae > Poecilia > Poecilia formosa. The sequence goes on along the minus strand of NW_006800012.1, from coordinate 543,603 downwards.
CCCACGCCTTGCTGCTTCAGGAATATTAAATATGGGCTCTGTGGCCACTGCAGATGCAATGCCATTGATTTTGCGTCAATCCTCTGGGCTGCAGTAATTTGATTTGGTATCAGCAGTGACTAAATGAGACTTCTTGAAGCAAGAGCAGAGAAGATGAGGTGATGCATTGGCAGGTTTCTAATTCTGAACTGCTTCATATTTGCAGGTAGGGTTTGAGATTCATCAATACCAGAGAGGCTGAAGGATCCAGCTGCCTTTGTGGTGCACTTACAAAGATCCTGTCCTCCTGTTGTTTCCTTCCTTCTGCAATATCTTCTTTCTATACCTGAAAAGGATCTCAAAACAAGATAACCTTGGTATTTTTTTATAGTGCCGACTTTAACTAATAATGAAAATCCCTCTGAGAATTCAACAAGAAGATGTTATAAAGTTGCGTGCCAGGACCGAAAGGTCTAGGCCAAGTCCTGTTGGGTTTCTTTGGGAGAAGTTGCATTTTTCTTAAAGCGATATTCATCACAACTGATTCTACTCTAATGAGGATCCCAACCCCTTGTGGCACTCAGCGCTTCACCAGAGTCAGCAATGAGCCTAATGCAATTAGGCCACGGCCGTCTGACAGAACCCTCTTGGACTCGGCGAGAGACGGCCAAGATGTTTCCTAAATGTCGGCACAATCAGAAGAGCACGGCTCGAGTGCCACGGGCTCCCTCTGCGGCCCTCCTGGCTTTTTTTACTTTCCGTCAAACTTGTCTGCTCTGGTGAAAGCAACCTGTGGATTTAATAGAAATATATATGTTACTTTAAAGACTAAATCAGGGTTAAAATAGTTTTGAGTTTTTCATGACAGTTTCATTTTATTTTTGTTGTGACTTTTTGTTTGTCTGATTCAGACAGTTAAATTATGTTTACTATTTTTAATATTTGTTAAATGTTTAGTTTTAGTTTAGTGTTTATTAGTTATAGTAGTAGTGTTAGTTTTTTTCATACTTTGGTTAATTTTTAGCCACAGAATTCAAAAAAAGTGAAAATATTGTAATGAGATTATGTTTGCATGGACTGGGTAGTGAATACTCACTCAATTTTTGTTGAACAACCAACTTTTGCCGTCGCCATTTTTGCGAACTAGAATAAGTGCCACTAGGAGGAGTATGGAGTGCCGTAATTTGTCGACAGCTGACGTAAACTCTTTGTGTGTGTAGGTGGGGGGCGTCTATTTCATATAAGTTGGGAAGGCTAATAAATGTTTTGATAAACACAAAAACCCTGGATATTATATCTATAATTTCAGCATGTTTTAGTTCATTTCATAAACTCACATTACAGTTCCAGTTACTCATAGTTTGCCCCTTATTAATCATTGTTAAGGGTTAGTTTACGTTCAGTTTACTTTAGTTTTAGTTAACTATAATAACCTTGATCCCAGTATACTCAAAATATTCACAAATCTATTTTGGCGTCGCCAGAGTGAAGCAATGTTTCTGCATAAATCAACTTCATATGCATAGCTGGATTTTAATAGGGAGTGATATACAAGAGACAAATATTGTGCTCTTATCTGCATTATGATGGTGCATTGTGATTCACCGTACCTCCCCCTGACAGTGGCTGCTTTCTTTTCTTCTTCTTTTTGCCTCATCACTGAAGTATTCCCACCTCCCTGCGAGCAGTCTCCCCTCGTCACGTCCTCACCGGTGAGCAGCTCAATTCTGCCCCCAAGTGGCAGACGACAGCAACGACCGGCCACCGCCACAGACAAGGAGGTTAACAGCTCCAGATGCTCGCCGTCAGCTCCGCGGCTCCGCAGACGCAGGTGCCACGGCGGGTTCAAAAAGACGAACACACGTCAAATTATCACGGAGCCTGGCGGCGCTCCCGCTTTTTCTTTTTTTTTTTGATGAGCGGACATCAAATCAATAATCTGTTCATTAGTCTTACATGAGCAAATCTAAGAGTGATCCTCTGCTCAGAGAAATCGATACCGCATGTAGTTACTCATTGTGCCAGATCCTTTTCTCCATCCATAACAGACTTTTATGTGTATCTCTCCCAGCTGCAAAAAACGAACACCTCCCAATTACGGCAGAACAAATCCCCCTGTGTGTAACCTATCAGGATGCAGTGCACTGAATCTCTTTGAAGTTGCACCGGAGCAGAGATTTCTGTAATTCGTTGCAGGAGCAAAAAATGACATCCAACATCCAGCCCCTGAATGTGTTTTTGTCTGTCGGGCCGCAAATCTTTCTTTTTCCGTGCAATCAAGGTCACACAGTGAGAGGCCACTAACAATGTGTGGGCTTATTTCCCTCCTGCCTTCATTACTATACAATTAGCTGCGGTGCTATTCAATTTCCCTCATTTCAGACTTTGCAGATCAATATCACTCAGGCTGCTGGCTAAATGGTTTTGCTGCTTGGATGGCTTTTCTATAGCTTAAGGGGAGGTATCAATCACGGAGCTAAAAGAGACATTCAGTCCTGGAGTGAGAAACGAGCAGACAGTCTTTGAGGAGCAATTGCACAAGATTTGAGAGAGCTGTGGTGTGGTGGTGGTGAAACAGGGGCAGTGTGAAATATTTAAAAGTAGATATTACCACACAGTTCAGGAAGAATCAGGGTCAATATGTAAAATTGATTTCCTGACAAATAATTCAGCAGCTCTATATTTTTTGCCCTTTTTCGTCAGATTCGATGCAGTCTGGCTTTTAGAAACATCACTGTGCAGATTTTTTTTTTTCCACGATAAGGCTAAGCTGGATAAAGGAAAACAATATCACAAGGTTTTCCTGCTATTGAGGAAAACCTTGTTATATTGTTCTTAGCATATGAAAATTATATATTTTTTTGGTCAAATCATTTCTGAATTAGAGGAGAAAGTGTTTACAAACAACATAAGAGTCTGAAATGGTTGGTATTTATATGGGCGTACCTCAAGGTTCTGCACTGGTGTCTCTGCTTTTTGGTTTGTTCGGTTTTCCTGAAACTTGATCATTTTGTGCTGTTTCTCAGATGTACAAACAGATGCTGGTGTTGAATATTTATATACGTCATTCCAGCAGCAGAAGAAATGTCAGCCGGTCATAGCTTAGATCTATGACCGGCTTTATAACATGTAAATAGAGATCCAGATGTGAGCGCTATCATAGCGGTGAAGTCAGATGTTCAGGAAAGTTAGTTCTGACAGTCTCTAGGAAAAGTATTCATGTCTCTTAACTTCTTCATATAAACCTATAAAAAGTATAGAAAATAATACAATACAATAATACAAAATAATGACAGTTAAATAAAAAACATGCAATGTAAAATAGGTGATTGAATAAATATTCACACACACACACACACACACACACACACATACACACACACCAAAATGTGTGTGGGAAAATATTGGGCCCCCAGAGAGCCCTGAGACACTTATGGAAAAAGTTTATTGCTCAGTTGCATATGAATAATATCTGACCATCGGGACACAAACAGGAAGTACTATACCACGATAACACGAGGGAATATATGAGCAAGCTAGATAAAAATGTTTCAGTTGCATAATTCTGGGATTTAACTGAGCATAATAAATTACATATTTTGATATTTTTTTATACTAATCTGTAAAAAAAATATTCTAAATCAGCAAAATAGTTGTTTGTAGCAAGACAAATCTATAAATATGTATATTAGTGGTGGTAAATGAAGACAATAATAATAATTAGCTCAAATGAAGCAACATAAATGGCTTACTATCATGATGTGTGTGGAGTGGACCCAATCGCAGCCGGCAGTAGATGTAGTATACTGTGGATATATCAATGAAGAAAACCAACAACAAAAATCTGAAATCCAAGGGTGCAAGGAAATCCAGAACACAAGCAAAGGGGAGACATGAGATAGCAACGAGCATAATGACGAGCTGGGTAACGAGACAGACTGGAGAGTTGTGACTGAGATAGAGGAGCTTAAATACTGGGAGGGAGTAAATGGAACAATGGACCTAACGAGATGAGATGATAGCAGGTGTGAGTAGTTGGCACAGGAGCAAGATGAGGGGCAGGGAGAAGATGGTCCAGGGAGCCTGAGGGGATCTGCTGGGGAAAACAACAGGGAGCTGAAAATACAGAAGACACATTCAGAGTAAAGAAAATCTCATAAAGTAGAAGAGAGGAAGACATGAAGGAAAACATAAACAAGGCTGATCTAACAAGAACCAAGGAACATAGAACTAGAGTAACTAGAAGATCTAAACAAAGAAATAACCTAACTAGAATCACTAAAGAAAGATGAACATAGATTCAGACAAAAAGACTAACTAAACCTAAAGTGATAAAATAAGAAAATGAGGTACACTAACAGGGGGAACTAGAAGGACTTAAGAAATAACATAACTAGGATTACTAAAAAATGGATGCAGACATAACAGAATTCAACCTAGAAGGACTTAACTGGAACTACTAAAGAAAGGTATACCTAGACTCAGACTGAACCTATGGTAACTAAAGAATAAACCTAATTAGAAACATTATGAAGGACTGAAAATAAGGAAAGCAATAATAAGGCATCATGAAAGGCCAACCTAAAACATAATGCAAAATAAGACGAAAAGCAGCAGAGTCCTGACACTTACATATGGTTTTTTTGTGACAGTTTCTCACTGGGCTTTATTCATGCTGACGGACTGAACTCCACGCTGAGAGATCCGGTAGCGGATCAAGGTTGACGGGTCCAGTTCTGCGGTTCAACAGCTCGTTGTTAACCCACGTGAGAGCAGTTAGCGCCATCACAGCGCGGGGTGAGATATGAACGCAGCTCGATCGATGTCCTCGCTTTCAACGGAACAACCAGACACCGACTCCATCTCTGAGGGTAATTAGTTGTGGCGTGGTCGCCCAGGTCCATTCAGGGCTGGTTATTACCGCCAGAGGCAGACAGGCGGAGGGCGCGGGGTCGGGGGTCACCTGAACCCAAAGGCGGGAACTTGGAGAAATGTAGAGTCTCCTATAGGAGAAGGAGGGGACCTATCTTTGGAAATGTGTGGAGACGTGAAGGGAAAGAACGCATCACAGACCTGCTCTAGATCTTAATCTCCACCAGAGCTCAACTTCTAATCACGCCGCATCGATCGCATCCAAGCAGAAGGAAGTCGAAACTCTTTTTACTTTGCTGTTCAGCAAATTCCCATCAAGGACATCATTCAGGAACAAAACCCAGCAACTGTGCTGCATCTGTATCTGTATATTGCAACAGAGAGGCAAAGAAATGTTTGCCTATATTAGATGAATTCTAGTTTTGCTTCAGTTACAGGTTATTATTAACACTGCAAAAACAAAATCTTACAAAGTATTTTTGATCTAGTTTCTAGTGCAAACATCTTGATGTAAAACAAAACTAACTTACAAATTTAGCATGACAACGCAGCTTGTTTCAAGTAATTCCTCGATATTGAATAAAAAGTACTACCTTAATTGGCAGATTATTTGATTATTTCAGTTAAAACAATTGTTTTCCTCATATTATAATTGAAATAATCTGCCTGTGAAACTAGTTTTTTTTTTAAAAAATCAACATTGAAGAATTATTTACAAAAAACAAGCTCCAATATTTTGCTGAATATTTTCTTGTAAGTTTTGTTTTATTTCAAGTGCACTAAGACATTTGCACTAGAATCTAGTCCAAAAATTTATAAGATTTCATGTTTTTGCAGTGCAGTTTTAATATCACAGACCTAAATCAAGACAAAATACAGTTTTTAAATTATGATTTTAATTAAGGTGGGAAAAGTTGTTCAGAACCAAACTGTCTTTGTGTCATAAATGTTTATCCTCTTTCAAAGTGTGGTCCAGGGGCCATTTGTGGACCTTAAAATGATTTTGTTTGGCCCCTGACCACAGATCCAGAATATTGAAAATTTGGCCAACAAACTGAACCAAGATATTTGGAAATGGTTGTCTTCTTTTAGTAAGGCAAAAGTTTGAAGCACTTTTAATGCTTTGGATCTTTAACTATGCACCAATTTCACAAAATTAAAAATTATTGTTGGACAGGTAAAAGTAAAAAAAACAAACTCTAATAAATAAAAATAAAAAATAAACGAACACCTTTTTGCATTTTTACGTTAATTAATTTTGGGTTAATACTCAGTAGTTTAAGCTCACCAGTTTTGCCCTCGCTGCTCTAAACGGTAACGACTGGTAAAGTCTTTGACTATACCGTCCCAAAACCTTCATTTTCTTTTCTTTTCATCATACTGAGGTCAGATTTGATAAAGCAACCGATGGCTTTGCAACAGGACTGATAACAAAGTGACTCTGACTTTTTTTTCTTTCAGTAAAATATCTTTTTTCTCAGAGTTCTACCTTTTTACTTAGAATTATAATTTTTTTCTCCGAATTCTAAAATTCTCAGAATTCTGAGGGAGAAAAAACGCTTTTGTCCCACATTCAGAATTCTTTTTTTTTTAGTGACTCTAATCTGTCATAAATAAAGATCACATTGCAACAGTGGGATGGCTTCTTTTAAAGAGTAACTCTGTTCTTGACATGCCTCAGTCAAGACAGCGATGGTGAATCAGAAAATCTTCATTTCTTGCATACAAATGAGCATTTATACACAAAATTAAGCAAAGATGGGCAAAAAACAAACAAACATCCCGACCCCACTACGGTACAAGGGTGTACAGAAAATGGATGGATGGATGGATGAAAAAAAATACACAAACTCATGTTTTTTATATATATATATATATCATTCTTATTAATCACAAACATTTTCACAACAACACTTATTTGAACAGCTGCTGCTTTTAATACTGAAGAATCATTTGGGAGCCACCAGAGAACAACGTAGCGAGGTTCTGGTCACACACAGAGAGGCAGCCGTCAGCACTGAACGGCCAGACACTCATGCAGCAAAGAATCAACAACACGGAGTCTCATTCAGTGATAAAGCGGCAGTTTGCGAAACGCAGCTCCACGTCTGAATTCATCTCTCCACAGGCACAACGAAGCTGCACACGTTTGTCAGTAACGGCGCTGGAGTTCACTATGTTAGAAACCACCAAACTTCTACTCTACAAAGTACTTCAGAGGCAACGTGCAGAATAGAAACAAAAAAAAAAAAGGCAAAATCCAAGATTCTCAGGAATATTTTTCTACAGGCTGCTGTCGAATAATAACAATAATAATAACAATAATAATAAAAAAGCCTCATTAGGTGATTTCAGTTTCACTTCCCCGCTTTGATCCCTTAAAAAAAACTGTTGCCAAATTTGCGAGGGAAGGATGTGGTGTGACGGCAGCGTTTGTCTGTCTCTGCTAGGCTCACGATCACAGTACGGCGAAAACGGCACGGCGCTCACTACAGGACGGCCACCGACACGAAGGGAAACGTGACAAAAACACGGCCGCGTTCGCCGGCGCTCTAATTACAGGCGTCTAAACGCTCCTGTCTGCTGTCGCTTTTGTCTGCCCAGCAGATGTTTTTGTCACGGTTTCCACAAAGCAACAATATATCTGACATCAAAATTGGGTCCTTGTTGTGGCTCCACTCAAATACATACTTGAGAAAACGGCACAGAGGAAAACAAAAAAGAAACAAGAGCATCTCAGAGAAAAGGAGACAATAGCTTAGTCTGAGTGGCCGCTTTACATTCGTGGCAATAACAGCACCGCTTTAATGTTCTGAAGAAGAGCAGACATCCACCTCAAGATGCACACTGACTCTAAAGTTTCACTGAGAAAATACAATTTTATGGATTGTTTTTTTTAAAATACAGAAAGAAAACCATACAATATTTCTAAACATGAACATTCTCTGCAGACTGAATCAACACACACGTTGCACCATCGATTTAGGTGAAGACAGCGTGCTGTTCCAGCATGAGTCCACCGTGTGGCAGCGTGTTCAGAGCGTGTTCCCCCTCGGTGTTGAGGGTTCTACCACTAACATGCCGTGTTAGTGAGAGAACGTTCTCCGCTGGGTTCGGGTCTCTGATCTGGCTCCGTGAACACCGCCGTCGTCTGGGGTTTGGGGTGGGGTTCAGGGTGGAGAGGGCTGCGGGCTGACAGCGGCCCACTCCCAGAACACAGCCTGCAGTTAAAGGCTCCTAAAAGAAACAGGAAACCATCAGCATAATGGCAGCCACACCAGGTGGACAAAACAGGAAACCAGGATGTCAGATCTGTGCTCTGCACTTCCTCCTTCAGCTGGTCTGAGGAAAGAATGAAGAATCATGGGAAATATGAAGCATTTGACTGAATAGTAGGTCAACATTGTCTTAAATAACCCATTAGTGAGGGGGAGCTGTTTGTAAAGTTACACTGTAAAAAATGAGCTGCAGTGTTTTGGTTTCTTTAGCCTGTCAGAGAGGGGGGGGAAATGGGTGTTCATGTTTCAAAGTCATATTTTCACCATGTTATTCGTATACTTATAAATGTCAAAGTTTGAAAGTAAATATTTAACAAATCTTTAGCTAAAAGTATTTATTTTAACTACAAATTTAGTTATAAAGTAAATATTTTCCCAACTAAATGTCTATATTTAGGTGTGACCTCAATATTTAGCTTGCTAGCTAAATACTTAGAAACAAAGCTAATTATTTAATTTGCTAATTAACAAAGTTGAAATATTAAATTTTAGTTAGCAAGCTAGATATTTAGCACTCGGCTAAATAAATATTTAGCAAGCAAGCTAAATACTTAGCAACTTAAATATTTAACATGCCAACTAATTTGAAACTTAAAAAAATCCATCCATCCATCCATCCATCCATTTTCTTTCACCCTTATCCCTTAGTGGGGTTGGGAGGGTTGCTGGTGTCTATCTCCAGCTAACGTTCTGGGTGAGAGGCGGGGTCACCTGGACAGGGCATCACAGAGACAGACAGGACAAACAACCATGCACACACACACTCACACCTAGGGAGAGTCAGTAAGTTAAATGTTTAACTTCTTAACTAACTTGCTAGCTACATATCTAGCTTGTATCTAGTTTGTGAATTAAATAGATTGAAACTCTGACATTTATAAATGTATGAATAGTATGAATAACATGGTGACAATATGACTTTGAAAATTGAACATTCTTTTTTTTTCTCTACGGCTAAAGAAATAAAAATATTGCTGTTAATTCTTTTTACTGTGTAATTTTACCAATGACAATCCATCATTTTGATCACATAAAGCCAGATAAATGTGCAAAGATTAGCTAAATTGTAAATTCTTCCAGTTTACTAAGCTTAACAAAAGTATTCAAATGATTTTCTTTTTTTTTTCTTTTTACTCGATGTTACATTACAAACACTATCGTCAATGTATTATACGATGATTTGTTTGACAGACTAGAAAAAAAGTGGTGCATAGTTGGCAAAAGGAATGAAAATGATTCATGGTTCGTATGTTTTCAAAATATACAAAAGCAAAAATATGGCGAGTGTTTTCATTCCCCCCTCTGAGTTGATTCTTCACAGAAACCTTTTCCAGATGCAGTTCTTCGTGCCTCTGCGTAAACACACTTCACCCGTTTCAAAAATGTGTGGATATATTTTTGCCCCACAGCCTCTTTATTGGCGAATATGACCATGTCATTTTGCATTCTTGTTGTTTAATTAGCCTATTTAAGAAAACACTGGTCTCCGACTTAGCAGTAAGATAATTCTCAGAGGGGGTAAGATGGTACAAAAGAAGAAGAGTCATTCCTCCAAAGAGAAATTAGGCAAATTTCTTTGCCGTCCGTTATCTCCACTTGCCTTTTTTCTTTTAATACACTGATTAGTTTCACTTGTGAAGGCCTTTAAGAATTATTCAAATCAAACAGCCTGGGAAATGAAAGAACGCAATTCGACTGAACTGCTCACAACTCATATTTATTTATATGCAAGCTGTGATTGGAGCCCATAAGGAGTCATTGATGTTTTTCAAAGGACCAAAAGCCACAAAGGCTTTTAGAAGACCTAAAGGTTTTTCTGGCACGGTTACAGTTATTAAAGCTCACTTATTGATCTCTTTATTTCCATAATACAATCCTAAAGGAAGGAAGCGAGGCAAAGAAATGGGCTTAACAGCACCTGTGCTGCGGTTAATGGATAACATTGCAGGACTCGTGTTCTTGGATATGTCCATAGCTGCAGTAACATGTGGCTGTGCTGTTGGTTGACTTATGAAAGATGATTGCATTTCGCCTCGTTTCCATTGAGCGCTACGGATCACTATTTTTTTTGTTTCCATTGAAAAAGTGGCCCATGCAACCGACCTGTGCCACACTATTCCTTGACCCCCTTCGGTTGTAAGTTCATAGGTCAATAGTACTGTATGGTTAAGGTCAACTACTGGCATCACACAACACCGTCCACTGATTGGAGAACAGAAGAGCGTCACTGCTTGCAACAAACATGAGGTGTACTAGTGGGTTATGTTTGTCGTCGCACTGGTAGACGCAACGTTAGCTGTTTGAGTTTAAGCCCGCCTGTCCAGTGAGAGTCCATCTGGCAGTGGAAATGCTTTCCATAAAACAGAGTACCGGCCCGTACCGACCCATGCTGTACCGCTAAGTGGACTGGGAAAGCGTTTGTTTCTGGTTACCATGTAAACCTGACCTGTCTCTAAAGACCAGTCAGTCAGTCAGATGTGGCATCATTCAGATTGTTGTAGAGCATTCATCTCCAGAGTTTGGGGCAGAACTCGTATTCCTGAAGTGCATCTGACGCTACCGCCAACAAACATCATCCACCACCTGCCTGCTACAGTTCACTTTGCCTTTTCACATAACACAAATCAGGCTGATAGAATCACAGGTTGTGTGTTTTCAGACTAACCAACTGATATTTTGCGACCAAAGGTGTGTAGTTTGCAACTTGCTGGAGTCATCTCAGCAAAATATCTAAGATGCATGCCTCATACTCTGGAATATTATGCATATCATAAACCTCAAATCATCTTGAACATAAAATCGAGTGCACTGAACTCCGCTGGCTTAACCAAAGTCACCAAATCTCAGTCCAGCACAGTGAACCTCGGCCTATTTGCAGCTCAGTGTTTACAGATCTGTCTACAGAACGTACATGCAAGTTTTTCATGGATTTTTCCACAGAATATATCTCAAGTATTTGAAAGAAAATGCAGTTTGTGAAGCTGGAATACCAAGTCAAAGCCACTGACATGCTATGGACTGGCATTTGAAAATCAACCAATCCAGGAGTGCAATTTCATTTCCTCACTGGTGGACGACTGCAGCAGTTTTATTTTAAATAAAATAACTATAAAATGCAAACTTTTGTTTGTCTTCAGACACCTCTGCATCTGCTGTGTTTGGAGCCTGAAGAGAGGACGCATACCTGACAAAAATAACTGCAAACTGCACAATTCTGCAGGATTGCTCCTACATGTCTTTAGAGCAACGTGCTTCATGAATCCAAGGCAGAAATAAAGATGAAGGTTAAAGTCAAATAACTGTAGAAATAGAGGAGATAGCAGTGCGTCATGACTTTTCCCCTCAGTGTTTTACATGTGAAAGAGCATCTTGTAGGCTCTACCAGCAGCCTCCGCCTGACCGCTCTCTGCCTTGCCCAACAGATATCACAGAAACTTCAGGAGTCATCCAGGGCCAAACAGGTAGTTATTAACAAGAGTGAAAATCAATTACAGCTGTGGGAAATCTGCGAAACGCAGAGAGACGTCAACGACACGCAGAAGAGGAATGCAATAACATCGAGCATCTCTCACCTGGTTATAGATGGACATCAAATACTCCCTCCTCGACCGTCTCTATGTCCTCTTCTGCAATGACTGACAGAGACAGAGAGTAAGAGAAGACTGAGAGCTCAGAACACCTTGAGCACTGGCCGGATCTTTACGGCATTCTGGTTCAATTATCTGGAAATCCTGAGTCCTCCAATCAGCCAGAGAGAAAAGGTTTCCCTGTGATAAGCTAATTATATTTCCATTACAAATTATACTCTATTCGCTCACCGCGTGAATGAATAAAAATACCACAGTATTTGCACACAATTACTATGATGTACTATTATTTTTGATTTTAATGCATACATTTTAACATAAATATCCTGCTATATTTGCTACTATTTATGGTAAAGATTAATTTAGAACTCTAGGAAAATGATTTGCATGGATTTTTTTCTGTTATGATCACTTTAATGTTTCCAGTCATCAAACAAATTCACTAGAGAGTAAAAAAACATTTTCCAAGTCATTCATTTGCAGCATCAAATAAGATAAGTATTAAGGCAAATAAAAAGGTAACTGGCTTGAATCTCCTCTGTCACTGTGGAAGATTCACAGAACAAAGAGGTGTGTGATACTGGGAATGTTGGCACAGACTGGCTACTGAGTGAATACAAACTCAGAAATTTTGAGATTAATCTCAAACTTGGAAATTTCAAAAGTCTAAAATCTTTGACTTCTGAAACTCTGAAGTTTTTTTCTAGAAATTTTCTGGGATTGATCTCAAAACTTCAGTTATTTTGAGCAAATGTTCAACTTTTCAAACCCAGAAATTCCTTGGTTTTTTCTTTAAAAAAAAATCAGAGACTAACCTCAAATTTTCTGTTTTTTTTTTAAGCAAATCTTCAACTTTTCAAATTCAGAATTTTTGTTTTCTTTTGCTAGAAATTTTCTGAGATTAAACCAAAAAATTTCAGAGTTTTTGTCAGAAACGTAGCCCTTTTTTTCCATCCACACTGGTGCTAATACGCCGTCGTCCTCACCTGTGTTCTGCAGGCTGGGCGGAGTGTTTGCAGGTGGTGGGAAGCTGTAGGACCGGGCCTGCAGGGCAGGCGGAGTCTCGTGGCTGATGCTCTTGGTTCTCTTCCTGCACTCCACGGCCAGGCGGCTGCGGCAGGCCTTGTGGCAGTTCACCCCGCAGGCTGCAGCCGGAGGTTTGACACGGCGGACGAAGGACGCCGGCAGGGACAGGTGTCGGGAGAGGAGGAGAGGACGGCGAGTCGGATGGAGAGGCAGGGAGGATCGGCGACAAGGGAATGTCCATTTGTTTGGGACGGCGGAGGAATGGGGAGGAAAGACAGGGTCAGACAACGGGACGGGTCCAAACCGAAACATGGGGGTAAATGGGAGAGCTAGTGGCGACAGAAAAGTGCTTTGGCACAGCATGCAGACACACGAGCACCGGCACACACACACAGACAGGTCAACCGTACTCAACAGTAACTCTGTAAACTGGGGCGAGTCTGAGAGGAGCGGGAGCAGTAGTGGTGGGTCACCCAGCGAGGAAGCAAGAAAACTGAATATTTACCTTCAGTTACGTATATTAAAAATGATTTTTGAGCCTTGAACTTTTCCACAGTATGTCATGTTACACTTAGAAACTTTTAATTTACACATTTTTGACAGAAACTCTCCATCCACTCAGACCTAATTTGAGCCAGAAGTGGGTGGATCGATACAAAACAATAAGAAAATGATCAACTTCTAGATTGGATCAATAGCAGCGTGTTAAGATTGCAACAAAACATTTTGTTTTGACTTGCTTATTTTCAATGGTTTCTGTTTATCATGTTAATATGTTCGTAGAGTAGACAGATATAAACTGTCAAAATTCTATCCTTGGTTTTAACACAATAATTCAAAAGAAAAAACAACAAAAACACACTGAAGTCAGATCAAGTCAGTTTGATGATATATCAAACCTAAATGGTATAAAGTATTGATACTGGCATCGGTACTGGCTCTGTATTTACTTGGTATCAGATCGATACCAAAACATGCAGTATCATTCACCTCTAATTTGAGCGACACCCAGTATTCATGCAGGTTAGGGGCCACAGTCACCTGCAAAAAGCTACAATTTGCAAATACTTGGTACTCCCTCTAAAATTGTTCTAACTGCTTATTGTAATACTTCACACACCAAATTATCTTAGTATGCATTAATACACAGTGTATACTGTCATAGTGCTACTTCAAATGCGAGCATCCACAATCTTTTTTCTACTGTTGAGTGGTGCAGCCAATCTGATTGGCTAACGACAGCCAATGGCCTGTCAAGTAGCACTGCCTTGATTCCTCAGCTTTCCAAGCTGCATTTTCTTTCTAATATTTTCAATATGATCAAGAAGAAAACGAGTGAAAAGGAAAATTTTCCGCAACTGATTCAGAAAAAACCCACAATTTTGTGAATACTGAGCTGCAAATAGGTAAGTGTCCTCTAGAGCTGTGAGATATTTTGTTATCAATCTGATACCAAATTAGTATTGGGCCAATATCACCAATACCGATACTGTTATCAATACGTTTTATTATTCAAGTTTCATATGTCAATGAGCTTCTGACTCTTAGGTGTTTTTGTGTTTTTTCTTTTGAATTATTTTGTTAAAACTGAAGACAGAATTTGGACAAAGTTGGTAGATGTCTACAAAATATGTTAATAGCATATTAATATGATAAACAGAAAGAATATAAAAACAAAAGAAACATTTTTTGAAGTATAGTTGGGAAACTACAAAACAAAACAAAAAAAAATTAGAGGGAATCTGAAACTAAAGTGTCAATCTTACCACACTACTATTGATCCAATACTGATAAAGATTTGGTATCGACTTTATCAATACTTTGGATTGAGCCGCTCACCTCTGGTTCAGAGGTCCAATACAGTGGACCTCTGGACCACTGTATAATTTGGACAAAGTACTTTACTTTAAAAAAAATATCATATAACATGACTTGTGTGCATTTTTCTTAAATAAACAAAGTGCAACAAAATTATAATTTGAAAGCAAATTGAAACAATACAAAAAAATTATACAAAATTTCAAGAGACTATATGAAACTAAAGTATGCGGTAGTGGATACTAATAGATCTGATACTTGGTGGACGTATCAATACTTTGGATCGATACGCTCATCTCTAACAAAAACTACAATCCTCCAAATGTCCAAAGCTGATGGTAACATTCCCTAAAGACTCCGTAGCAAAATGTGGCTCTACAGAGTACTGACACACTGAAAGCCATTTATCCATTTTGTCCTACTCCACCAAAACACACTACTTCATGTTTGATGGATAAAAACCTAATACAATCAGTTGAAGTTTCTGACAAAATGCGAAGAAGTTCTAGATGTGTGGATGCCTCTGTAAGATTTAAACATCTGTAAGTCGAATGTCTGAGAGACAGATATGGGAGTCAGATCAAATATTTCTCAATAAAAAAAAGTGAAAGCTGCTGCTGCAGAAATGTCAAGCTGACTGAAAAAGTCTGAAACCCCCCCCAAATCAGGGCTATTTCTGTGGCTGTGTGTTGGAGTAAAAGTTAGAATGAACTGTGACAGCACTGCACCCAGTCACACACCTAGAGGCTTCCTATAGTTAAGTCTGAAATGCCTGACATCTGCTGCTCCGACACACACATCCCAGCAACCCACTCGCAGTCAGAGTCCTCCCACTCCTGCACTGCGCCACAGTGGGTGATTCATTTCAATTACACCCCTGGCGCTCTGTCTCCCTCCCTGAGTACAGCCTAACAATGGTAATGGGGATGAATGGCTGTGGGCCTGTCTCATTGACTTCCTCCGGTCTCATTAATGGAACAAGCCAGAACACACTGAAACTCCCAGTCAGACTACAGGCCTCTGAGTGGAGAGGATATTGGAAAGTGTGGGGGGAGTAGATGGGTTGAATGGGTGGGAGGTGTGTGTGTGTGTGTGTGGGTGTGGGTGTACCCACTGCAGAGACATCAGTCCTTTTTATGGGTGTGATTGTGTTTGACCCGCACTTAGCCTTCTCTGTAATACCAAAAGCCAAATGTGGACCGTCCTTTTATCGGTTAAAAATGTGAACTTAGATTGATTTCACTTTTTTAAAGGGAAAGTATTATGTTTTCCACGCACATAACGTGGAAAACATTTTATAGCACAATCAAGTAACTACCTTAATGTCAGTTACTATAAAAATAATAAACAAAAGTATGAAATATTTCATTCTGTAAATAATTTATTACTGAAATGAGTGACTTAAAAAATTGTACATT
The DNA here is from genome assembly GCF_000485575.1 of Poecilia formosa. NCBI lineage: Eukaryota > Metazoa > Chordata > Actinopteri > Cyprinodontiformes > Poeciliidae > Poecilia > Poecilia formosa. The sequence goes on along the minus strand of NW_006800012.1, from coordinate 527,625 downwards.
TCACAAGTTTACATTTTTTGAGATGTATTTGGGATTTTTTTTGGTTTTTGAGGTATGTTTTTTTTTCACTCTTTTGACATTTTTAGCAAAACATCTGAAAGTGCATGGAGAACATCTAGCAAATCCAAAACGTACAAGTTCTTCCACATAATCTATAGTAAAATCAACTATGAACACATTTTGACCTAAACTGCACAGTTAGATTCAAACTGCCAATCCACACTTTCCAGTCATTTATTCCTAGAAGGTTTATAGAATCACAGTTTCCCTATTGCCTCACATTCCGGCACTGCTTTGTGTTTGCAACGTGAAAAAAAGTGGAAAAGTTCAAAGGTTTTGGAATACTTCTGGGATTAGTTTGTGCTAATGAACAAATCAGCCTTTGAGTAAACACGTCTATTTTTCTTGTCTCCTACATTCGAGGTGCAGAGCGTTGTGAAAACTGCGTCTAATGACCCCAGCGAACACTAATTACTCTGGCTGCTATGCGACGGAAATGTTTGATGAAGGCTTGCCAGCGATTTAATAAGCAACAGTTAGCAAACCTGAAGGCCGAAATGAATGAGGAGAAAGTTAATACCAAAATTGCATGTGGACGAAAAGGAAATCCCTGTTTTTTTTCCAGAAAAGATTCAGTAGAATTCTTCCCCATTGCAAAGTTTGGAGAATTTACTGAACAGAGGTGGACCTGTTTTTTGCAAGCTAATGAGCTAATCGTTTGAGCCACTCTGGGTGTAAACTAGCAGAGCAGTCATTTGTCTTCAATCGCCTCCTGCTAACACCGCAGCAGACGAAAATCTTCCCGAGATCTGCCATCACTCCCTAAGTTTTTCCTCACATTCCATTCGCAGTGTTAAGTTATTTCCAGAGTATAGCATCTGCAGTTCATCACCAACTTGGCACAAACCACTGACAGCCTCTCCCCAGTGCAAAGAAGAAGGCTAAGTCAGTGTTTATGAAGGGAGTGTTGAAGGGAGAGGAGATGTTGGAGGTGTGTGTGTGTGTGTGTATGTGTGTGTCAAACACAAGTCTGTATGGAGGCCCGGAAGGGCAAATCCAGGCTTTACGTGTGGACATGGAGTAAAACAGAGTGATCCTGTACAGCTGATGAGATGGTGGCTCTGTGTGTTCTTGACATTTACTCTGTATATGCGTATGAGTTAGAGGGGAGATCAATGGGATCAAGAGATTCTCAGGAGGCGGCAGCCTTCCAAGTGGAACAAGAACATCTTCTCGGAGAATTGTTGTCTTACCTTTACACTTGTAGCCTTGTTTGTAAAAGCCCCATATCTAGAAGACAGAAAGGACAAGACAAAGGAAGAAGAAGGTTGGTGAACGGGTAATTAAGATACCTGAAAGGAAATGGATGGAGAAAACACACCAGTATGCAGTGACCCATTAAACTTTGTCACATTCTGTCAGTGTGTTTTGATGGGGGAACGTCAGTGTGTTTTGATGGGGGAACTTTAATTAGAAGGATAATAATACAAGGTCTGAACAATCCTTCACAAATAAAAACCAAGGAGAAACCTTTGATCTTTTTCCTTCCCCTCCACAAAGTAATGCACCATTTTGTGTCGGTCTATCAAATAAAATCCTCCCAAAATACATAAATGCTGTGGTTGTAAGGTTATGGTAAAGGCAGTAGTGGACACACTTCTGCTAATGCACTTAGCTCTTTAGCTAACTTTGAAGATGTTTAGCTCACTTAGGTACTCCTAAATAAAATTACAAATAAATTCCAAAGCACTATCTATGTATGTTGGCTGTTTTGTAAATTTTCAGTAGAATAATTTTTTTGCGCAACAGTTTGTTTCCTCTCCTCACGTTCTCTGCTTTTTCACTAATAACTATTTCAAACAAGAAACAAACAGAAACAAAATAGAATCCGGACAATAGAGAACAAGACATAAACATAAATATGATATCTAAGGCCATTATAGAACATGGAAATAATGTCAAAATTAAATTGGTGTTCGACGGTTGTGGTGTTTCAAGGGCAGATATTTTAATTGAAGTTAGCACTTTAGCATTCTGCTAAACATCACATTAGTGATTTAGTATTAGCTTCCGCTAAATACTGTGTTTGTGTAATGTTGTAATGTTAGTGGAACTAATGTTTGTTATTAGAGCTTCAGAGTTAGCTCAACTAACATTTTAGCTAGCGGTGTCTCCCACTAAAGGTAAAGGTATCAATATTTTTCCAGCGCACATATCAGCTGTGAATCAGTGAATCAGTGAATGCAACATCGCTAAGCAGTCAGGAACAGGAAGACGTTCAGCAGACGCCAAGAAGGCAGCAAATTAGCCTTGATTAATCATCGTTTCACCTCCAGCTTTCATGGAACTGAACAGGTTCAGTTGGATGGGAAACTTTGAGCAAGAGTTGAATATTTTTTTCTTGTTTTTCAAAAACAGAAAGAACACACCCATGTTCCCTACAAATATAAATTTTAAATAGAGGTTATATAGAGAAAAACTTTCCATAATAAGGGCTTCAGGTGTTTTACTTGTACAAAAAACTCTGTCCAATTATAACTGAAAGAAAATTGTATTTTGAATGATGATAATTATAGTTCTCATAGAGAAGCAGCATCCTCACATCACTCCATCTCAGCAGGATCCTCCAGCTGCAACATGACAGATGGGTCCTGCAGAGCATGATGACGGATGTTTAGTTACAAAAAAGTTGTATTTTTTATGTTCCCTTCATATACAGTAAATGCACATGGAAGGAGAGTTAAATTCCTTGTTTGTGTTACATAAACTTTGCAATAAAGCTGATGGAAATATAATGAAAAATGGAAAAATTTGAAATAATTGTCTCATTTCATAACTGGAAGTTTGGATCTTTAAATATCTCGAAAATTCCAACTATCCTAAAAGACCAAAGACTGACACATTTCTAAAATGGATGAACTGCGAACAGCAGAGGCTGTTTCCTTCTGCTAGGACTGCTGACATTTATGCCACACTATCTGGAAACAAGTGTTAAGAACACGACAAAAACAGATGTGAAAAAGATTAACATTCAGTAGCAACTACTACGAGTTTAACGTGACAGCAGAACACCAAATAAAACATCACATTAGGACAATTTGGTCAAAATAATTCAGAGAAACACGTCAAAACTGTTAGGCTGAGCAACGGAGAAGATTCAGCACAGAGAACGGAGAGTTGAATGGAAGAGGGAGTGGGGCGAGGATCTGAGGAAGGACTGTGTGTGTGCCAGCAGGAGAGACTTAGGCTAGTGATGAGGACGACATGATGACGTGATGCTGCAGAGAGCAGGAGAGGGTAGCTGGGGACATCTAGTGACAGATTCAGGGAACAGGACAGAACCGAATGACACCAAATCGAAACAAACCCACTTTCTGTTTTATTTGAATTTTACATGACAGACTAACATAAAGCAGCACTTACCTGTACCTAGAAATGTAATCCCTGTGCTGTTCATTTCAGGGGTATTTGATTAAAGGGGCTGCACTAATGTGCATGCCAGTTATGTCAGACTGCTTTCAACTAAAAAATATTCAGAACCATGTGTCATTTGTTACGATTCAGGAGACTTCAGGAGATTTTGGTGAAAATGGGGGAGCCGCTGCCTTCTGTTTCTAATCTCTTATAATTTTAGTTTTTGTTGAGCTGTGAAATTGAATGAAAGAAAATCAAATGCACCCTGTTCGGTTCGTTTGGGAGGTGAGAATGTGTGATGGAACTCTGACGCAGACCAAAAACTCTGATCTGTCTTGGTCCATTTGAAGTGAACTGTGGTGGGGTTTGAATGGTTATGTGGATGCAAAAACTACAGCGCAGGGCATTCTGGGTAAATACAACCAAAACAACCGCCCCAGTTTTCTGTTACCAGGAGAAATGGCTCGCAGTTTTTAGCCAAAGACAAAAGAAAAATCCCACATCTGCTAAAATCTGACGCTACTCCATTTTTGCTATTACATGTAGAAGTAATTCATTCGTATCTTCTTCGGACGTTTTCGTGTTGTTTCCTTCAGTAGTTCTTGGTGCAGCGCCACCACAGGTGAGGAGTTGAACAGGTCTTTCTAAACATTTGGGAAGCGAACCACAACAGCTAAAACTTGTAAGGAATGTTGCAATTTTGGTTCCCAATCAAACCGAGTCTACCAAACTATCAGGTGTGAAAACACTCAAAAAATGTGTTGAAAACAGAATTTAGCTTAGATACACATTTTAAAATACCCATTCACTTCATATCTGAATTTCCAAAACTGAACAGAGAGATGAGGTGAGACAGGGGCCAGAGCAGAGGGGGCTGGTGGAGGGGGACCCAGATCAAGAGGGGTGCAGCGGTGGAGGGGCTGGGGTGTGTGTGTGGAGGAGTGGGGGGACAATAACATGAAAGAGCCGAGCTGGAGATCACACACAGCACTGGCACATCTGAGGAGGCACAAAATATCCTGACCTCTCCACACACACAAACACACACACAACTACAGAGAAGCCATAAGAACAAATACGCCACTAGCTACAAACGTAGATACACACACACACACACACCACACAGGCAGGGGCTGCGCAACAAAGAGAAGACAAACATCTAGACACCGGCATCATCACAGCTCAGCCTACACACACTGACCTTTGCTGCTGCTGGAGTCGGTGAAACACAATGAAGCTCACACAGGAGTCGGAATAACGCTCAGTTACACACTTATTGGTTTATGTGACTTTTCTCCGCTAGCTTTTGAATTAGCATGCTAATTCTAAATGTATTTAAATGAACAGTTTATCAAAATTCAGCTTTTTTTTTTTTAGGCTGACTATTTTTAAACTCCTTTCTTTTAATTTTCCACCCAATAAAAAGTTGCCGTTGAAGCGCATCGATTTGGTAAAAACACAAAATAAGATCTTTAGCCATTTCTAGCCTTAGTGCTTTTCTTGCATAGCCGCGAAGAGCTCACAGTGACTTAAAGTTACAATGTTGACCTTTCTCAGCTGAGAAAGCTCCAGAACAATGAATGTATCTTTTTGTAAAATATGTGGAAACTACTTTAATTTTTCACATGATGCAGACCAAAGAAGTCTGGAAGATTTATGCAGATAGATCTTAAGAATTAATTTATCTATTGCTGACATCTGCAGCCTGTGGCTCTCAATGACTTTTACAAAAAATTCCAAAAACACTTTAGCTTACCAGTTTTTCCTAGGTGTTTTTGTCCAACATATACATACATTTCTGCAAAGAATGACACAATATTTTTTATCATCTTACTTTAAATTTAAATGTTGCAATGAAGAAAATGTATTAAATCTTAAAACAAAAGTAAAAATCACTGTTCTTTCCTAAATTTCGGGAATTTCCTACAGTAGCTATGATGAAAACAAACTATTTTGCTCCAAAGAGTCGGTTCGTAAAGGTTGCAAAACCCTGATTTATTAGCATTTGAGTATGACCAATGCCAGTTTAGCCTTTTCAAGGAGGTTGTATCTGGAAGAGGGAGTCATATGGAAGATAAAAGGAAATGAAGTGTTAGAACCAGGATGGATGCCTGCTGGAGTACTGACATGTTGTATTTGTAGCAGTTTTATCGAAGCCTCGCAAAACACAAAACCTGTGTGTGAAATTGTAAAAGGAGACTTTAAAGCGTATAAACCTGCTGCTTTCATGTTCACATTGTCGCCCCTGGAGCAGCTAAGCGGCAACAGCAGATCTGGCAGGTCAGACCTGGAAACATCTACGTTTCACTCTCAGCGCTGCGCCGGTTTGGCCTGCAGCGGTCACGTTAACACAGACAGGCCCAGCAGCAGTGGGCTGCTTTGGCTCGTTATCTGCTTTTTTTTTTCTTCTTTCTTTTCTAAGGACAGATCATGTTATTAGATCCAAAAAAAAAGGATGCTCTCAATACTTCCCTCCTCCATGGATAAACCTGCAATAATTAGCAGCAGCATGTGTTTGCCAGAGCGTCTGAGCCTAATGATGAGAGAACAGGGTCTGAAATAGAGAGAGCTCTGACTGAAGCTTGTGTTCTGGCATAATGTAGATATATTTTATTCTATTTAATGAAAAAATGTTTCTGTGAAATAAGCTAATCAGAACTCTAATTGATCCACCCACTTAAGCTGCTAGAAATATATAAACATAATGCGCGAGATGTCAAGTAGGATTTTCTCGAGAATATTTTTCAGCACATTCTGTAAATAAGTCTCATTTATCTTATTTGAATAAGTAAAAATTGTCTTGTTCTTAATGAAAGTACACTAATTTTCAGGGATTTTCAGGCAGTGCTGTTGCAAAAAGCAACAAAACAATTAATCGCACAACAAATTAAAACAAACTCAATAATTTCCACTTGCATGATTTCTTGTTTTTCTCTTTTTTTCTCCCCCATTTCCTCCTAAAACTAGATGATAAAAGTCCTCAGTCTGGTCAGTCGCTTACGCAGACTTCATAATTTGTTTTATTTGATGTTGTTTTTTTAATTTATTTTATGTATTTAAAATGTCTTCCAGTATCAGTGTTAAATGTTCATTAGAATTTAAGGTTCATTGACCTTTCAGAATGTGTTCTTGCGTTATTTATGCCACTTGAAAATAGTCTTAAAACAACAATTGTATCGTTTATCACAATAACTTCTGGGACAATATATCGTCCAGCAAAATTTGTTATGGTGACAGACCTATATGGGATTTTTTTAAAACTTGTTTAGGAAAGTCTTGACAAGTCTCATTTTCTTGCTCTGTTGGCAGATCATTTTATTTTAATTAATATATACCCAATGTTTGAACTTGAAAGGTGACTTTTTGCAGTGGCTGAGGAAGATATTGACCTCATAACAGCAGAATCCATAAATAGGACAATTGCACCTCGCAATGATCCAACATGAATCATTTAAAGGGGTGTTTCAGCACCTTTAATGCCTCAGTCGGCCGATATGTGACAGTGAACTTTAGCGAGAAGGATCAGTAAACCATTGTAGACCCAAAACATACTAACAGTGTTTAGCATTTTTCTGATTTGTATTTTCTCGTCTATTGTCCTTTACAAGATCAGGATCTGAATCATTCTTTCCTGTTTGCTATGTCTAGTCGAGCTGAAGTACATTGAGGTCGGCTTTGAAAGAAAAGGTTGTTGGTTATTTGTAATTTTGTATTTGTAATGGCGTTGACCTCTTTTTTAAGGATTTGTTTGAAAATGACATTGCTAAAAAATAATTTTATGAATTTCACTTCTGCCAACCTGCAGAACTAATTTTTCATTTAGCTCTTTTGCTCTTAGTTTGACATCACTTAGCTTTTCAACATTTCCCGATCCATTCTAAAGCTCTAATTGACTCGTCTGTTTTGCTAACTATCTGAATAAATTTTGACATCTGTGTTGAAATTTTTGTTTTCGACTGTTACGAATTTGTCGAGTGGTTAAACATATTTATGCTCTTATTTTGAAAACTTTACGTTTCCCTTGCTCACGTTCTCTCTCTGTCTTTTCCCAATAACTTTATTTCAAACAAGAAACATTAACAAAATAAACAAAACAATAGAGCTTAAGATATAAAGAAATACTATAACTAAGGGCTTTCTAGAACGTGTAAAATGTAAAAATTAAATTGGTGTTTGAGGATTGTAGTCTATTAAGAGCAGATAATTTCAAATAAAGTTAGCATTTTAGTGCTTTAGCATTAGCTTCCACTAAATTAGCTTCCACTGGTCTAGCGCTTTAGGTTTAGTGCAACAAACTTTTTAGCTAGTGGTTGAAACCAGTGACTGAAGCAAGTTTCCTTTTCCACAAACTGAACATTCCTTTTTGATGACTAAATGATGTGTGTGGACCGAGTCTGCCCAGCTCATTTAGATTTCATGCTAACTAAACTGTGAGGAGCTCAAAGAGACTCTGAGATGCAGTCTGTCTTACAGACACACTCCAAGCCTTTAGCGTCCTCTGGAGATGCCGACACACACATTCTGCTGCGTGTCTGCTTGCTCTGTGTGTTTAGTAAAACTCATCTGCGAGCCATTAGTTAGGACCGAAGGAGGCTGCGGGCAGAGCGGCACAAGATTCAGATGATCTGCGTGTGTGTGTGTGTGTGTAACACTGGGGGTGGGAGGAAGTGTGAACTCTGCAGTGTTTACTGGAGGCCTGGCTCCACTCGAGCAGCATATTTGAAACAAGTGCTGGAACAAAAAAATAAAATAAAATACCAGGCTGCAGGGGAAAATATTGTTTTTGCAGAGGAACCAAGAGGAAGGTACTAAGAGGGCAGACGAGGATGCGGCTGGTGTATCTACCTCTGCCACACACACACACACACACGCACACACACAGACACGCACACGCACGGATATGTTCAAAGCACAGAGTCTTTATCTTTCCATGCTCTCTATTCTGAATTTCCCCTCAGGATGAGTGGAAAATGTCAGCCTCCCTGGAGAATAAATGTGTGTACAGCAGCAGTGTTGGAGTTTTAATGAAAGTCTGTGCATATAATCTTCTGGGCACTCTGCCGCCTGAACGCAACACAAAGAGACCAACCAAAAACATCCAGAGCCGACTAAAGCCACGCTCCTCTTCCTGACTCACTAAACAACACACAGCTCCTCGGGAGGCATGTCAAGGACACACACACACGCACAGAGGTGACACCACCACAGACGAGGGTTATCATCTCACCCAATTACCTTTCTTCTATGTTTCCCAGAATGCAACTGGAGCTCATAGTAATTGGCATTGGCCTGACCTGACACGGAGGAAAAGCCTGGGAGAGACGCTCCATCACGACTGTGGAGGCAAATAATGATGTGCAAATAGTCCCAGCTCTCACCCCACTAGGTATGAGATGACATGGAGAGCGTGTCTGACCTTTGACCTTTGAGAAGAAATGACACCTGGTATCGACAGACAGGATGAAAGCGATCAACAATAAAATATGGACGAATAAAGCAAAGATCGATACGTCCTGAAGGAGTAAAACATCAAACAAAAATCATTTTAAAGATCCACTGACAGGAGTTACAGACGTTTTATGTCAAGTTGGTGATAAATTGGTTTCTGGAGATTTTCAGGTTAAAATTTTAAAATCCCAGTTGCAGATCCATCATAAGGGATGAAAATGTATTTTTTTATATAAGAAGGAAGGAAGAAAGAAAGAGAAAAAATAAAGAAAGGTACAAAAAGGAAGAAAAAACAAAGGAGGGGAATGAAAAGAGAGAACAAAGAGAGAAAGGAGCAAGGTTAAAAGAAAAGATGTGAAAGGTAGAAAACTCCTACAGAGGGACACAAAGAAGAAAGAAAGTTGGGAAATAATAAAGGACTTAAAGAAGTTAGACAACTTAGACAAAATGTAAGAAACAAAATCTGGAAATTCAAATCTTTTTCTATACTCTTATTTTCTTTATCCATAATTATCCTAGAAAATAGGACTTTTGCAGATTTTACTAGCCTAAGTAGAAATGCTGCAAACAGAGAAAATCAGGCGGTACTGATGAGCCGAAACACTCAACAAACACGATCGTGTTCAAAGTGACGTGAAAAATTCATGAAGCAGGAAAAAGACTTCTTCTGTAAGATTCGTCCACTAATGATTAAACATGTGAACATCGGCTTTGATACTTTTAGCAAAATGTTGGGATGAAAACATCTTCAGCAACGACATGAGGGGTTTTTTTAACAGCCTGGTTTCAACTGTGTGTGTTAAAGCATGTTAAGATATATTTGGTGATGGAAACAGTCAGAATAGTTTTAAGAAAGGAGAACTGAAATACTCTGAGACTTTGGCTCACATGGTTGTTCAAGTCAGTTTGATTATTTTTTCTATTTGTTCACATATATTGTATTATAATATCAACATAACTCAGTCACCATATTATTTTCTCTATGTTGAAGGTTGGGCCGTCTATTTTAACAGTTACAGCTGATAACGAGTAGAGGTGGCTCATATGGACTCAGAATTTTATCAAGATATTTTGTGGTACTATTGTGATAAGGATAAAAATGATCATGAAAAACTATTTCATTGTGTTGTTTTTTTTTGTTTTTTTTAGAATTTTTTGCATTCCTAGTGAAACAAACAGAAAACATTCCTATTTTAAACTGGCTTCTTCTGGGTGTCATATTTTTCATATTTAATGATATATTACATTTATGTACTTATGTATTTAGTTATTTCTTTTATTTAATTATTTTTGTTTTATTTTTTATTTTTCTCTCTTTCTTCATCCCAGTTTTTTTGTATTTCCTTTAAGCTCCTCACACGTCAGTTTGTATTTAACTCCACCATCTCCATGTAGTGTTCGTTCTGTTTTTGAAAATAAATTAAAAAATGTGTTAAAACAAATTTACTGATATTTGTGGAACAGTGGAGAAAATGGTTAAAAAATTACTTCTCCACTAATCTCAGTTTTGTTTAGATTTTTAAGACAATGATAAAAATCATGATCACAAATTTTCATGAGTGTTTTTGTCTCTTATGCATCCTCCCTAAAACCGGAGTGAACAGTGTAACATCTGGACCGCGACAGAGCAGAAACAAACTTCCATCAGGTCATGGATTCACATCATTCACTCTGACAAAGAGAGATATAATCAGTAAGAGTAAGTTATTAGTGGTTTCTTACAAAGCCAGCGCAGTGCTCGCAGAACGTTGGCTTCACGTAGGTGGTCTCTGTGAAGGTGTGGATGAAGCCCATCTTGCAGTTCAGCAGAGAACTGGCTTTCAAGAAGTAGTCGATCATCTCCTCTCTGCTGATCTTCCCGTCTCTGCGATCGGACGCAAAAGGAAGAGATAGACTGTAAACACACACTGATGTTACTAACTTTATCACGTGTCTTAACTGGTGGATTCTCACTGGTTCTTGTCCAGCTCTCCAAACTTGCTGAGGTAAGGGAAATTGTTCCTGATCGCTTCAAACTCGTCCCTGGAGATGTGGCCGTCACCATCCGTGTCAAAGTTCTTGAAGACACTCTGCAGGTAAAATAATAAAATAAAATGGAGGATAGCATAAAATTTGTTGCAAGAAAAACCTGAAAAACTGGGTGTGACTAAAATTAAAAAGTAGGTTAATAATGAGAAGATTATCTAAATACAAACAATATTTGAAAGAAATTTAAGTCTTCAATTTGTAATTTTTCACAAACTGTTTCAAGCTGCCTCTAATCAGTGTGGTATGACATTATTCTGGTTTTTTGAGCGATGGCAGTTTCCTGTCACCCCATCTTGTTCCTGGTTTGCTGGTTGCTAGGCGACTGGATATAGACCGAGGTAAGGGTGGGAATAAATCTCAAGACCTATGTGTATTTCTGAGCCTCTCACTTTTTGTCTCCACAGTCGATGGGTTAGGGTTAGGAGCACGTCCTTAGAAGGATGAATCTGTCGTCTCATAAACTACTTCCTTTCTTACTTCAAAATAAGAGTCATGGGTAAATCCTGCACTCTTATATGCAGATTCAGAACTCATGATAACAGTGTTATCTTGTTTCACCAGACAATTTCAGCTGCTGATCTGGTGGCTCATTTGATTCTTTTGTCCCGTTTACACCGTATAGAAAATGTAAAAAAATCTACGCTCTACCTGAGTGAAAATCAGGCCAAAATCGGAATCGGCAGGTCAAGATTTTTTATAGATCGGTAATTGGTGATCGGCCAGAAAAATGCAATTGGTGCACACTTAGAAAAAAGCTTTCAATATCTTGGCTGTATAAATCCAAACGTCCTTACTAAAACTTTGTTGAACCACCTTTAGAAAGTGAAGAGGCAGCACGACTACAATGCGACACGCAGGCAGAAACTGGACAGCAATGTGTTAATGAGGAGAAACATCATGACATTTTAATATCCCATGATTTCCTGCCATAAGATCTCATTCCAACTCTAATAATAAAATTTAATTGTGTGATATTAAAAGTTTTGCCAGACCTTTTCTAAAGAGGTTGTATTAGTGCTTATGTGGTGCAGCAGTTTATCTTTCATTCGAGTTTTAGCTCCCTGGGTTTGCTGTTTTAATTACTTGGTGGCGACGAAAAGGGAATCTGACTGCAGTGTTTTTCACGTCAAGTGAAGAAAGCCCAGGCAGCGGCAACCGGGCCACAATTTTAGGGGAAAATGCTGTAATAACCGCGTTCAGACTGGAGCGATAAAAGCAGGAACTGTCACAGTCACATCAGCCGGCCTGCAGGATTTATTTATAGCCTGACGACGTAATGAAACCAAAACATCTTCTGCATGAAACCACAGTTCTTCTGCTGACACGTTATTGATCACAATTGGCGATGGACTTAAACTAACAACGGACCAAATTTAGCACCGCGATGCATCTGTAAATGCGGGTAATTAGGACATATAAACCTGCAAAAACAGAAGAAAATCAGCACTAGATTCCACCAGCAAATGCCTCTGTGTGATGACAGTCTGCAAACAAAACACTTTAGTTCCCCTCAGTGGGAAACTTCAACTTCTTTTTAAGTGGAGTTCCATGGAGAACGTATGAGTAGTTGGTACATCTGCACCTTAAATTATTCGAATCCCGTCGCTAATTAGCATTATTATCCAAACATGCAAACTAGCAGCTGGTTTGCAGTGAACAATTCGAACAAGGATCATTTAAATATGCCAGTTTAGCTACTATATGAAACATGAAATGCCACTTTCAGCCGCTACTGCAGAATCAGATTCATTTAGTTGGTGAAAATGTTTTAAATCCCACCAAAGATTTTCAGTAAAGAACAAAAATGAAATTAATGTCTGGGTTTCTGGTGAGAAAGGAAGTAAATCAGCCCTGGAGCTTCCCTGAACTGTTGCCATGGTTCGCTGTAGGAATGATGATCTACTCAGAGAATTTTAACCTGTGGTTCATTGAGCCCAAAATTGCTTCAATTAAAAGCCTCACAACTATATCAGAATGTAACATTGTTCCACATCTTCAGCTTTCCAGCCAACATCAAATAGTCCTTCTATGGAGGACAGGAGCAGATAATCAGCCATCCATATCGTTGTGGTCCCTGATAGATCCCAGGAGCTAGACAGAGCCCCCAGAGGAAACTCACCTCCACCATCTTCTCGATGTGTTTCTTAATGATCGTCGGGTCAGCATTGGGTTTCACCGACACGGCCCACTCATCAATCATAGTGGACTTAGGTTCAGGCGCCGGGGTAGGGCTGGAGTTCTGCTGCACCGTGAAGAAGCACAAAGGATCATGGGATTGAGGTTAAACTAAAGAAGAAAGAAGATAGCTTTGGCAGAACAAAGCAAAGGTTAACACCTCTGGTTTAGGCACTAACTTTCTGATATATCCTGTATATATCCTCAAAACATTCTGGTTCAGTGCCTCAGGATGGATAATATCCATAAGAAAATAACAGCCTTGCATTGCTTTAATAACCCATTTTAAACATCAGCATACACCATTTGATTAACAGCTGAAGTCAGACTGCTACAGACTTTTTGGACATTATAAAAAAATTCTGTCTTATGATTATTGAACATGTGGGCCACTCTGTCATACTCAATCGAGCTGCAAAATATTACAGCAATAACTGATATTATTATTCATTATTGAATATCATGCTATGTTAGGTTGATGCTTCACTCAGCTCAGGATGCTGGGTGTTTGAAACTGTATGTGAAACTGACAGCAGAACCTACTTTCTGACTGATTTGGTTGATAGTTACGACCACTTTGAGATTGTTGGTGTGTGATTTATAACAAAGCAATAAATACATAAAATGATATGGCAAAAGAAGCATTCCTAGTTGAGAGAGCACAACATCACAAAACTCCATAGTCTTGATTTCTCACGATTGAACCAACTTAATCTATTTTTTCAGTAGGTTTGCACAGGAAATGGTGGCAGCAGTTCACTGTGTGGTGTCAAAACCAAACACATTTCCTTGTTTGGCCTTGATGTGGAGGGCTCTGTGATTTCAGCATGTAGAACAGGAGCATGTGGTTCTTAAAATGTAAGGTACGAGCAAAAAGTATCTTACAGCTGGCTTGCGTGGTTCTCTCTGTAGAGACATCTGGTAGATCTCCTCCTCAGTGTGGTACTGGTCCAGTGATACCTGCAGAGAAAACATGAGCGTGAGGCATGTAGAGTTAGATGATGTCACAGCTAATATCCCGAAGAACAAAAAAACTTCTGCTTCACAAAAACTCTTCAAATATATATATAATGTATCCTGATAGTTTTCAAAAAATAATTCTGCCAGAAATATTTGTCAATTTTTTATTGTATGTCTGGGATTTGAAGCTCATAAAAGCCAATATGTTTACAGAAGTCCACTGTCTTTCATTAAAAAAAAAACATACATAAGTACATATAATTTCCCTTTCACACATATATTTTTCTTTACACACTATTATTTATGGAAGTGTTTAATTTATGGAAGTGTTTGATTTGTCGTTAAAACGAGAAATGAAACAAATTTTTGTGAAATGTCTCTGCTGCCCAAAGATTGGTCTGTTACCATGACGATCTGTCATACAGCAACAGTGTTCAGTCAGAGGCCTTTTCAGATCTGATATAAGACTGACTGCTACCGGAGATCCTTCTTTTCCATTTCATTATCTAAGATACTTAGATGATATGAGTTATGATGAGAACACTTAATATCCCTTTGGGATAAATAAAATATTTTTGAATTGTTATAACAACAAATAAAACTTGTTAGAATGAGTTTTATATCTTGCTATAGTGAGAAAGTTTCTGGTTTTATAAAAATACTGTTGTATTTATTATCTGGCTCTGGCAGTTAAACACTTCAATAATTACTCAACACTGACATTTGACACTGACAGTAATTCTTGACATGGAGAGAACTTTTCTTACACACCATGAATTGGGTGTGTAAGAAACCCAATTTGTGCCATCTTGTGGACATTTACATTTTTTAGGCTCTTATCTTAAATGAAATCTTAATAAAGGTTAAAGTTGGAATTGAAGAATTTTTGTCCGTAGGAGCAAATGTGCCTGTTTCTGAGAAGAGTCGTAATTTAAGTAACTGAAGTTTAAAATTAAATATCACCTTTGATATTTAATTTTTGATATTCTGTCAAAAGGCCAGAAAATTGAAAATAAATCACATGACTTGTTTCTGGGATTAAATGTGACTCCCAGCCTTCAAACTTGAGTTTGTGTCTCTCTTTTTCCTGAACTTTTGTTTGTTTTTTTAATAGCCGTTTTTCTTCAGTTTATACTCTCCGATCTCCATTCTTCCACGGAAGCACCAGCTGCAAGCCGTCATTCATCATTTGAGGGTCAGTCTCAGGTCACATGGTGTCACCTGAACTGGCCTTGTTAGCAGACAAATGGCAGCTGGAGGCAGCAGCTCAAGAAGTTACTTTTACCAAAGGTCTAAGAGAGCAGCAAACGAAATCCAAACAGATGTTTACAAATCCGAGGCAGACTAAATCGAATAAGTTCAGTTTGTGTTCGTTGCCACCTTTGCAGCTCTTTTGTTGCTCTCTGCGAGGCAGAGCTGGACCTGGGCATTTATCACAGCGAGACGCATTGTTCTGTCCAAAATGAAAAATATCCACTGGATCGGCGGGTGTCTTGTACACAAAGACGGCTCACCTGTTCACAGTGGGAAGTGTTAAGCAGAACCTTGTTTAACAGCAGCGCCCCTCTGCGCCCTCGCACTACGTTACTACAGCAACAGCCGCATTTATTTCTGGGCAAGGTTACAAATTAAAAGTCACACATACGTTTCCACCACTGGCCCCACAGTTGTTCTGCGCTGAGCTGTTGACTCATTGTCAGGGTGTTTCCTGTGTTTTACTGAGGCAGACTGGTTCACCAGGAAGGACAAAAGTTCTTTTTCCTGGTTTAGTTCTCTTTTTTTTTTTTTTACCACATTTTGTTCTTCCTCAGAGTAAAGGTTAAGAAGGAGTTATTCAATTATAAAATCCAAGTTATTTTATTTAAATTACGTGCATACAATAGTTTGGTTTGTCAGAACTTTGACTAGGCAGCTAGCTCGATGTACTAATTGTCCTGTGGTAAGTTGAATTTCTGAATAGGATGAGGAAACTTCTGATTCAGATTTTATTAGTGCTGATGTGAAAACCTCACCGCACATCCTGTCATCCTGCTTCGTTTCTGAACACTCTTACCAAAATGGCCAGAAGCAGCTCCGACGGTTTGTGACAAAAAAGTTTGCTAAAAGAGGCTCGTCTTTAACGTGGGGATGGTGTCTCCATGGTGATCTGTACCGTTGGTTTTCCTCTGCTGTTTTAAATGTAGGTCAGATATAGCTGTGGGTTATCTGAAGATATTACACCATAGCATTAGATTGTGATGACAATCTGACACGTTCTATGGGTCACTGTTCTCTATAGCTCATATATTGGTTTTGTTTTCCCCCTTCTAGTTTAGTGTCAGTTAACTTTACCCAACCTTTCAAAAATCTTTTAAAAACCTTCTTGATAAATTTAAATGTATGCATTTTACATCAAAGGTATTGGGCAGAGAGGGAACTACAAGATTAGACTTCTCACTTGGCTGCTACCAGCTGCCTAGCTGCTAACGATAAGTACGTTAGCTTGTTGACCGGTTATCTACACTTCAGATTTACTGGACCACCAGTGTTATTAAGGAGGGTCTCATAACACTCAACACGTCAACCACAACAACAACACTCAAGTTTTTAGGGCTTCAGGTATAACGTCAATATGGTAAACACAATAAAAGTGAAGGTAATCCAGGTAAAAACCACTCTCAGATTTAAATATCATAAAGCTAACTTAGAAAAAAGCTTATTCTGTTTGTAAAATCCCCTACAGATGCCATTTAATTCACATTCTGAGGGCAGTACTGAGTAATGTAATAATCCAAAAAAATAGCACATCTAGTACTGCTTCTAATAATACTGCTGACATTTATCGTGGACCACACTGATTCCTAGTTCAGTATTCACTGATTTTTTTTAAAATTTTTTTTACAATTACAAATTTGCCTATTTTTTAAAGCTATTCCAAAGAAAAGCAGCTTAGCTGAAAAACCTAGCCGCAATTCAACTTGAGACGCTGCTAACTAATGTTGGCATAGCAGTTAATCCAGGAGCGCCATTTATTTCCTTGCTGCTGATTGGCTGCAGCCCCTAAGAGCAGAAATAAGAAAGACTGTAAGTGTTAGGTTCTGTGCTACTGATAAGACAGTTTCTACTTTTAAAGCATTTTAACGTATATTTACTGTCTGAACTACAGTCAGGAGCTCTTTTAGAGGGAGTCTCAAGTATTTACGGACTTTAGCCATTCCTAAATCCTGCAAGTAACTTTATTATTCCACTATAAAAAAGCTAAACTGATCATTTTGATGAATTAGAACAAACATCAAAGCATTCTTCCATGCTTTGATGCCTGCTTGTCTATAAATGGTCATGGTTGTACAAAATTATGATTTTGATGATGTTACAGAATTATTAGTTAGCCAGAGTGAACTGTGTTAGAGTGCTGTTGTTTCATTTGAGTTCAGTGTATTTTAAGTCTGAACAATAAGCAGATGAACTAAATGCCAATTGTGCTTCATGCAGTTGGCATTGATGTGCAGGTTGATTGGAACATTTAGAAAGACTGTCGCCCAGGGGATTCTATTATGTACTTTCCTTAAAAGTGTTGCTCTTGACTGTGATAAAATTGTGATTTTCCTGTTAATTATACACATGGTACCCTGGCTAATAAGCAGGTGACTAATGAAGTCATTTGTTTTTCTTGGAATTCAGTGGTAATAAATCGAAAGGGTTGCTGAAAGAGTGCATGCCAAACTTGTTACATTTAAATTTTTAAATAGGCTACAGTCATGCGCTACTTTGAAAAGACACAAGACGTCCAGAGTGAGAAATATTTTGGAAGACCCTGCATCTGCATACGTTAAAGCAGTTAAACCTGCGCGGTCTCCGATGTTTTGATGCAGAGAGAGACTGCAGGGTTTTGAGTTATTTTATTGACTTTCTCTCCATCTTATCATTGCAAGCCGAGCAGGACTCAACACACATCAACTCCACTCACTACTGACAAAAGATAATTGAGTATTGACCCCGTCCTGTAAACTTTCCTGACGTCCGGCTCAGATCTAAAGCCCATGAAAAGGACGGCGAGGTGACTTCTGTTGTCAGTGGGTGCTGTATAAATAAACCAAATTCCAGCAGCTATCTCACATCAACACTGGCAGCCAGGCTGAGTAATTGATCTCTTGGGATTGTTTAAGCTTCCCTTCCCACATTCAGGAAACATCTGCCAAAAATAATGAAACACAAACACAGAAGCAGTAAAGCGGTGGTGCTAAAACAGAAACCCGATGCTTTCATGCTGGTCTGCAGGGAGGGCCAAATCTGAAAATTGGTCTCATACATGGGAAGTAGTAAATACAGCTCTTTGCAAAAGTAATTCAGTTTAAGTTTTTCACATTTTGTCTCCACCACAACCTTCAATGTGTTTTGTAGAGATTTTATGTGGTAGAGCAGCACACAGTAGCATGTAATTGTAGAAGGAAGTAAGGAACAGTGGATCCCCGGCTGGGGGAGGCGATGGGGGGGAGGTTGTTAAGGACCCCTAAAACTCATGAATACTTGGAAGCCCCTCTAAAGATGTTTCTACCTGCTTATTTTAATTGTTCAAACATAAAGTATACCACAAAATGGATTAATATGCACAGAGCAAATCTTTGAACTACAGCAGAAGCTAACATCTCCAGCGTTGGAGCTGCTAGTTGAGTGTCATATTTTACTTGCTCTTTGGGGGACAGCCAATCAGAGCCAAGGAAAAGCGCCAACATACAATGTTCCACTCAGAACCCCACCAATACTGACCAGCGACTGGGTGGTAGTCCACTGTAAAGTCTGAAGTTCACTGATAATTGCCCCCCTTTACTCTCATACCCCGAAATGAAATCTGTTGCAAACACCTGTCTTTAGAAGCCACCTTTTCAGAAATGTAACGATTCAACTCAGCTCCACTTGGCTAGTCTCGGTTCAGATCGTTTTCTTTTACAGTGGACTGCCATGTCAGTGTGGGTGGGCTTGTCATAAAGTGGCAACAGTGTTTTAATCTTATCACAACATTGTTGGCCATTGAGGACCGCAAGCAGCCGTCAATGGCATTGGTATGGTGACTCAACCTGACACTCCACCTGTTGGTCAATCGGTGACTGACAATTTTCTGATGACGCGTTTTCAGGGCGACTTGAGACGATTAGATCAATGGTGAAGTAGGTTCTGAAAAAGGGTTAGAAAACCGTTATAACCACCTTAGAGCTGAGTGGAGTCCAAATGTAAATCCAAATGAGAATTTTGACAATTATTTAAATATATATATATATATATATATATATATCTCCACACAGACAATCCATCCAATCAGACTCAAGAGATCTGTGGACAAATGCTTGTCACTGATTTCAGATTTTTATCAATTGGCATCAGAAATCCCATTAAAATAAACATTTACGGTTGTAACATAAAAAAATGTGAAGACATTTTGAATGGCAGTGTAGAATCCCTAAACGTTGGTGGCCATCTTAAAACATTTAATAACGTGGTCTGACTGTTATTTACACTTTAATACATGACAGAGAGGAGATTGCCTGAAAACTTGATTTTAATTATTTTGTGTTTGTGCTCAAACACATTTGCACTCTTGCAAACCACAAATGGGTTTTGCACACCAGTATTATTGCTTGTTGAGTGTCATATTTTACTTGTATGTTTGTGATCCACAATGCTGTTCAGATTATGTATCTTTTAGGTATAAAATCTCATCAGTTATTTATAATGCCTTTTTAAAAATTTTTCTCCCATTTTTGTACTGAAACAGATGGTATATTAGAAACTGGATTTTTCATTAAAAAAAACAGTGTTTTGATAAAACCTTTCAATGCAGTTATTTTATTAACTATATATTTTATCGCTCTACTTTCAGGGTTTCAGTTTTCAAAAGAAATTATATTCACAAAAACAGCTCAGCACCAGCTTAGACAGAGGAATGGGGTGACTTCTATATCGTTTGGTGAGCATTTGGTAAATACAAGAAGGGATCTAGAAGGAGCCGTCACATCTACAAGCACGGCTTTAAACTGTAACCTGTATGAGACTTTTCTTTCCACCTTGTTGACATTTGCAGTCTGAGAGTTTTACTGTTCAACACTGAGTGGAACAGAAGCAGCGAGGAAGTTCAGACAGGAAGGAAAAGTAGCGTAACGTAATTATGTCCTGAGGAATGTTTCTCCTTTACATCCTAATAGCATTTCACTTGGTCTTCTTCTGTAGGAAGAACAAATGTTAGAAAAGGAAAACACCCAAGAAATCAAATACTCCAGAAAACCAGTAATGTTTATCTCAAACATGCTGACAGGCAACACTTTCTTCTTTAAGCTGACTCAAAGGAGTGGGCATCGATTTAATATTTGCCAGACTTTGCTTTCATGTCATGATATATTTCCTTGTGAGCAGTGTTACTTGTTTCAACTGTATCTCCACCACCTCCTCTATGCAGAACATGATCCAGGAATTAAAGTTGATATTGACCGATATTAGTCATTTCTTTTAACATACCAGTATCGGTTTGATAAGTAAAACTGGGCCGATAAAAAAAACAACACAGAATTTATTTAATTTCATGTTGCTACCATTTGTGCTCCAGGGAGGGGTACAGGGAGGTGGGGGGGGGACCATATAAGGTTTTTGTTGGGTCATGTGACAGTGATAATGGAGATGCTTAAATAAAGCAGAGAAGCCATGTTGATGGTGTGGGTTTTTTTTTCTGTTGAAACTTTAGGGAATACGTAATGTATATAATACACTAGAGTAAATAAATATCAGAATTGTTAATATCAGATATTGATAGTGGACCACATTTTTATATTGGTGCATTCTTATAAAAAATTATCTCCACTCCTTGGTTAAATTTCACAAACCACATCCCTGGTTGCGCCACCACAGGCGGGGTTGGTAAATATACAAAATATTTTTGAGGTGGCCTTGTCAAAGTCTGGGACAAAATCCAATGAAAATGTTGTGGGATGACATTAGTGTGCTCAGATTCAAATAATTCTGCATAGAACAGGTAACTCTATTTTCACACATTGGTGTGGATGACTTTTTTCTGTCATAAATCGTCATTTCAAAACTTAATTCTGTGTTTCCTAAAGTTGTTTTTGTGTAATATTAAAATTTGGATGACAATCTGAAACATTTTAGTGTAAAGAAGAATAAATCTGTAAACGTGTTAATTGGTTCTTGGTTTTACCATCTCTTTGGTTTGTGAATTAACCAGTAATTAAATACTGAACCGATTAACCCTTGTTCGTTTACACTTCTCAGTCCATCTGTTGCAGTCTTTGCTCCATGAGTTCAGGGTTGCTTGATAACAAAAAACTGTACGCCTGGCAGCCTTCGCCTGGCTACACCCTCAGCCTTTACCAACCTCTGCATCGTGTTCTCCGGTGGTTCTGATCCTACTGCTATATACATAAAACTTCTTCTACCCTTGAGATGACTTATTGCTAAAAAGTTTGTGTTCCGACTATTTTCATTCACTCTCTCTCATCTGAGTTCGTGCACAGATTTGTCCCATCTGGCTACAACAGAGCGGCTGCCAGAATGGGCGTCACGAACTGGACGCCTGTCACATTGGCGTGTTTTGTCATTCACAGCGTCCTTCCATTCTGTCTAGTCTGACTGCTCCTTTGAGAATGGTTCTGTTGTTAGCACTCGAACTTATATTTCTACAGGTTGTACCCAGAGCCCCCGAACTCACGGTGAGCAGGTTGAGCAGGTCGGTGTTGGACTCGATGTTCGGCGGAGTGGTCTGGATCAGGGTCAGCTCCTGCAGGATGGCGTAAAGCTGCTGGGTTTTGGCCAGGTTCACGCGCGTCTTCTCCTTGTCGGCCCAGTCCGGCAACGCCACGTGCACGGCTATCAGGTCCTTCAGGTGCACGCCGAGGATGGGGAAGCGGAAGCCCGAGCACTCGGAGAAGCGTTTGCGGTACTGGCTGTAGTTTCCGCATGACGTCACCAGTTCGATGAGGTTGTTAAAAACCTGCAGGTGAGCAAAGGAAGGGTTGACTTTTAGAGTCTGGTTCATGAGACTCCCAAATGTTTAGCAAAACTGTTACTCCAGATGGACTTATGTAAGAGTAGAAACTGTACATCCACCAAACTGTTCTGATCAACTCTCTAGTCATGTGGCTCAAATTCATAGTTCTAAAAAGACACAGCGTGGGAGTAATGGGCAACGACAAGCAGCTCTGCAACTCTCACAGAAGAGAGGTGGGCTGTCGAATCAAGATTCAATGTCTAGCTAAGTGGACCGACACGCTGACCACTGCGGACTGGTGTCCGAAAGCGAACACCAGAAATAGAGCTGGGCGACGGCGTAGAGGGCAGGGGTCGCTGCTGCACCTTGTTGGTCTCGGCGCTGATGTGGCTCTGGGTGTCTTTGAGACGGGAGATGGAGCTGTTGCTGAGGCCGCCCACCACCGCCATCAGGGTGTTGAAGTTCTGCAGCTGAAGCAGCTTCTGTCATGAAGAAGAGAAGAACAGATAAAACTACATGTTTATTTAAGCTGCATTAAAAACAGCCTTTTTGGACTGTGTGGGGACAAAATCAGACATCAGACAAAACTTTTTTCCCCATTTTAAGAAGGTTACCAAAGTTATTACCGTTTGCTGAATGACAGGAACTTTGTTACTTTCTTAAGGGTTAAATTTACTTTTAAAATGTATGACTTAATTCAAATATCAGCATCTTCACAGAGCTTGTAACAACAGTTTGCTGGAATTCTGGTCTTTTCTTCCTGACACAACTTGCCTAACTGGGTCACATTTGTAGATGAACACTTGCCTATTTGCAGTTCACTTATCACACTGCTTCTGTGGAGTATTCTAGTGAATTTAACTCCAAATTATCTACAGAAAATTTGCTTATTTGTGGTTTTTTTCATAAAGCATATAAAAATATTTAGGGATGCACCACTTGCAGTTTTGTGGCCTGATGTCAATTGACTGATACCGATTTTTTTTTTTTTGTCTCAAATTTTGCTAAATATTATAACTAAGTCATTAACTATGGCTGAAACAAACCACAAATACCACATGGTCATCTTCCTCCGCTCGCTCTCCCTAAGCAAATGATATCAAGATGGAAATAAATGTCACTTTTTAGTATCAGTTTTATTAATTGAACCAATACTGATATGTTAAAAAAAATGACTAATATTGGCCCATACAGATGTTAGTACCGAAATATCACCCATCCCTAAATATAATGTAATGTAATGAAATATCAAGGAAAATATGGCACCAACAACAGAAAACAAACATGACACATAACCATCATTAGATGTGTTTCCATTACAAATGTGTGCAAAATATTCCACTAACATAAAAAAAACAACACAATTTCATAATTATGGTATTTCCACTAAATAATAAACATAATTAAAATTATGTAATTAAAAACACAAGCTACGTTATAATCCTCCAACTACTTCCTGCTGTTTTTTCATTCATGGTTTGCACCAGTAGCAACTCATGTGATGTCAGTGTTTTCATTGCAGTTTTGCAAAATAAACCAATTTTGATATGAAAAAAAAAAGAATACATCATTCGAGCACAAAAACTTTTTATTATTTTTTTTTTAATTGGCGTGTTTCTATTAAGCAGATTTATTTTCCCTTTCAACAATTTGCACAATTCTATAGTTAACCTAAACCAGCTATTGACTGGTGAAAGTGTGAGGTGATTAGCACTGATTAAAAGTTTCACAGTCTTTACAAACCTCCTGTACATTTAAGTCAATTGTTGCCTTTCTCTAGGCTAAAGCAGTTCTTCAGTTAAACTTGTAAATATTCTCACGCAGATGCAAAGCAGCTATTTGGTTACTACTGACGCTCACTGCTAATTCTCCTTCTGCAGCTTGTGCATGTCAACTCAGGTCAGTCAGTTCTTGGCCACACTGCTGGCTGAGGCTTTTGAAAACTAAAACTACATCGATTCAATTTCTGAGCTCTTGTTTTAATAACTTGTGTTTTGGATTTTCTGTGTGGGGGATAAAAAGAGTAAGTAAGAATTAATGTCGATGCATAAAGGATTATCCCATGTTCTGTTTTTTCCTGTGCGAAGGTCTCAACTATGTTTTTGTGAAAATGAGTCATGCGCACGCAGTGATAAAACTGAAGCTCAATGCATTCAGAGGCAGCACAGACAGCAGCCTTAGAGCTCTTGACATTTCTGCAGCTTCCCCCAACATGCACTGGTTGTGTCCCATTACAGCCTCCTATGGGGAGCACATCTCCAATTCCTCATATTCTCCTTCTTCATTGCAAACCAGCATCATTAGTCCACTTGCTGTCCAATTTATTTCTCTTAATCCTCTGTGGGAATTTGCCCTTCTGCCTTTGTTGATAAAGACGACACCTCGCCCCGCTCCGCCCCGCTCCTCACCCTGCTCCTCGCCCCGCTCCGCCCTGCTCCTCGCCCCGCTCTGCTTCACTGTGCGTCCGTTTCCACGGCCCTCCCGTTGGATCCAGATAGAACAGGCGCTCTGCCTGGGCGCCGCTCGGCGGATCGATCCCTGAGGGTGTGTGAGCTGGATCAAATGCTCCCCTGCGGCAGGCCTCCCACGCAGCAGCCACCCCATTGATTTCCAGTGAGATGCCAGCAGGATGAAGGGCAGCGTGAAGCCCCGCAGAGGGCTGTTCATTAAGAGTTAGCGCAACTTTAGCACACAGAGGAGAGGCATTCACTAAAACGGATTCATGTTCTGCTGTGTGTCTGAGCTGGATGGGTAATTTCTTAATAAATCAATTTAAACCCGCACCACCTTCTCCTGAAAGGACTTGGCAGGACAACTTGATAGACAGATTGATAAGCTACAGCTGCTACCGGGTTTTACAAAATGATACATTTTATCTGAGGTTTTTCACATTTTTGAAACGTGTTAGAATCACAAATTTATGTGTATTTTACTGAGACAGATGGCAGCTTAATTTTGAAGTAAAATATGTTTTTATAAACAGCTCTGGAAAAAATTAAGAGACCACTGAAAATGATCAGTTTCTCTGATTTTATTTTTTGTAATTATATGTGTGAGTAAAATGAACATTGTTCTTTTATTCTACGAACTACAGACAACATGTCTCTGAAATTCCAAGCAAACATTTAGTATTTATTTGCAGAAAATGAGAAATGGTCCAAATAACTAAAAAGTTGCAGTTCTTTCAGACCTCAAATACTTTGAGCTTTGCAGCTAAGCAGAGGAATACATGTACATTGTCTGTAGTAAGCTTTTCTCCAAATGTTATACAAGTATAGCATGTCCAAAAGAAAATAAACTAAAACAGGTGCTGTGGTGGCACAGGGGTTAAGCACAACCCACATATGGAGGCCTTAGTCCTCAATGTGGCTGTCGCAGGTTCAAGTCCTGGCCTGGTGACCTTTGCCGCATGTCTTCCCCCCTCTCTCATTACCCTCTATCAAATAAGGTCCACAAGAGCCAATAAAACCTTTAACATGTACTAAAATAAATCCTAGGTCTCCTATAACAAGTTGTACAATTAGATAATATTAGCATGGGCAATTTTAAAAGAAATACAGTTCATAAATATAATTCATCAATCTAATAAAAGGAGAAATCGAACATTGTGGTACTTCACAGGTCTTGTTGGGACATTTTAATCCTGTGGCATGTCGGCATGCTAAAACGTAAAGCGGCGTACTGAAAGTGTTCTACTGAAAGCTAAGCTCGGCTCCAGCTGCCGTGCTCTTTTAATGACGACTGGTGATGAGGAGTCAGCAGATCAAAGTTATTCCAACTAATCCTGGAGAGAAAAGTCCATCAAAACCGACGTGGGCCAGCGCGATGCCACCAGAACAAAATGTCACCAAAACCAATTCCAGCTCTTCTCTGAACCACGGCGGCGGATTGAGCAGTCAAACTCCTTTGCTCTCCGAAAGGTCAGAGTAAAGAAAATGTCACCCGTGATGAGCAGAAAATAGTTTCTGTCTCTCCAGCAGCTCTGGTCAATACCAGCATCTGTCCTCTCTCTGCCCCGCAGAGACACAGCTTCATAAAAACACCAGAAACAAGACGGCCGACTCATAATCAATGTGACTGAAACACTAAGGAGTGCTCTGCTGGACTCCCTCGACAAGAGCCCTAGGTAGGCCGCGATGTGTTCTGACAGAGAGACGTAAGGAACCCCGCCGAGAGCCAGCGGAATAAACCACGGCTGACTGCTGTCTGTTCTGTAGATACAGAGGAGATCAAACCCAGAGAGCAGAGCGGAGTGGAGAGCTTTCATAACGACGGAAACAATCCACAAGCCCCGCTGTCGGTAAGTAACGACGCGTCCTCGGCGCGCTGCAGCCTATTAAGATGGAAATACATCTGCGCTTTCTCTGCTTCACCGAGGTTTCATCTTCACAGTGGAGATGAAGAAGATTGTCACAAAAGAGAGGGGGGGAAAAAATTACAACCCATCTGGCACACTGCAGCAAATGATCAGATCAAGCAGAAATGAAAGCAATTACAGTAAAACCCAGGATGCCACTTACAGAGAGATTTCTTCAGTGAGAGGAAAATCTGGTCAGCCACAAATGAGGCTTTTATTGGGATTTGGGATTGTTTTAGGATCAGGGATGGAGGAACATTTTAGCAAACCTGAATAAATGAGTCAATGAGGGTGGGAATCAATAAGGATGACCAAAGTTTACAATTTGCTATCCGGGTGGTTTTTGAGCAAGAAGTTAACGTGTGAAATGTGTGAACGCGATGTTTACAGTTTAAAAATAAAATCTCATATTTTTTAAATACCAAATGACATTTCAAGCATTTGTTTTCTCTTCCTTCTTTTCTTTTCTAAAAAAATAAACTATACATGAGGAAAAACTGGTTTTTGTTTCAGTCAATCCTCCTAAGAGTCGACCAGAGTTCAAAGTTCAACTAAAGACAAGCTATGGAATATTCTTCTAAAACAAGATGGCGGGCCCAGGTGAGCTGACATCACTCGTCCCAAGAATCTAAACTTCATAAACAGACAATTCTATCGATAAAATTGATCTGTCACCCACCCAACAACCAAATTACACAAAAACAAGCCATAAAACAGGTGAATAGCAGCTGAACCTAAAGGCAATTAGAAAAAAATAAACTGTTGCTTTGGACTGGCATGTCTTGGCTTCTGGTGCTCCAACAGGACAAAGGCGACAAAAAACCTAAAAATTTTGAATTTTACAAAAAATTTATCTCCAGTCCAAATGAGAAATCCTGAACAGATGTTCATATGTGAGAATGGCCTAGTCAAATCCAGCCTAGAGCTAATTGAAAATCTGTGACAAGACTTGTACAATTGAAACCAGAAGTTTGAATTTATTTCTCTGTGTGTGAACTTAAATCAGATCAAACTTCTCTAGTTTCAGGTCAGTTCAAATCACCAAAATTATTTCTATTTGCTAAAAGCCAGAAAACTGAGAATATGTTATTACATTTTTTTGTATATGTATATCCTATATATATATATATATATATATCTATACAAAAAAAAATCCCCGCATCATAGCTTCCATAGCTTACATTTGCGGTGGTAAAAGCTTCCCTGTTTTTCCTCCAAATGTCTTGCAGGTCATTAAGCTCAAACAACTCCACTTTGGTTTTAGTTTTAGCTCACAATGCATTAAAAAGTATTTATATCTTATGTAATTTCATTTTTGAATAAATCCTTTTCTTTTGTTTTTGTTCATGCAGTAATCAAAAAAACATGCCATTCCTCTCTGCTCCTGTATTATTCTAGAAGGATTACTGGTGTTATGAGATGGATGCCGCCTAACCTCAATATGCAAATGCCTACTGGCTCCTACAGAGAACGGCATGCTGGGAAACTCCCTGGTGTTGGGTTCCTCTGGAGGAGCAGGGTTGTGGTAAGAGCAAGACTGAATTAAAAATAAATGGTAATATGAAGATTCAAATGTCTCACACATTTGAATCTTCACCAACAGAGCAATTTCTTTTCTAATAAAGGAGTAGATAATTGTTCAGTCGGTATGAAACATTAGCAAAAATCATCTAATTATTTTTGTTTTGTTAGAGCAAAATTATGTCCTGCTTCAGATCAAATGTATGCAGTTAGCAGCAGGAGGAAACACAGACCTGGCGCCTCATCCACAATATGTTGTTTTCCTGCACATACTTTTATCAGACTTTTGGGGGGAGAAGAAAAAAACATTTAATCATCTTTTTCTAAAAGTAATTTTATTTACTTGAGGCAAATTTAAATGCAATTAGGTAAATGCGCTCCATCACACGAGCCAGCGAATCTTTAATCTACAAGATACAAGGTTTTTCCTCCTGTACTACGGTGCTCTCAGAGGAGATGTTTAAACACTTAGATAGATTTATTACGTTTTTTTTTTTTTTTTTTTGATAGATTTATTACAGGGTTTTTTTTGTTTTGTTTTTTTCAGAACTGATGCTATCCGGTGGGAAATCAGAGGCTTATTGGTGCGCGCCTCAGCTCTGTTTCACGTTTTCCAAACAAGTTTTTGCTTTGCCGTGGCTCCGGGCGACGCAACCCTCCACGTAACTTCCTGGAAGCAGATCGCCAGCGTGCCAGGGGGGACGGGGGGGGGACTAACCTGCGCCACCCTGATGAAATGGGAGACGACAGCTGCTCTCTGCTGGGCGGTGGGCTTGCTGAGCACCATGAGCTGGATCCACTGGGAGACGCTGTTGAAGAGCGTGATGAAGCGCTCCAGGATGGGGTTGTCCACCGTGCAGCCGTGCATCACGAAGCTGTGGTAGTCCTGAAACTAAGCAAAGAGGCAGGATGTCACTGAAAATGTTCCACTGCAAGGAGAGATCCAAACAGCAGTTGTCATATTGGAAATGATGATTTGATGATTAAAATTTCGTATCGTAGTAAATGATACAACTTGGCACCAAAAGTTATGATCCAAAATTATTTGATGTGTGAAATTAACAGAATGATGAAGCAAAGCAAAACCAAATGATGTCAAACACAGCATAACTGATATGTGTGTTATAAAAATATTTTGCATGAGAATGTTCAAATGACTGTCCTTTGAGCACATTTTCTAACCACACTTTTTCCTTCCACTTAACTTTCTATAAATATGCTTGGATACAGAATTCTGTCAACAGCCAGCTTTTCCAGTAGTAACGTTCTGTGGCTTCTGCTCAACAGCTGTGTTTCCATCCACTATACAATTGCACAATTTGACATATTTTAAAATAAGATTGCTTATATGTAACTTGCAGGAAATTTCGGGGGGAAAAAAATTGTTTTCCAATAAAAAGTTTTAGTACTAGGAAAAGGTGTTTTTGGTTTATTTCACAAAACTACAACGGAAACACTTTTTACACATCTCAAGAGTCACATTATCAACAACCGGATGTTGCCAATGGTGCAAACCACGAAGAAGAAGACGACAGGAAGTAGCAGGAGAATGATGACGTTTGATGACGATATTTTTTAATGACTCGTTGCGTGAAGAAACTTATTTATCTGAGATATTAATTGCGTTTCTTAGAATGAGAGAATATTTAAAGCCTCAATAAACCTTTGCAGGTGTTTTGAGTTAATTATCTGATTAGGGTGTGACATCATGCTTTTCTAATATTTCCCTTTTTCACAATATTCAAACTCAAGGGGGTCAAATATGCTTTCAGGTAGGGCTGGTTTGGTTGATTCGGATAGTTTTTTGTTTTGTATTTACACATGATATCTTTGTTTATGATCTTATATATTAAAATGTGATTTAAAAAAGCAAAAGAAATCATTAAGGGAGCATATACTTATTCTCTGCACTGTTAAGAACTGGACTGCATTGAAATGAATCTGATTGGTTGGAACTGAATTTGTTTCCAATGTGACTTTCTATGAAGAGATATGATTTTATTACGGTTTCTATAAGTAAGCATCTCATCTCCTCTTGTCTTCCAGAAATACAACCAAAAAATAAAAAATTAATAAAAAATCAACGTTCTCTAAAATTAACTAAAAATACACACCGCGCTATGAAAGCTGACATCAGTCTTTATTGCTTAGCAACCAACCACGGTTAACCTGTGGCACTGATTTAAGAGCTGTGAACAAGTTGACTCTGAAGCACTAACCAGAATCTTGCAGAAGGATTTGTACTCCAGGAAGGTCAGGTGCTCTGCCAGCTCAGATGAATCAAGGTGGTCGAACAGCAGAGACATTTTCCTCTTTTTAGACACAGATGGGACACGCTGAGTCACCTGCCGCTTCCATTTATACGACGGCCTGTGAGCAGAGACACGGAACAGATTATTTTTCTTTATAGATGTTATTTTTAAACAGCGTCATAAAAGTCATGGGGACCCAGGTTTACAGCCACTGGAAAATGTGATATTACCGGCTCCCTCAGAAAGCCACAGAGATCCAGCTTTAATTGGAGAATTTGGTTTGTTTTTTTAACCTCCAAAAATCAAAAATCAGCTACATCTCTTTAAATGGAGGTTAAAATGGATTCATACTTGAGTTTATCGTTAAAGAACCGAAACAAGCCGCTGACCCTTCACGGTTCAGCAATGTCAATTAAACACAATGCTGACACCTGTGGAGACAGACTCCCAGCCCCACTGCCAACGATATGCAGCACTTAGCAGCCAGCTCACTCACACGCTGTCCAGGTCGATGAGCTGACTCTGTCTCTCGTTGCCTTCGGTGGTCAGGAGGTCTTTAAAGTCTTTGATCTGCTCCTCCAGCTCGGGGTTCAGATTGAACTCAGCAGGGAACTCAGAGATCCAGTACCTGGAAGAAAGGCCGCAGGAAGAACAGCAGACGGATGAAGCTGTACTGGACGCTGAAAATAGTCTGAGTTTGTGCAGCTTGAAATGTTTCATAAATCTATTTTTCTGGATCGTTACTTTTGCTGCTAGGTGAAAATAGAAAAGTTCGATGCAGTGCAAGAGGCGCTCCATGTTAAATTTAACATGGAGTGTGTTGTGAAAGTGTTCACAATCCATTTTTCACATTAAAACCACAGTTTAGTGTGAAAATTGTCAACTGGAAGAAACATGATAAAAACAGAGCTGGGCTGTCACTTATTACTGAGAAGTTAATTGTGCTAATGCTAAAGCACTACGCTAACATAAGTGGTAGCTAATACTAAAACATTACACAAACATGATATTTAGTGGATGCTAATGCTAAAGTGATAGAACAACCCTGCATTTAAAGGATGCTAAAACGTGCTAATACAGTATTTACTGGAAGCAAATACTAAAGCAAAGAAACAACACGGCATTCAGTGGAAGTTAATGCTAAAATGCGCTAACTTCAATTCAACTTATATCTGCCTTTGAAAGACCACAACCCTCATGCACCAATTAAATTTTGACATTATAGTTTACACTTTCGATAATATCCTCAGATATTGTGTTTATATCATCTTCTCTATGGTCTGTGTTTTATTTTATTCCTGTACATTTTATGCTTTGGAAGCAAAAAATCTGAGAAAATGTGAGAAAAGGAAACAGAAGTGCAGCATAAGCAGAATATAAATGTCTAACTACTTTAAAAATTGTTAACAGTCGTTACCAAAAACCTCAACACAGATGTCTAATAGTGCTTTAGAATTTCTGCAGAAAAAATCATTTAGGGGAAGCTAAGTGTGCTAAGCATTTTCAAAGTTAGCAAAAGCACCAAACAACAAATTAGCTCTGCTATTAGCGAATTAGGGGATTGGTGGAAATGTGCTCACAACTGTAAAAAAAATAATAAATGTACAAATAAAAATCTGAAATGTGTGGAGTGCTGTTTCAGTTAGTCTTTTTTACTCCCTCTAAAGTTTCCCAAATATTACTTATTGATTCTATTGACCAATACTCAGTGCATCCAGAGAGCAGAAAACAGAAAAAAATGAATATTTAGTTTTAATACTTCTTACACAGAAATCAGAATCTGCAAAAAAAAAAAAAGAGATATCAGTAGATTAGAAATTTATAAGTTCTGTGATTGGAGATTGGACCCTTAATCTCTAATCAGATTTAGAATATTTGAGCTGATCTTCAATAAAATCCATCCACCGTTCAGCTTGTCTTTTATAAAATTGCTCTAGAACGCATCAATGTTTATACTTGTAACATGACAAAATGTGTAAAAGTTCAAAGGGTGTGAATATGTGAAACACTGTGAGGCAAAAATGAGAACGAGGAGGCTAATTAAAGAACGAGCATGAGAAGAAAGTAAACGATGACAGCTTTGACAGACGAGACAAAAAAAAAGACAACATGAGATCATTATCAGAGAGAGAGGAGAGATCATTACTTGACAAGGTGGCATATTCTCGTTCGACGTTCCTCGGTGCAGCTCTCCTCTCGGGATCTTGTTAAGTTAAGATGTAAAAATCTGTTTCGGGTTAAATACACAAGGACAGAAGAAACTAAGGCTTTTAGTTGAACGTATGTTTAAATCCTAAAATGAGGTTTGCAATTAACAGCTCTGTGTGTTTGTAGGCAGACACCAGAAGGGAAAACATTAAATGTACGCAGATGTCAAAGGATACTGAAGCACAAGCTTCCTGGCCATGTCGGTGGAAGGGATGTACCAGGGATGCATCATGAGGAACATGCGGACCAGGGAAGCGTCCTTCAAAGTGCCTTTCTCATCTTGAAAAACAAATCAGGTTTAGTCAGAATGTGCCAGCTACCAACAGCCTGTACTTACTGCCAATAAAAGCCACATGAGTAATTTTTTTTCTGATGAGGTGAATGACGAACCGAAGGCTTGGATGCAGGCCTCCACCAGCTCATCCACCGTGGCAGACTGCTCTGATAGAATGGACTCCATGGTTCCCTCCATTCTCTGTGCTCACCTCGCTTCCTCCAGTCTGGTTGGAATCTTGTGGTGCTCACTGAAAGGAGAAGGATCAGAAAGTGAGCAAAAGACTCAGACCGTCTGAAGTCAACACAACCGGAAAACACCTTTACATCAGCTGTGACTGGAATAGTTCCACTTCCTGTGAGGAGTTTAAAAACGGGCGTAAATGTCTTGCTAACTTTGCATTTTAAATGATTTAGTTGCTTCTGAACATGAGCTGACGTGTGGCAGACGATGCTGTGTTTGAAGGTTGAAAAGCTTTACTTCAGTGTCCAAACAGAGCAAAAAGGGGACAGTGGCTGATTTTCATGCCTTTGTGATGATAGATAAGAGCAGCTTCACATGCAAGTATCAACCGATCTGCCAAAATTACAGAAACCACGACTGATCAATCGATGAATCCTAACTTTTAGTCCATGTCGACAGTGACACGGATTATGAGCCAATACAAACATCGCCTACTTAAGAAGTGCTTACTCTGCGTTTTTGCTTGAAACGATGTATGAAAATGACAATAATGGTCAATAAATGTTATATCATGACAACTGCAACAGTCAATTCATCATAGCATTTCAGGAGAATAAGAATTTGATTCATTTTTGTTTTGTTTTAAATAAAAGTTATAGGTTACATTATGCATATTACATTACACAAAGTGTTTAATTTAAAGATCATGCTGATTGTAGTCAACCTAGATTTTCTTTTTCATCATGAAGACATCCTTACTCGTCTCCCTGAACTCCAACCTGCTAGATCAGGTGTGGGCTGTGAAGGTGATGAATAGATCATCAACTTGTCTCAGCCTACCAACCACTGCTCTCAAACGGTCCGCTGTGACTGTGGTTCAATTCAATTCTGAAATATTCCACACAGTGATAATGCAATTATGATTACAGTAAATAGATTGAGCGGCTTTAATAAATAGCCAATGAATCTTTTTACATAACCACATTACGCATATGCATTCATTCTGAATGAGATATTTTGATATGAGGCAACAGTCTAAACCATCCTTCCATGCAGTTCCACAATCAAGACGTATCATCGCCCCTTTAAAATACCAGCATATTTTTAAGCTTTCTAAATAAAATGCATAAAATACATTAAAATGCAGTGTTTATATTAGTAATCTTTTCTGTTGACATAAAAATGTTGTCAAGCATAAGATGATTAGAAGACAATTTATGAACATGCCTCTGTGACTCAGGCAACATGAGCTTGGGTTTTTTCCCTGCCACTGCGGAGGATCGTGGAGAAGGAAACACTGGCGGACCCACAGAGAGCCTGACACTGAGGGAGGCCAGGCTGTGGATGGCCCTTCAGGAAAGCTAATCACTCTTACACGCATTGCACCAAGCACATAGCAGATAATCATCTCTGTGAAAAGGTTAAATAATTGTTCTGCCTTACAGCGTAGCTAAACCACGCACTGGGGAAGCAGTGCATTACCTCACTTCTCATACCATTTTATCTTCGCTCATCTTGACTGATGTCTATTTGTGTCAACTGTAATCTGGGTAACTGTTTAACCACAGAGCACACTGCCTTGAGCTTTTTGACATTCTGTCCCCTAACACAAACACTCTCACACACTCAGACACACAATTCTTCAATTTATTTTGGGAATTTAGGGGAGTTTTCACACCTGATAGTCTGGTAGACTCGTATCCATTGGGGACCAAAACTGTAACATTTGTTACATTTTCAGGTGTTTTGCTTTGCTTTTAAACTGGACTGTGTCAGTTGAGCCAAACTCCTTGAAAAGCCTGATCCTCCACCCCTTGCCTTTGGTGGCGCTGTACCAAGAACCACTGAAGGAAGCAACATGAAAACCTCTTAAGAAGACACTGAGCGCAAATTCCTTCTTCAGGAAATGCAAAACAGAAATGGAGTAGCATCAGATTTTGACAGTTACAGGATTTCATTTTCATCTCTGTCAGAAAACTTCAAACCATTTCTCCCACTAGTTGTTTTGGTTGTATTTACCCAGAATCCCCTGCAATCTAGTCTGCTTCCTCCTTTTTTAGCTCACTCCAGTCTAGGTTTGTAGGAGGACAGAGTTTGCTTTTTTGGTCTGCATCAGAGTTTGATTGTGATGTCACACCCTCCCAAATGAATTACAGTTCACTTTAAGTGGACTAATCAGGCCTGGTGTGAATGCACCCAATGTGATAAAGCAGTACATAAAACTGTTTTCGAAATAAAATCTGACATGTACATTGTATTCAATATTCATTTCACTTCACCTTGATGACTCAAAATAAAACTTCTTCAAACCAATGGACATAACAGTACAATCCAGCTGTGTGTAATTTATGTCAGTTGTGCTGGCTATTCTGATTCTGGCCCCTGAGGTTTGTTAGAGACCATCATCATTTCCACTGAGCAGTACAGCACAGGTTGCTGGGGTTCGGTACGCTGTTTCATGGTCCAACGATTTCAGGATGTTTCCACCTCCAGTTGGACTCTCACTAGGCAGAAAGGGTTAAACCCAACACCTGACATTATGTCACACTAGTGACGAGAAACGTGACTTGCCAGTTTGACGTAATGTAGGTGTTTGCGTGACAAAAGTACATTACAAACTAGCATGTCTTGTGCTTGTCACAAATAACGATGCTTTCAAAAGTTGCAAGATGACAGCTTTCTGGGAGTGGACTTGGCAAGGAGGCCTTGCAACCGCAAAGACTTGGAGGTAGTCAACAATGTCAAAAGGTCAAAATGCCAGTGGAAACGTGGTGGTCAGCAATATTAAGGAGAGTTAGATTCTAAAATGCCAACAAGAAATTTCGTCATTCAATATTGAGGAGGATTTAAACATGCTGTACTTCTGAAGTACAGCATGGCTTAATCTAGGCCATGAATGCCAAAGACCAGTCAGAGGGAATTGTGCTTCAACACACCTGAATCAGATCTCTGAATTCCCTCATCAGTTGTCCTTCAGCTCTGCAGAGGTCTTGTATCGAGACATTCATTTGATTCAGGCATGTTGGAAGGTATGCATCTCAAGGCTGGAGGATAGTAGCTCTAAAGGATTGTGGCTTTGCTGGTCAGCCGATATAAGAGGCTAACGATATCCACTGTTCCAAATGAAAGAATACAGCTACAAAAATGTACAAATGAATATGTGCTTACACAAGTTGACTGACTTTATGACTGAACTTTGGATACAGACATGACAAGCTATGTGCAAGGCTGATAGAAAACCACAGCACAATCAGCAGGAAACCAACATTCAGTCTGCGGACGTGGAACTTAACTGATATCATAGTCTTACCAACATGCCTAAAAAAAGAAATGCCTGCTGCATTTTTTGTTCTCAATTCGATTATATTGACTCAAAATGCTTGTCGGAGTAAAATTCACTTCCAAATTATCTCGGCTGTTGTCCTGTCTTTGATGCAGATTACATCACTGTCCACTGGCACAGACCAACATGAGAGAAACCCCCTTGGACTCGTTTTCTGTAAAGTGGCAAAGTTTAGCAACAAAACCACCAACACCACGCCCCTGCGGCCGCAGCTCTTAACGGACGGCCTGTCGACGGCGAGGCTTGGTGAGCGTGAGAAGGGTGTGATAAGTGTGTGTACACATCAATTGTGCCTGACACAATGAAGCCTTTCACTGCGCTGCCTCTGCCGCAACACGGTGGGTGGACACGCTCAATTACAGGCCTCCGCAAGCTGCCACGGCCGCGCTCGTGTGTGCGGGGACGCTCGGAGGAGAAAACAGAGAAAAAGAGGGAAGTGTGACCTGAAAGCTTCAGCGTCTCTGCATCACGCTCATCAAAGGGAGAGAGAGACGACGGAAACCACTGTTATGATAAAAACAGAGAGCTAAACTAGTCAGCTGCAGATGTGTGATTTTGTACCCAGTTACAGAAAAGATTACACTGTAAGAAAACTAGAAACTAGAAACAAGAGCTGCCCACAGGAAGCATGTTTGAGCTATAGAGCTGTGCTCCACTGAAGAATGAAACCTCACAATAAAAATACCACCGGCTGTGTTAGCCAACCATTATCTGAGCTCCAAGATCTAATCTTACCAGTACTGAACAAATTCAGGGCTTCTTCTATTTTTAATTGAACATTGTATTTATTACAGGAAAACAGCTTTCCAGACCAACCCGGCTCTACGTGACAATATTTAAACCTCAACAAGTGCCATCAAACAAAACGTCACTGAATCTTTTACATCACCATGGAGGAATCTGCTGTGAAGAATTGTTTTAATTTAGCTGATTAATGGAACCTTTAAGTTCCTCCCACAGCATCTCAGTTCAGACTTTGAATAGGCAACTGCAAAACTTTCACTTTCAGAACTAGAATTGCATACGCCAATGGATTCACAAGCTTGGTCAAACATGTTAAAACAACACAACTCTAATTTGTTCACTCAGTGCAATTGGGAGTACAGCAACCAATGTAAAACAAATGAAACAAACTGGCAACAATACGGCGACTACCATGAGTAGCAAAACAAAACAAAATGGTGGAAGCATCAACAGTTCAGCCAACAAACTTGAAGGCAGATATCTGGAAATATTTTTGGATATACTAAACAGGAAGTCAGCAGTGAACTGGATAATAAGAGTCGAATGGTGAAATAATGTGGAAGCAAACCATCATTTCTAGACTGGCTGATTGGCTGATTTTGAGGCCATTATTGTTTGTCCACACATTACAAAAGAAGTGCCATATACTGAATTTTATAGGTGAAGTTTTGGTGGCTTAAAAATATTTAAATTATTGCATTTTTGTATTGGTAAGGTCATGTTAAATAAAAAGCACATGATTAAATTGACGGCATCAGGTTCGATTCTTCATGTAAGTACTGGTGTTTCTACTACTCAGTTAGTGTCTACTATTTGAAGCTTTAGTTCTGTCTTCCATATCCAAGTAAAGCTGATACTACATGATAACCTTAACTGACTCGAAAATCAAACTGAATTGAAAATCAATCGAAGTGAATCGTGAATCGAATCGATTTGGGAATTCCAAATTGATACCCAGCACTAGTAGTTCCTAATTGGTTTGGATGGATTCCTCCCCCCATCATGAAATAAAAACATTTTAAAGCTAAACTGAGGAAATCTGGTCAGAAGGCAGCATTGTGTAACTGACAGCGCTGTCTGAACAGAGACGGAGGAAAGTGATGTGTGCTCAGCCATAATCATCATTAACGATGCGGGGAAATCTAGATCTGAAAGGTTAGGGCACTTCAGTGACGAAATGAGCCGACTTCAGAACAGCGTGTTCTCGTGGCTGTGGAAGCATTTGAAGCGTAGGACTCTTCTCTCAATAGCTGTGATAGTGCAGACACACAGGGACCAAGGCTGCTTTTATCGGAAGCAGTCTGACACGGCGGCACAGCCTGTGCCCGTCGTGGTGATGATGCCATCTCGCCGTTCCGTGCAAGAACATCATCCATCACCGAACTGACAGCAGCGCTTTATCACAACCAGGAGAACAATTCTCCCAAAGTTCTCAGGAGGCTTTACTCTGACTTATTCTTTGACAGTTTTTCCCCTTTTTATGTTCTGTAATTTTGCTTTTGTTTCCACAAAAAGAGCGAGTGAAGGTGGAGCAGGCGACGAGGGGCTTTGGTGTCATCCACGGTTGCCTGGTGACAGCAGCCCAGGGCCATCGATCAGGCAGATTAAGGGGTGGGATGGGGCGCAGCGGGGATGGCTGCCTGGTCAATCCACAGCACACTGCTGCCTCACTGGACAATGAAAATGTCACATCCTCTGGCTGGACACAGACAGATACACTCTGACCGTAGCCTTTGTCATTTCGGCTGTTTCAGAGGAACTCTTTCGGTTCTTCTGTCTACTTTCATCATGCAGAAACCTGTGACTTCTACCATCTGTTTTCCAGATACAGTTATTTGCTGCTCACAATTGTTTGCTTAGATTTTTTTTAAAAGCTATGCGCGATACATCAACATATTGGCTGCATCACATCAAACTGTGCCATAACGTGCTGTATTGTTTTGCGACATATTCCCTCTGCCTATATCTCATATCTTCTATGTTATACGGTGATGTGTTATTTTGTTTAATCTTTTATTTTTAATCAATCCGTATTGTATCACTTTGCTATGGTTTTTTGCATTGAATCATATTACACCAAACTGTCTTTTATTATATTGCAATGCATCCCATGTTTTCATTCAATTAGGGCATTGACATCGGTATCAGCCAATATCAGTCATTTTTTAACACATTGGTAAGTAAAATTAAGTAAAATTGGGCCGATATTAACAATCGATGTTTAGTTCCATCTTGTTGCTGTGTTTCAACAGGCACAGGGGGCAGTCGATGTTTAGTCATGTGACAGTGACAGTGATGTGACAGGATTGTGAGGTATTCAACTGAAGGTGAGAAGCAATATTGTCATTGTGGTTGTTGTTTTTATTTAACAGTGTCATAATGGTGGAGAAATTTATACAATATCTGTAAATATCAGCCCTAACTCCAAATATCGATATCGGCCCATATATGCATATCAGTGCATTCCTATTCTTCTATTTATTTAATCATTTAAAAACCCATGGGCTTTTAAAAGTATTCAAACGAGTTCAGTGTTTCACATTTTTATATCATTTTACAAGGCTTTACTCTTGTTTGTATGATACACCAGCAGAAGGTGATACACCAACTGTACATTGGTCAGGTGTAGCTTGGTTTTCAGCTGCAGACAGAACCGCCTCCTGCTGCTATTAAGTCTGCAGCTATTTACAGTAGGTCAATAACTATGCTGCTTTACCCATTTAGAGAGGGAAATAGTTGGCCATTTTTACATCTGTGGATGCAATTTTTCAGTTGGATTTAGGTCTGAACTTTGACTGGGCCATTCTAACACATCGACAGTCGAGCTCTAGCAGGATTCCTTCCAGGATTGTCATGTATTTGGCACCATCCACCTTCCCAAAAACTCTGACCAGCTTCTTGTCAGTGCTGAAGAAAAGCATCCCTGCAGCTTGATGCTGCCACTACCATTAGACATTATGAGAATGGTATTTTCAGAGTAATATGCAAAAACAATTATGTAATGCTAATAGGTTCTAATTTGACCTCATTTGAACACAGTAGCTTCTTCCTCATGTTTGCTCTCTCCCCATGCAGGTCATGTGGAAAACTTCAAATGCAACATTTTTATGATTTCCTTCTTGCCGCTCTTCAACAAAGACATGGACAACGGTTGTCCTCTTAGTAGATTCCTGTGAATTTCTGCAGTTCCTCCACAGTTACCATGGGCTGTTCAGCTGCATCTCTGATTATCGCTCCCCTTGTGTTCCAAATAAATGTACCCTAATTATCAGTTAGGTTTGTTCTGAGGTCAACTGGTTGCACCACATTTGATTTAGGGGTATCATTACTTCAGTTATGCTCCACTTTGTAGTAGCCTGCCAAATCAAGTCTCAATTAAACCCTTTGAAGTCTGTGGCTGTAGTGTGATAAAACATCAAAATGTTGAAGAAATACTTTTGGAAGTTATTGTCCTGTCCTAATAGCAAACTGCAACGTAGAAGTTTGATATTAAAAAAAGGCAAGAGAGTATAAATCATTCCATTACTGTGTGAAGAACAAAACTCCAGCTCTGACTAATGACATGACAGTCACAAACACGCAAACGATTCTATCTGTCTTGGTATTGGTTTTTCCATAATGAGCTTATTTCCACACTTGTACATCCCCTGAACAAAGTACAGCCTCCATGCAGTCATTAATGAATTCGTTTTGATTTCTCTCCCTGGTGTTAGGTTTTACCAACACTGACATATGCTTTTGTGAATAATGGTTTTGAGCCAAATAGCAGATGTGTATAAATAAGATCTTAAATGAGTCATACTCCTGGTAATATTCCTGGTCTTCCAAATGTGAGGGTGTGATGTGGTTTATTAATACTCAGAAATTGGATATAAACCCAGCACAAACAATAACAGAAACGAAAGCATTGCTTGTGAGTAAATGGATCAAATGACCTTGCTAGGTTCTTAGCATTTTTTATGAAGTTTGCTAACAATTCTGTACAAATTAGCCACATCCAAACTGAGGTTTACTGGGGTTAGTCCCTGAGCTAAGAAGAACTAGACCTGGAAATAAAAAATCAGTGAATCCTAAAAATGCTTATAACTGCCTTTTTTAAAACCTTTTTTAAACCGTTAACATACTTTAATATGCATTAATATGCACAATGGAAACCATCTTAGCACTGCAACAGAAGCTAGAACTCATAATATTCCTAATTCAATAGCACTTAGCTTCCCAAGATGGATTTTCCTTTGATATGCTGAAAAGAATCTGTGAATAGGCGAGATTTCTGTGAATAATTTGGCTTTAAATTCTACAGAAACACGAGAATCGTCAAATACTGAACCCCAAACAGCTGTGGGCCCAGGGTATGTCAGGCAGTAGAAGTGACTTGAAAACTGTTGTGAAGTTTTCACTTGACAAAAATCAGGTGAACAATATAAACAGTCTGATGTGTAAATCATGTTTGCTAGGAGACACGTCTGATCACACTCCTCTACCAAACATCTGTTTAAAGTTAGCCAGGTAGATTCAGGCTTCCAGCAGTGGCTTCGCTCCACATCTAGACACTTTTAGAGTTTTTTTATTTTATTTATTTTATTCTGTGACTAGCTCTGAGCTTTATTAGCTTGATTGTTCAATTCTTGACTGTATGTTGTTTTCTTTACAACTTTGCAATATTCTGGTTTTATTATGCAAAGCACCTTCAAGCGTTTAGCTGACGAAAAGTGCTATACAAATCAACTGCTGGCTAGTTCTGCTCATTTTTAACTGTATAAAGGTTTAATTTTCAGAACCAGAACTTTTTAAAGCACCTGCTGTCACATGATAATAATAAAGTATAGCTGAACAGTTCAAACCTGATAAAAATGTTGCTGACGGGTAACTTCAACAAGGATATGAACCATTTCTGGAATCAAATATAACTGGGACTATGAGTTCACAGTAATTCTGAGTTGGGGACATAATCTCATCCTCTTGTCCTAATCGAGTGAATAAGCTATACAAGCACCGCATTTATCAGAGCACATAGGCAGACTGGACTTATCTCTGGCCTAACACCCTCCAGTTAGTCTCAGGAAGTTGTAGTGAGAAGCTACATGACGGCACAGATAGAGTTGTCCAGAAAAGACCACAGAGCAGCAGCAGAAGGTATGGATCTATTTACAGACTGCAAGGTACTGAGAGCAGGAAGAGAAATATTTCCTTTTCCCTGGACACGCAGAGTACAACGCTGGTGGGGGATCACCGGCTGCAAACACAGATTAGCAGCCGCCGTTCTTCCTCAGGGAAGGGAGGAGGGAAAGAGAAGGACGGAGAGAGCTTCAGCTTATTCCAACATGGAAAACGGTTGGCTGAAGAGGAAGAGAAAAGAAACCCAAAGGCTTCGGAATGATAAAAACCCTAGAAGATGATGAAAAGCTACTCGGATGTGTTTGTTAAACAAATCATTTTCAATAAATTTGGAATAACAGAAGGAAATGATGGAGAATAACATGCAAATTTAATAAGGTCCTGCTGGGACGTGACAGCTGGGAGCTGCACGCTCTAAAACAACAACGATAAAAAAAAAAAGAAAACAAAACTGAAAAGTCACGCCACATGTTTCACATCTGGCACACTGTAATATTTCTCATCTCTGTGCTGTGACTTTACATGACGCGTGGGGGAGGGACAGCAGCACGTTCTGGTAGAGAAGCCAACAGTGCATCTTTGTGTCACAGCGCTTTGTTTTCAGGGCCTTCCTGCTCAAATGTCTGTCCGTTAAAACAGATGTGGGGAGTTTTTGCTTCGTGACAAATACCGGAAGGGTGTGTGAGTTCATGAAATGTGGAGGGTGTATGCGCCTCTGTGCACTTAAAAAAACAAACAAAAAAAAGAAGTTAAACTTAGTTCACGCGTTATTCTGAATTGGTGTCAAGACTTTTTGACTGTGAGATAAGGCCTGGTGGCATATTGGGCAACGGAGCAAACATGAGATATGGCGTCTTGCGACACAGCCGGTCTTCTCGGTGAACCCTACGCTGCTCAATCTCAGAACTCGCCTCCTGCGTGCCTCTGCAACGCCTCACTGTGGAATCTCACTTCCTGTTGTGACACAGGCTTTCTTCTAACACTGAAGATTTTAAAGTCTAAAGTAGCACAGTCAATGTTGAAAGATTAAGAATCAGTCTTATATGTTGGTCTGACATTTAAAAGTAATTGACCCCCTTATAGATGTCTTCCAATGTCCGACAAAGATAGCCTGACCAAATACACAAATTACTTTTCAATTGATGATTGTATTTATTAAGGTATCCAAATCAGTCTGACCCTGTGTGAGAAAGAATTATAATGTCCTTAAATCGTGTGGCAACTTGCAAAGTGTTTCTTATACGATTATAGAGTAATTTAGACCAACTCTTCTTTGCAGAATTGTTTTAGTTCAGTGTTTTAGCAGTGTTTCCATCCAATTGTCATGCGAATTCTGAACAAACTTTTAAAAAGTTGTAAAAAAATAATAAGAGGGAAAAAAAGTGAATTAATTTCCTTCTACTTCTTTGTGTTAAATTCAGCCAGTCTGCAATTTTGCCAGATGCTGATGTAACAGGAAGTTGAGGTTGCTAGCTCTGTGCATGGACCACGCATTTCAGAAGAATGCAGAGATGGTTCAGGAATGTGCTGCTGTTGGCCAAGTTGTAGTTGTTATTGGTGATGTTACACGCTGCGCAGAGACCTAGAGCAAAACATTTTATTCTATTCACTCTAACAGCAGAAACAGCAGATCAGTCATGTGATGTCAGACCCTAAATGTGTTTCCATCTTCTCTCAACTTTTTCTGAAAAGCCAAAACCATCCCCAGCGATTCCATCAACCTTTTCTAATGCACATAAAGAACATTGATGGTCACATGGCTACTGGAGGATATCTGACCAACGGTTTCTTTAGAGTCATACTACAGTATCTCGGTTAGATTAAGCCCCATCTTTAGCTAAGCCACTCCGATACCTTTGTTTAGTATTTTAGAGCAAATGAAGGCGGAAATGTTGGTGTTCTTTGGATCATTCTCCTTGAGCTTAAAGGTCACAAACTAAAGGCCGGACATTCTTTTTTAGAATTTTGTGTGAGCAGAATTCATGGTTCCATCATTTCCAGCAAGTTGTCTTGTCCTAGGTACGCTTTTCTCTTAATGAATTGGTGTGTTTGTTTTTACCTGATGAAACTGGATAAAAATCTTCTTTTTCTAGCCTACAGAATAATTTCCTTAAAGCCTTTGTGTTCTTTTTGGTCAGCCATGCT
This sequence comes from Poecilia formosa, assembly GCF_000485575.1. Taxonomy (NCBI): domain Eukaryota; kingdom Metazoa; phylum Chordata; class Actinopteri; order Cyprinodontiformes; family Poeciliidae; genus Poecilia; species Poecilia formosa. Next base: position 483,486 of record NW_006800012.1, on the reverse strand, counting down.
TTTGGCTTTGGAACAATGTTGTAGATGATGTCCAGTCTTTTTTTCTTCATTGTTCAATCATAACTAAGAGAAGTGCTTTAGATGTTGCTCTGGGTTCTTTTGTGATCTCCTGGATAAGATGTCAATGTGCTCTTGGGGAAGTTACAATATTCCGGCCACACCTGGGAAAGTTTGTCAATGTTCTGTGTTTTCCAATTGTAGCTATCAGCTCTAACTGTTGGTTGGAAACTTGAAGCCTTAGAAATACTCTTTCCAGATGGATAGATGCCAGTGATCTGCCTTCTTCATGGAAACAAATGGGCATATTTAAGTTATATATTGATTCTACAAGTCTGGCAGTAATCGGGTCGCAGAGTGGCCAAACTAAAAAAGATTTAAGAAGATGGGAAATAACTTGTTCACAGGCCAAGGTTGTTTAAAAGGTTTGTTCTCTTTAACTCATCATTTAAACACAGCTTTTTGCATTTGATCATGCTATTCTCTGATTTTGAAATGTATTTGAAAGGAGGCACTGCACAGTAGATCTGGTGCAGGATTAGGTACAGGCAAATCATCCAGTCACTCTCACACACTCTTTTCTTCTTAGGAATCCCTGTGGTTTTCAGGGCAATCACAAAAACATGTGCATTTTGAGGCTAACCTGTTGAAAGTGAGATTTCATCAGTTTCACTTCCTGCTGCCTGTCAGGGTTCTCTGCAACAATCACTCTGGACTTGTTCAGAAGTGAACCCTGCACATTTCTCATTCAGCGGGTCCGGGTTCAGTTACGGATGCTTCCTGTTTGTGTATTCATCCCCTAAAAACGCCTTGCAGCCCTTGATTGGAGCCACAAATCCCTCCGTTTCCTGTACACATAATGCACTACTGATTCGGCAGACTTCCATGAAATATGGAGAAGGCTGCAGGCGGGCGGTGCAGTCGTGCAGAGTCAGAAGAGAATTTCATTGTGATTGTTGGTGCAAGGCCCACTTCGGCTTTCGGTTCCCTTTGTGAAAGTGGACGCCCAACACCTGTAGCACAGATCGGTGCCAGTCAGCTGAAACTTTAACCAAGCCCCATCTAATAGCCACCATCGCAGTAATTAACTGCCTGGAGTAATTACTTGCTTGACTTAGTTAAGTTAATTGTGTTTAACTCTGACTGATTAAATTTACGCATCGGTTTGATTTAGGTTTGTTGGAGCCTGAAACTATCCCGTCTCCACTGTCTCCCGCTAATGCTGAATCTGCTCCAGAGAGGAGAAAAGACAAGCATACAGTACCTTCAAACTAGGGGTGCAACAATAGATTGATTTTCTTAATTTTGGGAAATTGCCGATCAACTGATGCTTACCTGAGAATCCGACCTCATCAACCCATCTGCACAAGTCTGAAAATCATTCACTGCCCCGTCCAGCAGGTCATGTCTTCATGTGTGTGGTTAAGAAAAGTCTCCCCACTGTTGCCAATTTAGCAACTTTGTTGCTATATTTTAGCGACTTCACGGACAAAAAAATTGGTTTCAACCAGTCAGATATTTTAAAGATTGGTGATCGACCACAAAACTGCAATTGGTGGACCTCTACTTTGAACTCTGAACTTTTTCTCAAACTTCTTTATTTTACTGTGATTTTAAGGCATAAACTTTGACTGGATCATTCCAGCATGAACAGCGTGATGCTTCCACCTCCATATTTTATAACATGGCTGATGCGTTGAGAGTATTGCGCCATCTTAGTTCTAGTGTTTTTCATGCAGACCACATTGCTCCTTTTTTGGTCTTTTCTGACCAGAGAACCTGCTGTCCCCTGCCTGGCCTGTGGCAAACAGGAAGCAGGACTTACTGTGGCATTTTTATTTGTAAATGTCCAAGGTCAGATATGTGGTGTTGCTATGTCAACAGATTCATCCACCTGAATTGTAGACAACTTCCACTCTCCAAAGTTACCATGGGATAAACTCCTCTTGCCTGGTTTGTTGTCTTAGACAGACGGCTATTTCTTGGTACATTTATAGTGCAGTTCTCTTTTTATTCAGACTGAAGGATTTGAGATTTTCAATGCTTGGGGAACTGTAAACAAACAATCATTGTATTTTCACTCAGGTGTCCGCTGATTGATTGTGCATGTGGGTTAAAAGACTTTCTCAGAACATGACACATGGCTCATTTTTGAGATTTTTATTTACAAAAAAAATAATAATAATACTATTTTTTCTCTCCTACATAGTTTTGTACTACTTTCATTTCTATCACATAAAGTTCCCCAGAAATTCAATAAGGTTTCTGGTTGTGGCATGACAACATGAGGAAAAACTTAAGGGATGTGAATATAAGTCACTGTATCTGACCTACGCTCCCATCCCACGGTGACGCCACATTAAAAAACAAAAAAGGAGAACTCTGACTCTACATACAAGACATCACAAAGTTCCCCTGTGATGTTTGATTCTCAGTACGGCTGTTGTTCTGCCAACATGGTGGGAGTCAAACTAAATCTGACTCCAGCTCTTCCTACGCTTGTACATTCTTATTTCTGCAACAAAAATCTATTCTCCAAAAAAATCAACTCCAAACAAATAGCAAGAGGAGAGGCTCAGATTCAGGTGTATTGATTGCTGGAAATGAAGGGCACAGTTCCAGGACCTGAAACAATTGGGTTAGCAATTAAAAAGCCAGCAGCCAGCCGCAGCTCGCAGCCGGAGCGTCGATCCCACCGATGACCAACATCCAGCCCACGTGTCTGAGCGTGCTGCTGTCTGTCTGCTTTCTGGGATGGCTTTACTGCTGTGTGGATCGATTTCTGCCTCGCTCCTTTCTCTTCACCTCCTCGTTCCAAATCTGTTTCTAGTGGTCGGCCGCCATGCAGAGACAGGCTTCCACGATGGAAACCAATTATGGCTGGATTTCCTGATAAGTGCAACACTGCGGAAGGTTGAGGAGGAGAGAGAGGAGGATGAGGCTGGGAAGCTATGCTAAATATCAGGGGTGGCTGCTTCAGAGGCCGTCAGTAATTGCTCTGCGGCAGCAGAGGCGAGCCAGCAGGAACGGAGATGCAGAGTTTTTGCTTTGTGAATCTCCTCCCCGCATTCTGCCGGCCGACTGAGTCCCTGCGAACCCGACCTTTTTGAAGCAGCCCGTATCTTTCAAGTCAAGGACCACTTGAGGGCTGGGGATGCGTGAGATCACAGAGGCCACGGGCGGCTCTGAGGTGACGGCCTATCAGACGAGGCCGGCGCGTGAGGGAACGGGTTTGCTTCCTGCTCTGCTGACTTGTCGGTGTGTGAGTGGGCAGGCGGCGTCTGATGGTTAATGCGGCGCGGCAGCTTCATTTGCATCCTCTGAATCAGACGCTGGCCTGGATGAACGGGCGCACAAAAGCGAGTTTGTTCCGAAATTCTAAATAGGCGCGGATAATCAGCAGCTGCACTGGAAATAACAAAGTGACTTTTCCGCCTCGCAGGAGGAAGAGACTACAGCTGTCGTCATGGTAATGATGAGAGCCTGGCCCTATGCCGTACGGATGTCAGGACTGGTTAAAAACATCTGGTCACCAACAGGTAGAATTATGTGAACACAACCTCCAGTAATCAAAGTTTGGCATTAGGAATGCACCGGGCCAATACCGATAACCAATATTGCAGTTATGGCCAATAACCTACATATACCAATATTATATATATTTCCCAAATCTTTTGACACTGAAAAAACAACCAATTGCTGACACTGCTTCTCTCCTTCGGTTCAACACAGCCTAATCTTACGCTGCATCACTATCACATGACCAAACAAATACCACATGATCACTCAAGGGTCCACTGATTTATCAACACCACTTTCCTTCATTTAGAAAGGAAATGAAGGAAAGTGGTGATCGACCGATGCGTTCATGTGAAGCCGATCTTATCCACTGATCTTATCTACCTCAGCAAAGGTCTAAATATCATCCACTGGCCTCTTCTGCTCTCCCATGAGGTTTGACTATTTTATTGTTTAAGATCCTAAAACAATTTCTAAGTTCAGTTTATTTACTTCATTTGTAACATTTGATCAAAACTATTAAGTCTGTCTAATTTCTAAAAGACAAAGTAAAAATGATTCATGTGTTTTTAGGCTACACACAGCAATATTCAAAACTTTCTTTACATTGTTAAACGCTGATTACTTCTCAGCTTTGTCAGCTTACTTCTTTTCATAAAGGTATTTGGGCTATAATTTTTAATTTTTTTATTTATTTTTATTTTTATTTTTTTGCAAAATTTGCTTACATTTTACTGATGAATAATATTTTGCACTCACACATGTGTAGCTGGTTCCATATTGCAACAATGTGTGGTCACACCACAGAGCTAACCATCTGGAACCAGTGCAGTGAAAGCACATGGTAAACATGTGCCACATACAGCTTCACACCTGAGGCTCAACAGATCTGAAATCAGCCTGAGCTGCCAGTCTGCATTGGTCAAGTCACGTTTTATATTGGTTCAAGCCATTCTGAAGCCCATGAACCCAAGCAAAGTTTTAGTTCTCCGTTATTGTTACAGTGATAAAGTTCAGTTAGACGTCAGATTGTTTGATGTATAAAAAAATCTATAGAAGTTAATTTAAAAAAATATATTTAAGATATAAACCAGTATTTTAAATTTGTTTCAAAAGGTTGCCAGGAGATATCTCAGACTTATATTAATCAAGTATCTTCAAAAATCGAATCTGAAGAAGCCTCTGGCTGAAGACATGTTAGCGGGTTACGCTAACGTCTTACTGCCTGCTAACAGCTCCAGGTGGTAAAAACATGATGTAACAGGAACATGTGCTGGATGACCCCCAGTGGCGCAACTGCATATTATTCAGGTGGATGCGAAAACATAAATCGGCGCCCCCCACCCCCCAACGGAAGGAACTTCAGGGTGAAGGAGCGACGCTCACCGCCCCCACCCTCCCCTCCAGACGGGGTTTTGGCGCCCCCTCTGGTGCTGCGCCCCTATGCGTTGCATACGCTGCATACCCACTTTTTGCGCCTCTGATGACCCCAACTCTGCTAAACCATTTTTTTTTTCATTTGAATTGTGTTGTTGTCTGATCAGAGGCAGAAAAAAAAAACAGAAGAGGGACAAGGATAAAAGTCTTTCAAAGTGACTGACAGGTAGTAGGTGAGTTATTTCAGTCTTTCAAGAGGGGGCTTGTAAATATTCAGGTTAGCTAAAGTTAGCGGTAAAATGTTGTCTTTAAACTGTGTACTGTAGTTTGAGGTGTTTGGAGGAGCTGCAATGTGTCCGCATGCATACACACCTCAGAAAGTACTTAGCTGCTACCCTAAATACGACTTGCGGTTCAGATATTTTATGAGGTTTTTTTTTTTTTAGATGCTAACTGATCACCTAGAAACTTCAACCAGAAACGTTCAAATGTGTGTAAAAGGCAACATACTCCTTCCAGTGTATTCCACTCAAGTTATTTCTCAGGAATGTGGCATGTTATGTTTCACTACTCAAGGAGACTTTAAATAGTCATAAATAATGAGGTAGCTTCATTTTTTTCACACACTATAACTCCTGCCATCTGCAAAATAAACAGTGACACGGCAAAAAAATGTAAGCACTGTTAAGTCGAGGCCATCTCACCTCATTTTACAGCCTGAGAACAATGAGTTGTTTGTTTTTCTTTTGTTGTTGTTGTTATTGTTGTTTTTACGACATACCGTAACGTAAAACTCGAGAATTGCGGGAGGTTGCCACGACTGTAATCCCGTTCAAACGTCCACACAGACACCCAGTTACAAGTGAAAATCCCCGCACTGGAGCAGCTCAACATTCAGCAGGATAACACTGCGGGTGAAGCTGGCATTCAAACATGCTTCCTAATCCGTCTCTGCGCTGAGGGTGGCGGGAGAAAATCACCTTAAATCACCACAAGCAAAGCGCGTCTGCAGCCTTGCGTAGGGAACAAGTCCCGTCTGATTGAGGGAGCAATTCAGGTTTAACCTTTTGTGCTGAATTTAAGCAGCCAAGGCGAAAAAATAAATAAATAAATAATAATAATAATAATAATAATAATAATAATAATAATAATAATAATAATAATAATAATTAATAACACACAATAATGAAGAGCTGGAATTTATTGCAATTAACAGATCCAACTTGAAGAAGCCGCCTCTAATTTTAGGAACAGACCTGCTTTCCTCCATCACCACTGGGAGCTCTGCTCAGAGCCCATTAAGCAAATTTCCATATTCTGACAATCATAAAGCAGGTTTATGTGTCTTATCAGTGCAGCCGCAGCACCCGAGCATTCACATTATGGCTGTTGGAAGCCATAAAGTTAATGTGTGCATGCGGTCATTCCTGCACACAACAACCACCAGTCACCAGGTGATTTTGCGCGCGCGCGTGTGTCCGTGTGTGTGCGTGCACACTCCACCATCACTGACTCTGAGCAACAAGTAGATCCATATAACAGTAACCTCCACTCACACATGCAATGCCTGATTTAATCAACCTATAGAAAACACGGACGCAGAGACACGTCCAGCCGTGATTATCCCGAAACAAACCTCTGGATCGACAGAGACGTTCCAAATAACAGATCCGCACAAGAAAGTGTTAAGAGATGATTCTGTGTCTGCATGAAAGACGCACGAAGTGGCGTCAGTGTGTGCACTAACAGGCAAGTTGTGGTCCGGCGCTTACCTTCAGAGTTCGCGGGGTCCCATGCTCCGGGAGGACGGGCTGCAGAGGGAACAGTGGTGGATGAGTTTAGCCTCACATCACAGCGTCAGCTCGGCCACCAACTGGGAGCTCAGGGACCTGCTGGTCGCTCACAGGCGGAATGCACAACGAGTCATCAGGCGATTTCCGCTCGGTTCGCTCCTCTCAGAGTTGGTACTTGTTGTTCTGTCGGGTCATGCGGCTGCTTCTTTTTAATAATTCTTATCAGCTCTTGAGAGATTTAAAAGAAGAAAGAAAAAAAAAAAGCCTACACAAAGTGCTGTGATGCTGACGCACTCGGAAGCGACTTGGTGTGGGTGTGTGTTGGCGTGCCGCTGAGCTCGGCCATCGGCTCGCAGCTGGAGCGCCTTCCAGCTGTGCGACCGACAGATCGCAGTGCGGAGCCACAGTCCCGCCTTCCGGCAGCACCGCGAAGGCACCGCGCTTCAGTCCGCGTGCGAGGCGGCCTGCGAGCTCCACACGTATACATACACACATACTTACATACATACGTACACATACACACATACTTACATACATACGTACACATACATGTACACACCGCGGCGGTTGAAGTACGCTTAACACCAGAGGGAGTTTGTATAGCGGGAAAGTTACAAAAGTACCGAGTTTTCTCCGTTTAAATCGTGCGCTGAACGGTTTTTATTCCAACACATAATACGGTTTTCTTGTCGGCTGTTTTAAAGTGCGATTTGAAAAACATTGTCGCATTAAATAGGACTTTATTTTAGTTATTTTCCATTTGAAATATTAGGATGCACTCTAAGAAACACAGCAACCTGTTACTACATCAGATCTGCCCCTTCGCGTCACGTCACGTGTTGCATTCATTGAACAAGAGAATGAAGGAGAATTGCGTTTTAGGGAGATTTTTTTGTTGTTACATTCTGAATGTAGTGATTAAGTAGTTATCTACAAATAGATGGTAAAAGCTTATTTATTATTATTTTTTTTTTTATTAGACTTTCCCAAAAGATGGGGGACTTATTTTAGATAGCTTGGCTATTTTATCTTTTATGTTCATCTTTTATGTTGGCTACACTTATTGTTCATACCCCTTGGATAGTAAATTTAACGTAGCCTTTTAGTTTTGACAATTATCTTAAGATTGGAAGTAATATAATTTTGCATCAGCTAGAGAATTTGTGGAAGAAGCAATTTTTTTAAAGACACTTTTTTATGCATAGTAGATTTATATTGTTTTGTTATCTTTTGAGAAATGCCTGTCTCATTTCCTACCTGACAGAAAGGTCTTGTTTTAATTAAAATAATTTTTAATCTCAACCTGTCAGGTATGAGGACAATTTGGGGCTTAACCTTAAACACATTGCCAGCAGAGGGCGCTAAGATATAACTTCCATCGATTGTTTATCCAGTCTGTCAGAGGAACCCAGAGACACACAAGACAGAGCACATGCATAGAAACTATAATAATTATTTAAAGATTCATAGCATAAAATATTCTGAGAACATGTGAGGCCATTAAGATATTCACTTAATCCTTGTCTTGTTCAAAATGATGTTCATTTCCAAGTAATTTGATTTACCAAATGCATTTTACAATAAGATCTAACTGGCTAATGAAATACACACAAGGTTTTTTAATGTACAAAGAAATAAAATATTATATTTTTTATACAAATTAAATTTGTTTTACTAAAACTTGCTGGGAAAATATAAATTCAATAATGACTGTAAATAGGAAAACATCATAATAAATAAGCAGTGATGTTCTGATCATGCATTCTAGAAACCTGGGTAAGGTACAGGTCAATGACAAAAAAAAAACAGAGAGATGAAGCAATGTCCACTCAGGCTCGTTTACTGTGAAGCTGCTCTTGCAATCCACCAGAATAAAAAGGGAACTAACTTTGTAAAACTGAGCTGTCAGTTTTTTTGGAAGATTGTTAGTGCTTAAACATTAGCTAAACATTAGTTACCATTGATCACAGTTTTTATTTTGAGGTTGAAAAACAAAATGACAGTGTAATTGTGAAGAAAAAAAACAACAACAAAAACATTTATTTACAAAAAAACATGATGGGTGGAATGATGTGAAGCTAAAAACAAATGGTGTTTGAAAGGAGTCACATAGGTTTCTGCTAATTTGGAGTCTAAACTCTAATTTAGAGTCTAAACTCTAAGTTAGAAATCAAATGTTTCCTGCCTCAGTAAATCTTTCATACTGACCACAATAATAATTCAACAATTTTTGCAACTTGTCAGTGTTGTGTTCAAGACCACCTAACCCGAGACCAAGACAAGACCAAGACCAGAGTGTATCGAGACCGAGACAAGACCAAGACTTTTGGGGTCCGAGACCAAGTCAAGACCAAGACCGAGGGAAGTCGAGACCGAGTCAAGACCAAGACCAGCGGCCG
>NW_006800012.1:409839-474378 GCF_000485575.1 Poecilia formosa | reverse complement strand
GTGGAATGATGTGAAGCTAAAAACAAATGGTGTTTGAAAGTAGTCACATAGGTTTCTGCTAATTTGGAGTCTAAACTCTAATTTAGAAATCAACTGTTTCCTGCCTCAGTAAATCTTTCATATTGACCACAATAATAATTCAACCATTTTTGCAACTTGTCAAACCACACTTGACTGTTAGCCTCCCCGCAACACTAAATGTTTATCGGTTTGCCTGTCAGCCCAACCTCCCATCTCAGAAACAGTCTAAAATAGAAACCTGTCCAGGAACACTGATTTATCATCATACCTCAGAGATTAATAGAGAATCTTTCTTTACCTGTGGATTCTCAGCTATGTGACCGAGAGAGAAACGTTAGTCCCCAAATCCACCACACTGAAAACTGGGTCTCCTCAAGGCAGAGTGCTTGTGTCCTGGCGTTTCACACTGTGCATCTCCAAAGGAGAAAAATCTGATTGAGTTGGGATACACTCCTGAGAATGGATTAGGGCTGGACTTTGACTAGGTCTTTCTAACAAAGAAATGTGCTTTTATCTAAATCGTTCCATTGTATCTCTGGCTGAATATTTGGGGTCATTTTCCTGCTTTTACAACTTCTAGCAAGTTTTCTCCCATCAACTCTGACCAACTTCCATGTTCCTACTGAAGAAAATGTACTGAAATAAATATAGTGCCAATGCAGTGTATGTCCAATTAAATGGAAATGATTTATAATGGTCTCATATTTTTAAGTCTCAATCCCTGAGGTTCTAACAGGTGTGCAGACTTTTGAAGACCATGTTCAAAGATTAGTTTTAACTTACTAAACCATTTCCTTTGTTAGCATTGTAAACCATTACAAAACTGTAAAATATTATAAAGAAATAAATATTCAGAAATATTTTCAGAAAGAAGGAAAGGAGTCAAAACATTTAAATGTTTTGGAAAATGTTCAATATTACTGTCGAAGGTACCAAAAACGCTGGTTTGGTGATCAGCCGTGTTCTTGGCTGAACCCCATATGGCAGACTGAGGCGTGTTGCAGGCCGCCAGGCAAATACAGAAATTTTAAAACTTTCTGTGGCCCCCAGAAAATTGCCAGAAACAGATCATGGAGCTGTGGTTTTGAAATTCTGGAATACACATTGGCTTTATGATACAACAGAGAAAGGATCTGCCCAACGGGTAATCTCTGAAGGGGAAAGTCATCTCAGTGATAACTGTAAGTCTGTGTACCTGACTGATCTGTGCAAAGGTGGTAACATGGCATCACTGTGGACAGAAGAATATTGCGAAAGCTAAAGTTTTTAGGGTTTATTAGCTTCAAAATGTTGCTTTCCACATCAAAAAGCATCGCTGTACTGAAGGAGTACGATTTGAAAAGACACAAGTCAAGGCTCTTTTTCGAGATCTTTTCCAGAAGACCTGAGGTATCAAAGAAATGACACTTTACTCAGATAGGAACTGTGAGACAATCCATGCTTGCTGTCCTCCTGGAGCTGTGGCAGATGAAAATGTAGAGGAAGGCATAAAAAATTTGTTTTCATCAGCTACGTCGTCCCAGGGTGACTTTACTTGCGGACGATATCTTGAAATAGCTTTTTGAAGAATTCAGAAAAACAGATGTCACGTCTATTGCTACAGAAGACTTGACATGTTTCAAATGGTTACTTATTTTAGTTAGAAACTCCAGAGGCGTTTGCAGATTACACACACCAGCAGGTTCATAATAATGTCAGATGGCTCATCTGAGGCAGGGTTCTGGACGTCTTCTGCGTCAGGACTGCATGTCTTCTCTCTGAGAATCTAAAGAAAAACAAGTATCAGTTTTTATTCAGGACTGAAAATGAAAGCAACCAACCTGAGAAAATCTAATTTCCTACAGCATTGAAAGCAGCATTTTATAGCCCTGCCTGACCAGGAAGTCACCGGGAACTCTTAACTCTTGGTACGTACTTTTTATTGTTAAAAATGATTTTAATAAGTTGCTCCTTTCAAATAAAACGGGATGTATTTCTGCCGTATTGATCCTGAAGCTCATCTTGTCCTACAGCAGTTATTCACTGTGACTCTGTTCTCTCTGAATGTAAAGTGTTTTTATTGAACATGATCAAAGTACAGTACATGGGATCAATGAGTAATTAAAATAATCTGACTACGGGAAAAGTTTTTCAAAGCTTTTTACATTGTAATGCATGGTAGCACAAATGATTGTATTTCTAGTCCAGACAGTGTTTAATGATGAATACTGATTGTGTTTTCTCAGTATTTAGATTGAATATAAAATAATCTTTCTTCCTCTCGATGGTTTCATTCATTCTTTCAACCTGTTTTTCTGTCTCATACTTTATAAAGTAACAAAACTGTAATGTTTCCAGTCCTTTCCAAACACATAGTTGTTTATTTTATTATATTATTTCTTTCTAAGCAGGAGGAAATCCTCTTTTTTTTCTCTAGCAGCCACTGTTTGTGTTTCTGAGAATGGAGGTGGGAGGATTACTGGAGGATTGCCTCAGCGCAGCGAGAGAAGAACCTGGAAGTGTTGAAATCTCTGACTCTGTGAAGCTGAAGTACAAATGTTGCAGAGGTCAGACACACGATGGCGCTATATGCCTGTTCATCTGGACTAAATATTTGGTTCTTACTGGAGTTAAATCGTTTTTGTTTGTTTGTTTGTTTGTTTGTTTGTTTGTTTGTTTGTTTGTTTGTTTGTTTGTTTGTTTGTTTGTCTGTTTGTTTGTTTTGCTTAAAGCAATCAAAACTTTATGAGCCGCATTCAGAAGCTTATCACATCGATCAGATTATGATCTGGACTTTGACTGGGCCATGGAAACGCCTTTCAGAATTCATGTTTAGGGTTTTGCATTGAAATGACCTGGCAAATTATGAAGTATGTATGAACATGCATACGTGAATTATGTACGAGTCTTTTTTATGTGCATATTAATGTCTTATGATAATAATCTGATGACACTGGAGTGGATTTTTCTGAAATTGTAACCTTCATCTACATTAAGTTCTGGAGAACTGGAGAAAACCTGAACAGGGCTTCTAACTGAAGCCGATAGTGAAGTTTGTTGTGCAGCTTTAAACCCGAGTATTCTCGTTGTTTTTGAACTCTTTTTCCTGGGGTTATGAAATTCCTCTTTTATATCCTGTAGAGTCTCTGTGTGAAGAACTGGCCTCTCTGCTGGAGGAGGCAGAGCAGATGAAGTGGCCCTTTGTGCCAGAGAGGTGGCAGTATAAGCAGTCCATCAGCCCCACAGACAAGACCAACCTCAATGACCTCATCGGCAAAAACCTGCAGCAACTCTTGGTAATTCTTAGACAACTTATACTAACAAACACAGGCTGAGAAAAGTCATGACCTTCACCTTCAGTTTTTCCTGTTTATTTTATTTTTTTTTTTTTTTTAGCAAACCTAAATGTTAGTCATTAAACTAATTTTAACATCACAGACATGCTGTGTAAAATTATAGCAATCAGTTTTTAAGAGAGAAAAAGCTATCCATATTAACTTCATTAATACTTCAAAATATGAAATTAAAACAAATAGTGTTGCACTTTCAGCTTGTTTTCAAGAAAATGGTTTCATCACAATTTAGATTAAAAAAAGAGAGAGAATAAGAGTTAAAGGTCAAATCTCCAACAATATACGTTACAACATTAGACTTTCCTTTTTTTTTACAATATTGTAAAGAATATTTGCAGTATTACAGAAACATGTCAAAGGGTGCTGTGTCTTTTCTCTGGCTATAAGATAGATCTGGGGCGTTGATCACATCATAAAAATATTGAGATTATGCAACATTTTGTTGCATAATCTCATAATCTAAAGTCAAGGATTCATCGACTTTACTGAACAGTTTCATAGTCTTCATTCAACGTTACTAACCTAGAGCTCGTTTTTGTGAAAAAGTCGACAGTTTCTACTCATTTAACTGCGTCTGATTCCAGAGGTTTCCTCTTTCCCTTCTCTGCTCCTCTCTTGTTCTTTCTACTTTCCATCTTTTAAACTCCACTGACTGAGAGCGTTGACATGTTGCGTCAGGGTGTGTCAGGCTGCCGGTGGAGGAGTGCTGTGACTTTATGGTCTATGCATCTATAATTATGAGTATAGTTCATTTTATATAAGTCACCAGAATCAGAGAAGATACAGTTCGGGTGAAGGAGCTCGTTTCTAACTGGCTGTACAATAACAGTGTTCAAACAATGGTCCCGCCATCAGTACAGCATGCAGTGCTTTTCAGTACAATACACCACAATTAAAGCAGACATGGCCCAAGGGACAGTGATAGCAGCGTACATGATCAACACTGCTAGATAAAAATAACAAAAAAAAACAGCGGATATGCTTAAAATTAGTTTGGTCTGAACAGTGTGACAAAACAGCAAAAAGTCATCCATCCAGGTATGACTATGTTTTTACAGCACTTTGAATCCACACGCGCCTCTTACATACAGTTTGTGTGTTTAATCTGCTGCCAGGATCTTCTGAAGTCCTCCATCATGGCTCAGGAACCACAGACGTCCCTGGCAGTGATGTTCCTGGTGGACCGGTTCCTCTACTGGATCGATGAATCCAGACGACTTCTAAAGATCACCAAGCTCCTAAACCGGTGGTACCCTGAACAACCCATAGCCCCTCAGCTGATCATACGGGTGGCCAGAGTCTTCCTTAACTCTGGTATTTACTGATGGAGGAAGGGGCTTGAACATATTGACTGGTATTCTTATGCCTTATATATAATTGGACATTTATATAAAGGTCAAATGGAACAGTTTTGATTTTTATGTTTGTAGAATGTGCAACAACAACTCAACTTTCATTGTTATTTAGTATTACTGTGTTTTTACTGTGAAACAAACCATTTCATTGGCAAATCAACAAAATAAAACACATCTACACTTACAGGATAGTATGAATTGGTATTACAAGGGTTGAAAGCTTTTTTGATAATTTCATTTAGTGTTATACTTTTTTTTGATTATTTTATATCTTATCTCCACAGGAAAACTTCAGAAGGCAGAATCCATCTTGAGCAGTTTGATTTATAGAAATGGAACAACAGGTAGTTCAACAGAGCTTTTTATTCAGTTTTAAAGGCCCAAAGTCCAGCTCTAAGCATGAACTTGTCTTTGACATTCAGGTTGTTGGGTCTATCACTGTGACAGTGACAAAGTGCTCGTTCAAGCCGTCAGTGTTCAAGTGCGTGGAATGGTTTTGCAAAAGTTGGGTGAGTTTGAAATTAGTAAGCAGTAGTTTACTAATTTCTTCATGTATGGAAGCTTCTAACTGCCAGAGCTAGTATGGAAATTCAGGAGCAGTAGCTAGCTGAAATGAGAAACTTTGTTATAACGAGATATAAAAAGATGTTCCTTACAGATTACAACTTCTTATAAATGCATAAAGGGATTCCATCTGACTGTCTTCTGACTCTGTTTCTTCAAGGTGACACTCAGACATCCCACGAAGTATTGTCTTTTTGCTTTAACAACCTTTGCATTTCAACAAAAACAGACTTTGTTGAAGTTTTATATTTTGCCAAAACTATATATATATATATATATATATATATATATACACTGCTCAAAAAAATAAAGGGAACACTCAAATAACACATCCTAGATCTGAATGAATGAAATATTCTCATTGAATACTTTGTTCTGTACAAAGTTGAATGTGCTGACAACAAAATCACACAAAAATCATCAATGGAAATCAAATTTATTAACCAATGGAGGCCTGGATTTGGAGCCACACACAAAATTAAAGTGAAATGTTCCCTTTATTTTTTGAGCAGTATATATATATACATATAGTTACAATGTGTTTTATCTCTCACTACAACAGAACAGCTTCTGGTTTTAAAGGGATATTGCTCCTGTATTTATTTCCAAGCTCTAGCAGTTAAAGGTTTTTGTTTTCTGTCCTGCTTTTACAATCTTTTTGTATTTCAGGCCTGTGGCTGCAGGCCGCAGAGCTAATCTGGGCTTCTCTGGTTGGCTACTACTCACTCCCTCAGCCTGATAAGAAGGTAACCTTAAAGATAAGACTGCTAAAGTGTGCATTGGTACCCTATTGTAAAGCTGTTGTGTTTACTAGCCTCAATCCCACATTGCTATAAACCTTTGTTTCACAGGGCATTGGGACCTCTCTTGGCTTACTGGCTAACATATTAGTGTCCATGAGTGATGAAGACTTCCATTCTTTTAAAACTAATCCAGATATTGATTTTGTAAGTTTAAGAAACCAAAAAAAGTTGTTTTCCTTGTGCAGATATTTTTGGTATTCAGTGTAATTTATATTTGTTGCTATTTTTCAGCCATCTTTACTCGGAAATCCTGGGAGTCATCGTCTTCTTTTGGCCGCCCAGGCAGCTAAGATGGCTGTGGTGTACAGTCAGTACGCTTCACTTTACGTGCTGACGAATGTGGTACGTTGTACTTATGAACACTCTCATGTTACCACGGCTGTTACAGGAACATTTCTCCTATCAATAAAAGAGTCACTTAGTTTTTCAACAGTCATCCAGGACTCGGAAAACTTCTACATTTGATTAGGTTACGTTTCATGTGCTGAATAAAGTGTCTTTTGACTTTTGTCATTGGACCCATTCATAAGGAATCAATGTGATAAGGAAGGATGGTCTGTTTCTTTTCCTAAAATGTTTCAATACACAGAGGGATTGGTATGGTAATGTGACAAAAGAGAAGTGGGAATAAATAGAAATTAAGCCACTGCCAGTAATGTCATCACATGAACCAGAAAACCACACACTGTAACTGACGAGCTGCTTGTGGTTCAGCAGCAGCCATTGCTAAATGTGCCATCCTACTTACAGGCTGTGCTGAAAGGTGTCAACTAATAGAGAAAATTTAGATTTAGAAACTGTTGAGAGTTTTAAACTTGACTAACGTTGGTCAGGAAAAACCAGGTAACTATCTAAAAAATGGTCTGTAATTGTTTTTTATTTGTTTGTCTGTAGACGGCTCAAGGAAGCTGCTTGTTGTTGTACAGCTTCTCACTAGCATGCCCTCCCTCTCAAAGAGTGACCTTTCTCCAGAAGGCTCGAGAGGCCTTCACAATCGGCCTTCTCACCAAAGCAGAGGGCGAGCCGGTTACCAGCCAGCAGGAACTTCATACCTTCCTGAAGGCAGCCTATTCAATGACCGTCACTGACAAGTGGCTGGACGCTCCAAAGGATGTTGTAAAGGAGGCTGCTCAAGCTTGCCAGCAAGCTTTAGGATATTTCTACAAGTATTGTGATTCCAGTACTCAAGACAAAGATGGCCTGTCTGTTAGAATCATGCAACAAGTTGCTAAACTCAAGCAGCTGCTGGGTGTTGAGCCATTCCCTAATTCAGATAAAGGATCTTTTATTCCAGACAGCTACAGAAACGACAAAGATTCCTCTGTAAATTTCACCCTGGAGGGTTTCTCAAAGATATTGGAGAGATTTCAGAAATATCATGCATCGCTGTGTGAGGCCACCAAAAGTTTCAAGGAGACTGAAGACAAAAAGGCAAAAGTTTTAACAGCACTGGATACAAACCTAGATAAAGCCAGCAGAGAAAGTGGTACAGAAGTATTCAAGCAAAAATCAAAAAGCTCGGATTCATCAAACATGTTTTTGTCTCAAAATGTTGCTCCAACCCTGGAAAGCACAGACCCCCTGGGATTGTCTTGGCAGAAGCTCTCCTTCAGTAGATCAGGCTCTCTTCAGCCCAGCAGTGGTGTTCATAGAAGTGGCAGTGGACACGGAGCAAGCATTAGCGACCAGAGCAACATTCCCACTGAGAGTGATGATGACGACAGTTTTTCACACTCTGCAGATGAAAACCATAAGCCAAAGCCGCAAAACCAGAACTCCAGAAATAGTTCCCATCCAGTCCTAAAGTCCACAATTCCTGAAACCCCAAGACCGCTTCCACAGTGTGAAGCAATTCAAGCCGAAACAGAGACAGAAGTCTTTGACGAAGACAGTATGGCTGATGTTAATGAGGAAAGCAAAGAATATTTGCATTCCCAACTACCTCTCCAAACATCTTTCAGTTCCTTTGGAGAGAGTTTTAGTTCCCAGTCTTCATGGGAAAAAATCTCAACTGGCCAAAACTCCCCCATGTGTGAAAAAGTACAACCAGGTTACGTGTTAAAACCAAGGAGTCGATCTTCAGGTTCTGATGGGAGCTTCGTCATTGTGGAAACACCGAATTCTGAAAGCAGCTCTTCACCTGGTGGCATCACAGATCACAAACCACTCGAGAGGCATGATGTTCACTCAAATATAAAACCTGCAGCCAATTCAAGTCCTGCAAAACTTGTAGGCTGTGCAGTCTCAGCGGTCCAACACAACTCTTCACAGAGGATTCCAGACCCAAACGCAACTATTGAAAGCTCTGAGGAGAGCTCTGAGAGCTCGTACGATATGGTGGAGCTCAATGAAAACGGGCACCAAAGCAATGAAGTGACTTCTGCAAGAAAAGCACCTCAGAACAAGAATACTTTGTGCTACAGCTGTCTGTACCCCAGCACAACAGCTGCTCCTGAGTTTGAGTTGTCCCAGCATGATTACCAGGCTCTACTGGCTGGAATCTGCCATGAATGTCTGCAGAGGAGGTTCTACAGCAAGACAGAGTTATTCCAACTCCAAAAATTTCAAACTGCCTACAGTAAGTTTATTTCTGTGATAGCAGGAACTTCTCTTCCATTATCTATGTAGATAATCCCAGTTTATTCAAAATGTTATATTCACCAATGCAATTGTCATGCTAAAAATATATAATATGCCTTAAAATAAAAAATATATACATGAGAACATAAATGAAAATGTTCTAAATTTCAAAATATGCAACAGTCTTCATTGGCTTCTTAACTGATGCACCTAATTATAATTTCCTGCTGCTTTTAGTATTTCCTTGAGTATTTTGGTGTTTTTATGCTGCCATTTTACTGTTTTGTGTAAATGTAAGTCAAGTTTATCTATATAGTATACCTTCCACAGGTCAGAAAACCAAAGTCCTGAAAACAGATTACATACAAGATCGCACAGTGAAAAGCTAGCTAAAAGCCCGTCTGAATAAATGACTCTTGTCACGAACAAGATATAAAAGTTTGCATGTCTGCAAATTCTCCCCACTAGATGCTCTTCACCTGAAGTTCTCCAAGGCCACAGGACTGTGGACAGCCAGAGAGACCTGTGTTTACATCGGGGATCTGATGGAGATGGAGGGCAAACAGAGAAGAGCGATATGGGTTCAGTTTTTGCATCAGGAGGAGAGGTTAAGCAGGTATGAGATGCTACAAAAATAATCATGCTATTTCCATGTCACATTTTGCTTCGAGCAGAAACCGTGGTTTCAAAAAGGCTGCAGCCTCAAATTTAAATTAGAATAGAATAGGATATCCTGTCCCACAATGGGGGAAATTCGGATGTATCAGCAGCAAGTTAAAAGTGAGTGGAAGCACAAGGCAGAAGGATCTATGATAAAACTCTTTTGTGCACCCATGATGTCACTGAAGGAGAGCTCCAGCTCAGTAATAGCTTCATGATGGGTGGGAGTTCTTCTGTCTCCCACCACCTGGACAGGATCAAGGGGTCAACGTAGGCCAGACAGTGATATAAAGTCTTTTCAACAAAATTATAGACATTTTGTGGCACCAATGGTGAGGACTTCTATCACTCCTTAAACTGTTGTTTCACACCAAAGGTCAGCAATAGCTCGGACACAACTAACCCTGCTGAGTATCAGCCATTGTCAGCTATTATGGTTCCTGGGGCAAACAGGAAGTTGGTGGAAAAGACAAAAATAAATATTTGCTTTAGAACTACTACATTTAGCTGTTTTTTGTTCTAGCTTGTCGTTAAGGACTTCAATACATGTTTCAAAATGTCTTGTATTTCAGCAGATGTTTCCAATTTCATCAAAATGCTTGAGACTGAAATAGAATGGCTACAAAATGGCTGCTGCTTCAAGGTGAATCAGAAGCATCTTAACGTTCTTCACTTCCCCAGTGTATATCTGCGTTTCCACATCAAAAAAAATACTGAATGAACATAAAATTAGTGTTTTAAAGGGGCAGTATTATGTGTTTTCCAGTCACATAAAATTATTTTACAGCACAATCAAGTAAGTATGTTACTGACAGTCGTTGCCAAAATGCCATATATCTCAAATTTGAAAGAAATTTGACTTCATGATTTAACGCCTTGAAATTGGTCATCTGTCTCTTTAAAAACTCCACTTCTTCCTGAAACTCCGCCTTCAGGAAGTCATCGCAACATGGCTCCTCTATTAACCCTTTAGTAACGTTTCTGCCAGCATTGCACTGAATTACCTCATATAATGAACTTAGCAGATGCACAGTTCCACCAGGTGTTTGCTAATTGCTGCTGGCTAGTCTGAAGGAGCCGAGTGGGCGAAGGCTGCTCTGTGAGGTGGAAGATCAGAAGTTTGGAAACTGCTGCTCTGAGGAGGCGATGCTCAATCCCCCCAGAGGTTTTACACAGCTGAATGGTTGCCACTGGAGATAAATGATTTCTCGAACATGCATGAAATAGTCAAATTAACACTTCAGGTATGTTTTTGATAAAGGAATAACATTATATCATGATTCAAAGCTAAAAATGTTGCTTTTACATAATACTGCTCCTTTAATTGTTTATTTTCAACAAATTTACAAAAAAATAGGGGTATATTTGGCAGAATTGTGTGTAGAAATTTGATAGAAATATTTTTAACTAAGACTGTGACATAGGATAAAAAGGCGAAAAAGCTGTTAATGCTTTCTGAGTTTTGTCTAATATCCTCTGGTTTTTCTGGACATTTTCTGCAGTTATGTAGGGAAGGATTACTTGAAGCCAAAAGAAATCCGGTATCACCTGAAAGATGTGGAGCGCCAGATGACAGCTCAGTACTATGTGACTGAATTCAACAAGAGTCTCTACGATAAAGAAGTTTTGGCTCAGATCTTCTACATTCCCTCCGACGCATTGTTGGTGAGCACAGTGTGTGTGTGTGTGTGTGTGTGGCTTTGTATTTGATCAATTGTAAGGACCGTCTTCCTAAACCATATGAGGTTGCGGGGGCCAACTGAGAACAGCTGTTTTTGGGCCAGGAGTTAGGTTTGGGATTAAGGTGTGAATTGAGTTTAGGTTAGGTTTAGGGTTAGGCATATACTGGTAGTGGTTTGGTTTAGGGCAGCCAGAGCAGGTTTTCAAGACAAACTTGTAATCTACCTAACTGGTTCCATTCATCAGGATTTATGGGTAGCCATTGTTGAGTATCATAATAGTGTAAATTTATCCCTCGGTATGTAATGATTTACCAGCTGAAAGCATGTACAACTCTGGAAAAAAATACAACCACTGCAGGAAATTATCTCAGAGAAATTATCAGTTTCTCTGAGTTTACTTTTTATAGGTATATGTTTGAGTACAATTAACATTCTTTTATTCTACAAACTACTGACAACATGTCTCCAAAATTCCAAGCAAAAATGTAGTATTTATTTGCATAAAATGGGAAATGGTCTAAATAACAAAAAACAATAATAGTAAAAAAAAAAATTAAAAATGCAGCACTTTCAGACCTCAAATAATGCAAAGAGAACAAGTTCATATTCATTTAACAATACTAATGTTTGAACTCAGGAAGAGTTCAGAAATCAGTATTGGTGGAATAACCAGGAGGTTTTCAATGGGCTTGAGTGCAATGGTCTCTTCTTTTTTTTTTTTTCCAGAGTTGTCATGAATTGGTAGTGAGGATTGACACAGTAGACTCAGGTCGATGTGAAGAAATGATGTTTTGATGATAACAAGGAGTACAGACGTCCAGGCAGCAAAGAAGGCTAGGAGCTCAGACACTGGTAGCAACTGGGTAGAATACACGAAAGGAGCAGAGTGACAAAAGACACGACTTACGACTCCTACGACAAGGATCTGACAGGGAACAGGTGACACAGGTGAGGTTAAATACACAGAGGGTAATCAGAGAAACAAGAGGCAGATGGGGACAATCAAGCGGGAGACGAGACGACTCAGGAACTAAATAAACACACAAAAATACACACGAAAATCCTCACAAGAGCTGTATTAGCTTACCATTGGTAAATTGGAAGGTAGATGTAAACAAGTGGATGATAAGTCCAAATACAGCAGAGAGAAATCCATTTAAATAAAAAAAAAAAAAAAAGAAATATGGGTTGTTATGGACATGGCCTAAAATGATCCTGAACCCCTACGTTTCTTCTTGAGCAACAACAAATCAGTTCATCAGAAGAGATTTGAAAGTTTCAAGATGCCTCCTCCATTTCTTCTTTGTGCTTAGATTCTAAACGGAGATGAGATTGTGGGCTGCATCACCGTGGAGCCGTACATGCTTGGACAGTTTGTTAAACTCACCAACAACACTGGGCAGAAAGAGATGTCTGTCGAGGCTACGAAATATGGTCTGGCTTTTGGACACTTCACCTATCTGTTCTCTGGTCGCCAGGAAGTTGTGGTCGACTTGCAAGGTATCAGTACATAACTATAACTCTGACCAGGGATGAACACAGTAATCGTTTGCAGCCTTCAGGTGTATTATACCGCATGGAAAAAGAGATTTGACATTTTGTCAAGTCAAGTTTGTTTGTATAGGACATTTCAGCAACAAACATTTCAAATCATGAAGACATCAGTCAGCAATTATGAAACAAGAAATAAACATTATATTTTGCCAAATGTCATCAAAATCATCAGGCAAATACACATTGGTTTAAGTGAAACATTGGTCAATGTTTCACTTACTACTAATCAAAGGCAACTCTGAACAGATGGCACTTTTCCTCTTCCACAGGATGGACGACTTCCAATGGGAAAGGTCTGACTTACCTCACGGACCCCCAGATTCACTCCACCAGGACCCCCACAGGGCCCTCAAACTTTGGTGAAAGGGGGCTGGCAATTTTCCGGAAAGAGCAACATGGACCAACCTGCAACGAGATCTGCAACCTGCTTGAACTCACTCCACTCACCCTGCAGTCACATGTTTAAAGAGCTGGAGACTACATGTACTGACTGATGCTGAGAATGTTTTTTGTTAATTTTTTTGGCATCTGAATCACAGTGTATCAGATATTTATAGAAAATGCATCCAACATTACTCTGAATATCTGATTGATTCAACACTATGGTCAGAGCAGCTGAGACTGAAGCAAGTAGTTTGAAACTCAAAGCTGTTTTGTTAATTGCTTTATACTTCACATCATTTTATGATCATCTATATTTCTCCAGAAAAGTGTTGAATCTGCTTTTTTGTAAGCGTTTGTTTTGTTCATTTGTTCAGAGCATTACGATTTAAATTGTTTTAGCTCCAAGTATAATTCTACCACTCCAGTTGAATTTTCTTATTAACATAGGCAAAAGAAATTATACATCAAAACTTGAAGAAATCAGTTTTTGGAAGAAGAAAAAAGACATTTTATTTGAGTAAATTTTCAATTAAAAATGCTAAAAGAAAAAATATATATAGTCTGTGTTAACATTGGATTGCAAGAATGTGGAAGCAGTGACTTTAATAAATTTTGCTGATCAGATCTTCGTTCCTGATATCAATCAAACGTCCAGTGTCTGAACTTTTTGTCGTAAGGGCTAAAATAGTCAAACTGAGATATTATCAAGCTATAATTTTTAAAATAAATTCAAAAATGTTGTTGAAGCAATGTGTGGGGAACTAAAGTCTGTACAAGTCAGACCATCAGAAAAGTTAAACGAGTTTTGTTAACACAGCAAAATGTGATAAATGGTCGGTAACTTTTTCTAGTGATCAGCTTTCTGGTCAGACTCTGTGAAAAGAAAGGAAGGTTAATGACTGGTCAAAGGCACAGTAAGCATTGTGAAAACAGGAAGTACTGGAGGCTACTCGCGTTAGTCCCGTGATAGTCACACACCCTGAGTCATATGACTGTGGTTTGATCCATCAGCTCAGATCCAGTCCTGCGGTTAGGAGCCTCCTCCAATCAGAGCACAAACAACACTGTTCACCCCTGACCCACTGCAGTCCCATGCTGGAAGCCAAACCACCCACTGAGTGAAAAGTCACGTATTGAACCAAAAGAGGTTCAAGAGTGTATTTCAAGTTTCTCTATTGTGAAATCAATTTCAATATTTAAGAAAATACAAAACGACTAAAAGTAAAAACCTGCTTTAAACGTGTGCTCTGAATGGAGCATTAACCAGCCTTCAGAGAATAATGCAGACGCTGGCTTTTATGATGTTTACTGCAGCGTGTCTCTGAGAACAGCACTTGTCTCATTTATGACCTCAACCTGCGGCCAGCTGTCAGGGCTGGAGCTAAAACCCGGAACCACGGCTCTGCGTGTCCGAGACTCGGGTCAGAGTTTATAAGGAGGAGATCCCTCACCTGTGACAGCAGAGTGAACAGATCAGCGCATCGAGAAACATGAGACTCCCAGTCCTGCTCACATGTCTGCTGGCAGCCTGCCTGGCAGAGACGCCACATCCATGCGGTAGGAGGATGTTTTAGTTGGAATTAAGCTTTAACTTCATCTGCTTTCTCAACATTTCTTCATCATGTCTCACCTTTTCTGTATTAGACAAAATTTTGCTGCTATTTAGACTATTTATTTGGTGTTTTTAATTTGAAAAATGTTACATTTTTGTTCCACACAGAAAGTCCTCTCTTTCTCAGCGGAGCCCTCACGGTGGTAAGCCTTTCATTCGTCTGCACAATGAAGCAAAACCTGAGCAGAACTCCTGAGTAAATGTGTGAATCAGCATCACTTACACTCTCACTTTCCAGTCCACGCAGAATGAAAAGCTGTGGACCTACGCCAAATACCTGTACGACGCACTGGGACGCAGAGTACGACTGCTGGAGCTGGGCACCTACGAGAACAAGACGTTCACCTACGACGTTCTGCTGCTCTACAGAGAGGTGACCAGAGCATGGATATTCTGTGTCTTTATTTTAGCAGAAAGTGACTGTAGATCAGAGGTTTCAAAAAAGGAAATGGAAGTTTGGAAACACTGCAGTAGAAACATTTCTCTCAAGATTTTTCCAAGCAAGTGGAGCTGGTTGGTTAGATGTAAAGCCAGAAAGATTCCAATGTGATTTCAGGAAATCACAGTCTCTTATCAGCGTGAAAGTTTTCTTACAGGAAACAGCTACACATTAAAAAAAAAAAACTAATCACAAGTGCAGTGGAATAAAATGGAGCAATGGTAAATGATTACCTCTGGTTAAACCCATGAAGAAAGCCTTATTCTGTTGTGGAGGAACAATGATCAGTTTAGAATGCCAGAGTTGACAGAAATATCAGAACAACTTACAAATTCACCATTTTAGAAACAATTCCTTTTGAAGATTGTCAGTTACATGACTGTGTGTAATGGCTTCATTCCTGAAAACTTGTAGAGACTGTTACATGAATACCAAATTAAGCATCGTGAATGAAACTTCAGGGTGGGAACCTTTTTGATACATTTCCAGATCAGCAACACAAATTTACAAGGACCTTAAAGCACCGGGTCTGACACCAGAGTACCAGCACTGCCTCAACTTCCATCACTTAATACAAGAGAAGTCATCTGGTCTTTATGGTCTGCTTATTCCAATGCAAATATTGATGCCCTTAAATATGTACATTATAGCACAGTGTTAGGGTGATCAGTAGTAACTTGTCTCAGAAGGCCATATCCATATACAGATGCATGCTCTATGTGTTGGTAGCCATTTGTTTGTAGGTTTGCAGTTGGCCCACCCTCTCCATTTTAGGATGATTTGTTTGAAAAGTGTTCTGTAAGATGTACAGAAGAATCTGAAAGAATTGACCTTGCTGAAACCGTCCCTCCTTACTTTTCTGATCAGGCTACCATGTATGAGATCCACCATCATAACCGTACCTGTAAGAAGATGCCTCTGAAGGTAGAGTTCTACCCGCTGGCTATCCCAAAAGACGCCACTCTGCTGGGTCAGGCTGTGGTGGGAAGTTCCTCTGGACCTGGACAAGGCCTCTTGGTGAACACCTGGACGGGAGAGCTACCAGACAAGTCAGGTGAGAAGGCGTCTATGGCAGTAACCTCCTCGGTTCTTCATTCAGCCAGCTTTGGCAGCACAGCTTTTATTCTCTGTCCTTCCAGGAAAGTACTCATCAGTGGTCACTGAATTTGGCTGCATTCCTGTCAACACCAACTACCAAACCAAAGAGTTCGGATGGGTGGTGACGAGGTTAGTTTCAGCATCGTGACCATGATAAAACTTGAGCTGACATGTCCGAGCTCAGCCTTATGATTCCTGCATCTGTTTCTCTGTTAGCTTCTTCGACAACGTCATCGGGATTGAAGATCCTAATCTCCTCAATCCCCCCAGCTTCTGCTCTGAAGCAGAGAGAATGGAGGATCAGAAGGAACCAGTAGACTTCTTCAGCTTATTTCAAAGCAAGAAATGAAGACCTCCTTCGATTGTTTCATTTCATCCAACTCTGTTGTCTTGTTCCACTCTTGGTTGAGACCTCGGTGCGTTCAGTATTTTTTCTCAAAATGGATCCGTTTGTTCAGTTCTCTCCATTTCAATTCATTTTCATTTACTCTGATGATCCGTTGAAGAATGTCTCTCTAGAACACGAGCAAGAATAATAAATTGAGTAATTTTCTCTTCATTGTGTTTTTGAGTGTGATTTGTACACACACAAGTTTATAGGTTACCCGTAACTTTGCCTGACACTAACCATAATTCACATGACACCATTAAGCCCAACCCCTAATCCTTAAAAGAAGAGCCCATGGCCTTGTGAGTGGACTTTGGCCCTCATTAGGCTCACACCAGAGAAAGCCCTAAGTAGGTTACATACAAGTACACACACTAAACAGTTCATTCATCTTGAACATTTTTCACACTTTGTCAGGTTACTGAGATTTTGTATATCCAACACAAATCAGCACAAAATTCTTATTTGGATGCAAAAGTTTGTGCAAACTAACATTTTATTGCAATTACAGTTTCTAATTTTTTGGAGTCCATCTCCACATGCAGGACAGTGGAGGCGAATGACGGACTAAATTTTACATTGAGTATCAGTAAATGGAGATAAATGACACATACACATATTTAGATGTATTTCTATTCTCTCCCTACTTCACCATCCTACAATACTTTTTATGTTTGTCACACAAACTGCCCAAAAATACGTAAGCTTTTTGGTTTTGTACGACCTGAGGATCTTTATGTTTGGTTGTTCAAGAAGAGCTTTCTGTTCATTCCTTCTGAACAGAATGCTCTTCTGCTCAGAAGATGGTCGATGCTCTTTGTTGTTGGCTTTCAACTTTTCCTGAACGAGGGAAATTATTGTAAATACACAGCAGGTTTGGTGCTGTAATTAAAACATAAAACATAAAACACTTTTTAAGAAGGTGAGTGTTCATTTATGTCTTTAAAAGAGGAGCAAATAAATAGGTTTTCACCAGGGAATAACGTGACCAGACAGTGATCATGGCTGGATGGGCAAAAACCAGAGATAATCATTGGATTTGGGAATCCTAATCAGTTAGAGCAAGTTAGTCAGTTCTCCTTGTTCAGTCACATGGATTCGGCATATTTCATACCATTACAACCAGCATCTTTGATAATTATGCTGGATACAGACTGGAAACCCCACAGGCTTGCATTTAAGGACGGCAGAGTACAGTAGGCTTGCTATCGGACAACATGACGACTCTCTTTCTGTTTGTGTGCCTGTTGGTGGGCTGCCTGGCTCAGAGACCCCAACCATGCTGTAAGTAAACACACCGGAAGAGCTCGGCATCAACATGTTGTATTTCTTCTTACCAGCTCATAATAATAACTGAGCATTTTTCCTGTTCAGCATCCCCGCCTCTCATGTCTGGAGGCCTTTTTGTGGTAAGTTGAATCCAGTTCGACTTTGTTCTCATACTCCTCTCAGTGAAACGCCTTCTCTCCGTCCTACAGTCCACCCAAAGCGAGAAGCTGGCAGCTCTTGCTAAGTACGCCTACGATGGCCTTGGGAGGCGAATCCGCCTCAGCAACTTTGGGTCCTTTGACAATAAAACATTCCATCTAGACGTGCTTCTGCTTTACAAACAGGTGAGAACCAAGGAGAGGGGATATGCATGTACGCCAGATTCCAACAGGTTCTGTTTGTAATCCCATCCCTTCCTGCAGGGGGTGATGTACAAGATCAACAACCGGGACCAGACGTGCCTGAAGAGGCATCTGAGTACGGACTTTGTCCCACTGGCCGTTCCTAAGGATGCCTCCCTGGTGGGTCAGGTTGTGCTGGGCAGCTCTTCAGTTCCAGGGGAGGAAATTCTGGTTAACACCTGGACCGGGACTCTGCTGACCAAGAAGGGTCTAGGTAGAGTTTCTTCTAAAATGTTCATACTATTTAAAGTTTTTCACTTTTTTTTCACATCGCCCACAATTTTTAATATATTTTATTTGGGATTTTATGTGGCAGGTAGTACAAAACAGTGAAAACCATGGTATGTGTTTCTGAGCCCTTTTTCTGAAAAGGAGCCTGAATGTAAAACTAGTTGTACAAAAACTGCATTTCTTTTGTTTAGATATAAAATTATTTAGAGATTTTAAAACTGAACACTGACCTAGTGGAACTTTAGGTATGATGCTAATTAGATACACCAGGCACTTAAACCTCCAGTAGTTACATTTTAGACACAATATTTTCACATATTTGTTAAATCTGTCACCATGTCATGACAGTATAATATCAGACAGATAATTTGTCAAAAATCAAGCTCCTCCATCTCCTCCCTGTGGTCCTACAGATATCTGCAGAAATACACCATATATCCAGTTAGAATCAACCAATCAGAGCAAGGAGGAGGGTCGGTAACACTTGTAAGAAGGGGGGTGAATAAGACTGACATGACACTTTCATAAACATGACATAACACCTGTCATGAACATGAATAAGCCTTCATGAATATTTATGACTGTTGTCATAAAGCGTCATTCGGTAAATTATGACACTTTTTTATGACACAAAGTTGACATTATTCAAAATGTCTTTGTTATAACAACTTGACATTAACCAAGAAATCATTTCTGTTTAAACTTTACCTTTAATAACATAAAGTTACCTAATTTTTAAAGTGCAATCAGTAATACTTTTAGAACAAATTTATATCAGTAATTATTTCTTGGTGTTTATGACAGTGTCATGTCAGTCTTATTCACCCCCCTTCAAATAAAGTGTTACCAGAGGGTCTTAGTGCTGTCAGTCACTCTAGTGTACATTTAACCACATGACTGAAAATGACTCAGCAGTTATGTGACTGATCTGTTTTGTTTTGTTTTGTTTTTTCTTTTTTCTTTTGCAGCAACGTACGTGAGCACGGTTACAGAGTTTGGATGTATTCCTATCAGCACCCTGTTTAGCACGGACAAGAGAGGATGGGTGGCGGCCAGGTTAGTGCTCACGCCTCAGTTATTTAATTTCCGTCAGCTCCAGAGAGCAGATAATGCTGTCTTTTTACATTCCTGAATAAAATGGTGTCCTTCCACTCAATTCAAATTCAGAAATACGAAGGGAAATTTGGTGGTGTGATTTTATTCTTCTCTCCAGCCAGCAAATGGTGCACTATGCAGAAGGATTTTTTTTTTTAAATTGTGGGAAAAAAGTGTTTATAAATTAATAAAACTGAACTAGAAAACATAGGAGTAAGCAGTATGGAGAGACACAAACTATACAATCCCCATGACAACGCTTCCATATAAGGCTTTGAAGGCCTGCTCCGGTTTGCTCAGGAAACGCATAAACAGAAGATGAAAACAACTTGTAATACCTGCTAATCTGTCTTATTACAATCAATGAACCAGCAGGTGATCAAAAATAATTACCCTTCATCATAAACAATACTAAGTCGGCTGAATGTAGCAAAATAAACAGAATTGTCCACAAACGCACAAGCTACTCATCTGTTGTTACACCATGAGAGGAAGTTTCTTATCAACCCGACAAAACAAGTTGTGCTGTGTGTATAAAACATAACAGTATCTCCAGTAATAAGCTTTAGATTTGCATTTCTGATGGTTTCAATGTCACTAAAACAGTCACACAGCCCCTGTCAGTAAAAATGTTACAATTTCTGAATGCATAAAATCCTTAGAAAAACAAGTTCACAATGTGAAATACTAATAGCAGCTAATAGCTAACAGCAGCTAATAGCTTTCTTTTTTATTTACATGTTTTGTTGGCAGTGCGGCATTCAGAATTGTTGTGAGTGTCACGGTGAGGCCCAACAGATTTATAAGTACAGCATTACCGCTTTTGTCAAGATGCTACACTTGATCTGTGAAAATAAAATGTATTAGAAATTTCTTTGGGTTCATTTCAAATGTAGTGGACACAGAGATAAAAAAGGAGGGGGGAAAGGAAGGTTGGAAGGGGGGGGAGGTTTAAAAAGGATCAGATAGGAGTAGAGGAAAGCAGCTGGCTAATAGCAGCTAATAGCTAATAATAATAGTTAGCAAATTCCATTGGTTGATAGAAAATAGACCAATTCTTTTTAGCACACAGGTGAAAAATTATATCTTTTGTGATATCTAAACTTTTAGCTCTTCACCTGTCATAATCTTACACAAATGTGTCAGCCATGTTGGATTTTCAGGTTGAGGTTGGTGTTGAGTAGATATTTCATCTATTTTCCAGCTTTCAAAGAAAGTGGATCACAGAATTATATTACTACTTAGAACAAGCAGAAACAAACCTTAAACCAGGCATGAACTCAGACACAGAACTGTGTTTTCTGCTCAGATGCAGCTGTAACAGATTGAACTGATTGTTTTCATCTGGTTTTCAGTTTCTTCAACAACGTTGTCGGCCTGGTAGACCCCCAGGATCTCACCCCACCACCGTTCTGCAGCACTGCCCAGCTGGAGGAAGAGGAGCGAGACACACACACTTCATTCCTGCAGCTTCTTTAAAAACCAGAAACACACTGCAGCAGGAGCCTATCTATTTTACTGTAAAATGACTTTTTTGTGGTTTTAGTCAAAGTAGCTCTTATAAAACTTGAAAAAACTGAATGGAATTCAAGTTGGGATTCATTCATAATGAATTGTTCATATTTATATTGTTCAGAACTGAGAGGAAACATCAGTCGGTTCGTCTGTTCAGCACATTTCAGCAACAAGGCTGTTCAAAGTTCTTTACTCCATAAAAACATCATACAGTAAGCAGCTATGAAACAAGCAATCAATGTTACATTTTGTCAAATGCCATCATCAAATTCATTAAATTTGTCAAAGGCAGCTCTGCTTTAAAGGAATCAGTGTTTCAGCATCTTTGCAGTTTTCTGGAACTTTATTCCAGATTCCACTCAAGGAATTGAAAGATATAGATATAGAAATTATCCTCTGCTATTGTATTGTTTTCATCCAGATATTTTTTTTCCTTATGTCCTTTTGATGTAAGCAGTGATATTCTTATAAATGCAGAAAAATAAATACAAACGCTGCAGCTGTACTGAGCTCCATGACAATGTACAACCAAGGCCATGAGGTCAGAGGAGGCATTAAATACAACATTAATGTAATTAATGATTTATGGGAGTTTATTAAAATATGCAACAGTCAGTCACAGTAGAAAACACCAGCAGTCGTTTCCTGAACTGACTGACATGAAGCTGAGTGCAGAACCTTGCACAAGTATCCAACAGCTTCAAAGTGTCCAATATTAATCTGCCTTAATATTAGTCCCATAAATATTTCTGGGTCGATAATAACCAATGTTTATTTCCATCTTGTTGCCAGATGTGTTTTGGGAGGAGGGGTTGAGTCATGTCGAATTTGTTTGGTCATGTGACAGTAATGGTGATGCAGCAACTGTGACTGTGGTGTGTTTAGCTGTAGCAACACATATCAGGATGTATAATATCTGGATATGTAATATAAGATAATAGTTGTTGGCCATCACATTAAAATTAGACATTGGCATCGGCCCATATTTTCAGGTCGGTGCATCCCGGATTTAAACTAACATATTTTCACTTTACAGTCGCAAACATGAATGTGCATCATTAGGATTTGACATTTTTCTTTAAGTCAGATATAGAAAAAAATGATTCTATATTTTGAGTTTGAAACGTGTCGTAGGCTGATGGCTGATGGCTGATACCACAGAGCCAAAACAAATCTTCAGGATCCAAGTCTAATTTTGTTCCTCGGCATGTGAACATAACATAATAAAATTTATGCAAGTTTTAGCTTGTTCTAATATTGTAGCTCATGGGTTATTGATATGTAAAACCTGGAGTTGTTTTAAACAAAACTTCCTATAAAGATTTCTGAATATAAAAACCTAGAAAACTGAAAATCTTAAGACATGTTTTGCTTGGGATTAAAAAAAAAACATTTGCCCAGGGTAACATCAGAAAGGTGTGGGCCACACAAGAACTAGAAAATAAAATATATCTTATCTGTCAGTTCGCCCCTGAACAGGTTCTCTGCTACTTGTATGCATGTGTAGTAGAGTAAGTTTCCTTTAGCTGCTGTTGACTTCTGGGAGATTACATTACCTGCTTTCTGCTACAAAAATTCCCCACAGATAATTTCTTTCATTTTAATTGGCTGAAACGCAGCAGAAGGAGGGGGTTGCCCAGGGCAACATTCCTGCAAGAACCACAACTGTGCGCACATTTATATTTCAAGCTACAAAAGTTAGGCACAGTGATTAATAGTAATTAATCACATTATTAATCATAATGTTGTATTTATACTAATGCTGTCAATTGATTTAAAAACATGTAATCAAATTAATCACACTCTTGCACAGTGATTAATAGTAATTAATCACTGTGCAAGAGTGTGATTAATTTGATTACATGTTTTTAAATCAATTGACAGCATTAGTATAAATACAACATTATGATGTAAAAATGGACTGAATGTCTGAGGCAACACTTATTGCATATATTTGTGTTTGTATGTATTTTCTTTGTTGTTGCTTTGTACCCAGAAAGCTCAAAAATGTCGATTTCGTTTTTCAGCTGATTTACGTGAACTCACGCTGAATGACTTTCCAGGCTCCTCAGCCTGGAAAGAAAAATATATCAACAAAATTAAAAACAGGAAACAGGTGTCAGGTGACACCGACTGAGAACTGCGCACCTTTAAAGGAAGTGAGCTCCGACTGCAGAGAGGAGAGTCAGCCTGACGACATGAGAGCTCTGGTGCTGCTGGTGCTGCTGGTGTGCCTGTCGGTGGGCTGCGTGGCCCAGAGACCCCGGCCATGCAGTGAGTACACACACACACACACACACACACACACCTGTGTGAACATCTCTACTTTTATCGTCTATTCAGACGAAAATATGCTTTTCATCTCGACAGCCTCCCCGCCGCTGTTGACCGGTTCCCTTTCTGTGGTGAGTTGCCACTTTGTTTTTACCAGCCAAATAACAAAAAGCGATTGTTTGTGATTATAGTAAATATTTATTTTGGATTTATTTCCAGTCCACCCAGAATGAGAAGCTGGGGGCCTTCGCCAAATACACCTACGATGCTCTGGGGCAGCGGATCCGCCTCAGGGAGTTTGGATCCTACAACAATAAGACCTTCCACCTGGACGTGCTTCTGCTCTACAGAGAAGTAACGACCACAGAGAAGGGATTTTAAACAACGTGTTATGTTTGTTTTTTGTTTTTTAGCAGTAGTATTATAATCCTCTCCTGTTTTGTAAGGGTGTGATGTACAAGATCAACTACAGGAACCAGACGTGCTGCAAGAAGCGCCTGAACCGATGTTTCCACCCGCTGGCCATCCCGCATAATGCCTCCCTGCTGGGCCAGGCCGTGCTGGGCAGCTCCTCCGGCCCTGGGCAGGGGGTCCTGGTCAACACCTGGACCGGACAGCTGCAGATGAGGAACAAGACAGGTACGACAGGAGGAAAAACAGAATCATGTGGTGCTGCAGGAAGCACATGACCTTTCTTAGAAAAAAAAAAATCCCTGCGCGGGATTTCCAGAGCAGAGCAGAGCAGAGCAGAGCAGAGCAGAGCAGAGCAGAGCAGAGCAGAGCAGAGCAGAGCAGAGCAGGTCAACCTGTCGGTTGACCTGCTCTGTGTTTACCGCAGTGAAGTACATGAGTACCGTGACGGAGTTCGGCTGCGTTCCCGTCACCACGCTGTTCCACAGCTGCAGGGACGGATGGAGGATCACCAGGTTGGTGCCTGAGGCTTTAGAGGCCTGAAGGGTTTCACAGTCTGACAAATGTCATCCAGAACTACTGCCATGCAGGGCTAAATTTGAAAATGTACCAGCAAAACATGGGTGGACATTTATCATTTATCCTATTGTTTATCTTGATAAATCTCATGATGATAAGAATTTTAATTTACTGTTTATCGTCACAATAAGTTCCAAATAATCCTGACAAAACTATCGGTATTATCAGGATTGTGAGTCTTATTATTTTCTCCACTGTTTGCTCAATTATCAATCAATAAAAAAGTGAAAAAAAATATGTTGATCTCAATTCACTCAACAGTTTGTTGAGCATCCTGCTCTCAAGGTTGCAGGTTGAAGAGGCACAATTTTTTTCCTTCAAGTTTCTGTTCCTCTAGCCGTGATCTTTTGTGGCGGCCTGTCCTTGTGAAGGGTGTCCATGTCTGTCTCCTTGGACGTCTGTCCAGTTAGACGTCCTCACTATGGCTGTGTTCTACTGACCCAGACTAAGAGGGTCAGGAAACTCAACAGCTGTTTTCAGTTAATTAGCTAATCACACGGTGGCTCGATGACTTTCCAGTGTTTAAATTTTTCACAGCATACATACGTCTTACATGTCTTCTTTTTTTCTCTCAGCTTCTTCAACAACGTGATGGGGCTGTCTGATCCTCAACAGCTCATCCCACCGCATTTCTGTGAAGACGCCAAGTTGGAAGAAGAGGAAGGGGAAGAGCCAGCCACCTTCTACAGCTTGTTCTAGAAGATTCTTATGAATCTGGTTCCCTTTGTGAATCTTTGCACTGACCTATCACTTCCTTTAGTCCTTGATAAAGAAACTTTAAGTGGATAAAATCTTTGCCATCAGCCTGTTACTCATTCAGCTGTTTGTGTATAAATCAAATAATGTAAAATTTAAATTGAGTGCAAATAAGATATATTTTTTTGCATTTTTTTTCTCATCACGTATGAATAAAGCTCTAAAAGTCAACTTTTTGAGACGTCATGTTTGATTTGATATTGTCATGGCAACACACTGTGATTGTGTGACTCTGAAATGTCTGTTTCTATAAAGCATCTCAATAAATCAGAATATCATCAAATACCATAAAGAAAATGGTTATTTATTATGATTCCTTAAGCTGAATGAAATATTTTAATGACTGTTATTACTTGGAGTAAATAAAAACCCAAAAGTAATTCTCTCAAAAATATTAATGTTACATTGTACAATCACAGAAACGGACTCAACCATGTATTTTCTGGGATCTCTGTTGTTGAATAAAACTTGGCCACTAGATGGCGGTAGACATTCGGCAATGAGAACGTTACAGCGGAAACGGGTCTGAGTGACGGATGGAGGAACTTGTTGGAGGAATCTTTAATGTTCGCTCATTCTGGAAATTCTTGAGAAAATTATGTTTTTTAAAACATAAAGAGAGCTAAACCATATTTTCTTGGCTGTCAGACAGCATCATTTTTAATTTATTCATGATTTTTTTTTTTTTTTCGTAAAATGTAAACATTTCCTGGTGGGATAATTTTCTTTCTTCTTTTTTTGACAACACAAATGATTACGTTATTCTGCATTACAGTAATGTGGCATTTTTACAAAGCTGGGTGTGTTTGAATATCCGTGTGTAGATATGAAACACAAGTCTACACACACACTTCAATAACTTAAAATTTTATTTGTTTACATCATGATGAGCAGTCACTTGGTAACAGTAGTAACACACACCCCTTAGCACCCCGACCTCCTGCACCCCAACGTCTGCCGCGGCCAGCCCCTGACCCTGAGCGGCCGTCTCTAACCACACCAGTCTGGCATCAGGATCCTCGTCTGAGAACTGGAGCAGAGACCCGGAGCGCCGCAACACCTTCAGACACTGCCTCAGCACCGAGGCCGCCTTCTCCGCCCCCTCCTTGGACCTCAACAAGGCGTCTGTGGTGCCCTTGTCAACAATAAGATCCAGACTGCTGGGACCATAGTGGCTGTCAAGTTGGGTGCAGTCCAGTTCTAAAAACTCTATTTGAGAGGAAGCGTTGCGAGGCCGGACGGGGTTAGCCCGGACGTGCTCCCGCATTAGCCGCACAGCTACAGGGGAGATGTCGGCACAGGTGACTCGCACTGGCAAAGCGGAGTCTCTGTAGATGGAGGGGCCTAACGCAGATGTGCCACATCCCATGTCCAGGACCTGGACAGGACGGCGTGAAAGGGACGCAGTCTGTAGGAAGGGCGTGATGAAGTCCTGCACAGCATCGAAACCGAAGAACCACTCAAAGTTTTTGAAATTGGGACTCCTGCTGCTGGTCTCTGAGTAGAAACGGTCCCATGCTGATTTCTTATCCATGTTTTCCATCAGCTCAGCTAGATACGAGAAAGAGAAAAGAGACACAGTGATTACCAGGACAATGTGCACAGCTTACCATCTAGTCCTGACTTATAGTGTCCTTCAGCTCTTTACTACCAAGACATGGCATACTTAAACACACAGACAAGGACGATATTTATCAGAGATTCATAAAGGAAGTTATCTTAGCAGGTTTAGCATAACTTCTGCTTTAGCATAATTTCCATTTCAGTACAACATCCATAGTGGTTTTTGTTGTCGTGTTGCTGCATTGTGATTTTTACATTTTACCCTAAATTCTGCATTAGCATAGCCTCAATGTTTTAACATAAATTATTTTTTTATCATAAATTCCGTTTTAGCACTTAAGTGTCATTGTTGTGTTGTTGCACTGTGACTTTTACACTTTGTTGATCCTTCTGGGCTACCATACAAGTAAAAGTCCAATATATCCATTTGAAAATGGATGACATGAAGGCCTACCAAGACATTTCATCCTTAAGCAGCCAGATTGACAATGACAACATTATGTTAAGTTATGCTAGCAAGGTTGGCATAACCTTTGTTTTAGAATAAATTCCTTTTTAGCATAAATTCCAGTGTGGCTTCTGTGTAGACCCTTTTGAGCCACCATACAAGTAGAAGTTCAAACTAAAATCTTACCATGCTTTTTGCTGTCCAGCCAATCAGACTGAGCTTGACTTATTTTGCAGAGAAGAATGAAAAAAAAAATGCAGTCTTTTGATTAGAAAGCTGGTAGTGACATACTGTAACATTTTAAAGGTGGTTATACATAATAATTGACTCAAGGTGGCTGAATATACCTGCACACCACACCGACTTCTCAGATTTTCATTTCTAAATACAAAACCAAAATACATTTTCCTTCAACTTAATTATGAACTACTTTGTGGTGACCTGTTGGATTAATCCCGAGAAAACACAATGAAGTTTGTGGTAGTTATATAAAAACCGTCGTGGACAAACTTTGCAGTTGAACCTCATGTTTTTAGCTGTGCCATATGCAGTTGTTGAATACATTCGCGATAAATCTTCACCAAACAAGCCATTAGTTCTAGCCTTTGTGCTACTCTAAATGTCAACAGCTAACCTTTTGAACGAAAAACTCTATTTAGCTGGTTAGCTTAGAACCACTAAAGAAAATAACGAGACTATCTTGACATGAATAATTCCAACTTTGGACATACTTGTCACTGATGAATGCTGCCTTAAACTCCTGGAGATTACTCTTCTGCCAGCCAACGTGAACGACTTTGTGAGAGCAGACATGTTGGTTTGTTTTCTCCATAGCTCAACCACAGAGACAGAGCTCTCACTCTGACCACGAATTCTATAATATTGAATTTATTCTAGAGTCCAGTAAAACGTAAACGAGAAAACATCTCGTTTTAATGTACGATCTTTGGTTAGTTTACATATATAGCGTAAATTCGTGGTTCTAATATTCAGATATTCACGAAAACAGTTGAAAAACAAGACAACTAGCTGTTTGATTTATTCGTTTATTTTTAATTTTATGACGATTTCTTAAAAATGTCGCTTTTCGTTTTTATAGCTAAAAATAAAATTCAATTCAA
Source organism: Poecilia formosa (assembly GCF_000485575.1). Lineage (NCBI taxonomy): Eukaryota > Metazoa > Chordata > Actinopteri > Cyprinodontiformes > Poeciliidae > Poecilia > Poecilia formosa. The sequence goes on along the minus strand of NW_006800012.1, from coordinate 446,243 downwards.
AAATACTTATTCCTAAAGGGAAATTACATGTTGCTTTAAATCATATTATACAGATTTCTTCAAAGCGCTGTAGATGCTGATGAAGAATTTCAGTTTAGAAAAGTGTCTTCAGGGCATTTGGTTATGCGTTCACAGCCATGTTGAAATCCTGAATAGAACTAGTTTTTTTTTTTTCTTTTTTTACAGCTTTTGCACTTTTATTGTAAAGACAAACAGCAGAAGGCAAATAATAGATTCAAGACCCAACGTTTCTACGGAAAGTATTAACTTTCTGGATGATGTCTCTTAAAAACATTTTTAGAAAAAAGAAAAATGATACATTTGGTATAACTCTTGGCCATTTGTTAGTGTCTTGTAGTTTTTCCTGATCAAAAAAAAGAGAGCAAGATCTGAGAGTCAGAGAAAAGGCAGCAAATAAGATGTAAATTGCTTTAATAAACCTCAATGAAACGCAGTGTACCAAAGGAAGAGAATCAAACAAAGCAAGTAGATAACATTTACAACCACAAAAGAAAAAAAGAAAAAAAAACTGTACAACTAATCGACTGGAGTCACTTCTATTTTCCAACTATTTTTTTTTCCCCGTTAACCATTTGTGTGATGGCGGAGGATAGCCTGGGTGTCGGGGGTGAGGGGAGGTCTGGAGTAAGGGGTAAAATGAGACGCATGTGATTTTATCGTTTTATTTCCAAATAAATGAGAATCATCTCAGACACAGATGCGATTTGTACATCAACGTGGCAGCTGATGTTATTTTTTGTTTGTTTTTTCTTAAATGCTCCCCCTGCGGAGCGCAGCTTGAGGAGGATGTGATCTGATGTGGCCCAGGAGTGTTATTTGTACAGGATGTCGTAATGGCCTGGTCTGTACAGCAGAAAGATGCGTGGGTCGCCCCCTTCAGGGAAGATGTGGTTATTGACAGACCCTCCTTCCCCTCTGTCCATGTACTCCACCAGAATGGATACATTCAGGGCCTTGGCTAAGGCAATGATGTGAATGTGGTCACTTTCTTTAGACATAGGTTCTACTTCCTAGGAAAGGAGAAAGGAAAAAAACAAATACCCGATAAACTACATATTCACAAACATTTCACATAAGTTCATTCAAAAATCCTCTTTAATGATATTTAAGTATCTATGTTTAGCTATAGGAAGACAGTAGAGAACAACATATAAACATAAATATAATATTTAACGGTATTATGGAAAATGTAAATTATGTCTAAATTAATTTGGTGCTTGAGGGTTATCTTTTGAGGGCAGATATTATTAGCGCTTTAGGATTACCTTTTACTAAATAGCACATCGGGGTGGCATGTTATCGGAGCTAATGTTTATGATTAGTGCAACTAACTTTTTTTAGTTAGCAGTGCCCACTGCTGCTGTTTTATGTGCAGTAGTAAAAATTAGAATCAGCGGTTAAGACCTGAAAGACAATCACCATCAGCCGGGGGAAAAAACGTGACTTCCAGTTTCTATCTTTATCACGTTTCTCTATAAAACAACTTTTATCCCAAACGCTGCCCACCTGCTGACAGAACTCCTTGATGGTACGTCCTCCCTCGATGAAATGCTCGAAGAAGCCATGCTCTCGCTGCAAGTAGCCTGAGGTAAGGAGGCGCAGGTAAACGACAACGTAGTCGGACATATTCTGGTCGTTGAAAAAGTTCAGCAGCTCCTGCAGGCGGGGATGTTTCTCACACAGTTCAATCAAGTCCATGAACTGGATGGCAGGTGGGAGGGGAGCAAAAAATAATAATTAACTACTAAAAAAATCAAGACAAAAAAAATATTGTGTACTTTAGCCATCTCGAAAAAAAAAAAAAAAAAAAAAAAAAAAAAAAAAAGCCACATTCAAAATCAACTACAAGACATCTAGGAATAAATTAGTATGTTATGAATAAAAGTATTATAAGTAAGGATCCAACATGTTTTTATTTTAGCTAAATATACTTAATAAATCTTACATTAGCTACTGAAGGTGAGCTAGCTTAACAGGAATGTTGTTGTCAAGTGATGAATACAACACAAAGAAGACAATCTTGAACATAATGTGTTTTTGATGCATGTCTGTGTCCTCAAATCCAAATCAAAACATGTGTAAATATGGAATGAATGAAACAGTTCAGCAAGTCAATACAATAAAGTTCTGTGGTTCAGAAAAACTAAATCGGAGCTGATTTGTCAATCTGAGAAGCCGATCTGATTTATCCATCTAATCCGAACCGACAGCTTCAACAACCAGACCTGCGGAGCGAAACGGCGAACGGACGGACAGGACGCTCACCGTGTTGTGGAAATCCTCAATGGTAAACTCAGTGAAGCCTTCGTTAACCAGGTCTAGTTTGCTTTTAGCTGCAACTGCTTTAAATCTAAAAATACAAAAACATTTATTAAAGATAGAAACATCCCAACACAGAATCTGATGCACATTCTGATGCGTCATGGTAACTTGAATAACACAGAAGCTAAATACTGGCAAGTATGTTTAATTTGCAGGGCAGCAATGGTATAAAGTATAAAGCCAAAATGGATCCTTTTGGTTTAAGATGGAAAAAAAACCCTTTAATAAGCCGACAGTAGCCATGATGCCTCTTACTTCTGAAGTTCTTTGCTGTCGTCTAGCAGCGACTCCAGATGTGCGAAGCCGAAGGCTCTGTAGAAGCAGTTTCCATCTGGTCGTGTTTTGCGGATATACGCATACTTTTTGTATAGGTCCTGAAACAGAAAACGAAGAACCGTTGGTTACGAATTTGGAGCCGTGCTGTAAAACCCGATGCTATGAACAGGCAGTCTGGCCGACCTTGAGCTTGAGTTGATAAACCGTGTCGTCCTCAGCGTATTCTTTCTGCAGCACCGACAGGTCCTGTCTGTCCGACACTAGCGGGTTGGTGTTTGCGATCTGCACAGACGATACAGTTAGTCTGCAGTTGCACCAACTCAGATGTTTTAAACTCGTTGTCAACTGTGCATTTACAGTACACAAACACTTTGGTACCTCCTCTAAAAACGTTATAACTGCCAGTTTTAATATTTCAACCCTAAAATGTTGTTAAGGCTTATTCTGGGTGGAGAAAGACATCAAAGCTTCAAACAGACTAAGTTATTATCAGTATATCTCTTAAAGGGGCAATATCATGTATTTTCCATGCATATAGTGGCATTTTACAGCACAATCAAGTCACTATGTTGTTACAAAAATGCAATCAAATATGACTTAAAAAAATTTTGACTCTGTAATTTAAGAAACGCCTGCTCTTTCTGAAACTCCACCTTCAGGATGTCATCACAACATGGCTCCTCTATTAACTTTTTTTTTTTACAACGTTTCTACCAGCGTTGCTCTGAGAAGTGGCTCCTATTACGAGCTCCGCAGCAGCACAGTTCCACCAGGCAGATACTCGGAAGCTTGGAATCTGCTTCTCTGAGGAGGAGCTTTGTCCTCGAAGGCGGAGCTAGATCCAACCAGGCGTTTTGTGCAGCTGAACGGTTGCCATAGAGATTAAAGGATTTCTCAAGCGCGCATGAACAAATCAGGGAAACGCTACAGGCATGTTGCTGAGGAGGGAATAACATTACCTCAAAATTTTCACAAATTTGAACATAAATTCTACAAGAAAATATTGGAAATTTTCATCAAAAAAAATTTTATTAAATTTGTTAACTACATCTGCTTTTAGCTGAAACCAAAAACACAAAGGTCATTCTTAGTGCTGCTAAAATAATCTCTACATCAGCTCATCAGTTCATTTATGAACTAGTAGCATTGTTGCTTTTGTCCTTTTCCTATTTTCTCTCCTTTCATTTTGTCGCTTTTTCCCTCTCTCCATGGTCTGCGTACAAAGTGTGTAGGCACTCGGACCAGATAGCTGCCAGTTACCCAGAATGCAATGCAGTGTGGTTTGGTGTGTTCAGGGGCAATCCCCTTAGAAGAAACATTTGATTCCTCACCTCCTGCTGAATCCTGTCTTGTTGAGCGATTATGGCCTCGTCATAGGCGAGGCAATTAACTCCTGGAAAACAAGGAGAAGTCAAGGACAGTCAAAGTCAGGACTGGATATGGAATTTCATAAATATAGAAGGAAAGAGCAGATGAGGAAGGGAAAGAAAATAGTGCAGGTAAACTTGCTGTTAGGAAGAGACCGTGTCATTTCCCTTCAAATTTTTTAAGCACTAATGCAAGTTTACTTTCACACAAGAAAATAACAAAAGGACCTGCATTGTTATACAGGTCAGAAAAAAAAATCATGGCAGAACTTCAATTTCCAGTGGAAGGAAGTATTCTCAATTACAGTAAACCTAACCTGTGGTGCAATTTTGCGGATTCATTTCCTCAAAATGTTTGAAGAGCAACTTGGGAAGCTAAACTAGCTACACGCAATGCTACTTGTTATAATATCAGCTGCGTTTCCAAGCGGCCAATCCAAGGGCAGCTTTATTTTTGCTCAGTTTTGATTGGCTGTAACCCCAAGAGCGGAGATAAGAAAGACAGTGGATGGTGAACTAAAGTAATGCTAAAACAGTTTAAAACTGTGCATTTGATGCATATTAAGGTATTTTGGTGATTGCAACAATTAAAATAGGAAGTTTTAAGCATTTTTAGAGAGGGTGCTAAGTATTCGCATATCTTAGTTATTCGCCTTTATCCCCAACTCATGAAAATACCGGAGGTCCACTACTTTTAATCAGTCTGCCCTCCGAATCCTCAGGCTAAAACGAAGCTAGCTTATCTTTAAGCAGCAGGTGTTGGTGCAGATGGTTCCAAAGTATGAAATAATTTTTGATCACAGACTTTAAAGAGTGGATTAAAATACAAACTTAAAACATAATCCGAGTAAAAACAAACAGATATAAAAATCTGTGTTGGCACCGACCACAGAAAAACACCACATTTGTTCATCTCTGAGGTTTGTGGTTCTGGACATGATTCAGAAACACATAAATGACAACACATTCTACATGTCCAGCGAATCCAGCATGTTTCATTCAGATCTTAGAGTCTACTGTAATTACATTTTATCATCACTTTAATATCTTCTGTACGTTTCATTTTATCTTGGTCCTTTAAAAAAGGATGTAGTTCTACGAATGTTTACGTGAACATAACCTGAGCAAAGATTTTAAAAAATAATAAAACACTACTTTCAGAAATTAAAAAAATCTTGTTACCAATAAACAACGCTATTGTAAAACAGCATTCCTCAGTTATAACGAACCCAATTTTCCACATAACACCGGCTGCCGCCCGAGAGCTAAACAGGGCTAGCTCGACTTGTGCGAAAACAAAACAATTTCTGGGCACGACGAAAAACGTCTCCACACCGTTCAGAAAACAAAACCTCCCCCCTTACATGTTAACCCTACGTATTATACACCTTTTGAAGTTTAATACTAGTTCAAGTCCACGCACAGTTTCCCTGCTTATAACTAAACCAGCGGTTTTCTTTCTTTCTTTGTGTAACTGCAGCAGCTGCAGCTCGCTAGTGTTAGCTGGGAAGCTGTGGCCTTTCAGGTGGCGTGTCAGCCACGGTTACAGAGACAGATGAAGCCCTCTGCGGAGAGATGCATTAATCTGAGCTCCAGCTGCCCGATAAATGTCAACGCACCTTGTTGGAGATTTTCACGAGCAACTGATTTTCTCACCTTCCATCTCTCCCTGCGAGGATTCCTGCTGTTCCTCCGCCATCTTAGCTATCGAGATCTGTTTCCTCCTTCTTCATGACCTCATGCATTATATACTTCCGAAAAGAGGAGAGAGGAAAAAGTGCTTGATTCATTTATTATAATAGTCATATTTTTATGGTACATAAAGTAAGGAGAAATTTTAATAGATTGCATGTCTGGCCAAGTATGGCAAAGAAAAGAGTAGAGGTAAATCTACTGTATTTTGTGATGAATTTGAGCAAATAAACATTACAGGTTGTGGAATTGCTTTTACATTTTTCTATTTTGTTTATTATCATTAATATCAATAACTGGCTAAAAACGTTCTATAAGATAAAACTATCCCACTAGCCATGGGCGGTTCTAGAGAGGGGCCAACAGGGGGCGGGTGTTCTGTCGGTTTGGCATACCCTGTCAATTTAGCATACCACTCTACAAGGCCATTTTATCAAATCAGCATTCTGATCTTTATGAAGGGGTATGCTGTTTTGATGGGTGTTGCACTGAACCAGCATGCTCCTCTATAAACTATTATTTCATTGTATCTCACTGTAATAAAAATAATAATAAAATAAAATAAAATTACAAAATGGTTGGTTAGTGGGGTCAGCCAGTTTGGGCTATCTTGAGGAGTACGTAGAGAAAAGGTGAAAAAGTCCAATCCTGTATCTAAACAACTAAATAATAACTTTCACTTGCTAAATAAACGTCCCAATTTGAAGCACATGCTTGAAAGAAGGTTATATTGCTGAAAAAAAAATATTTTGAAAATTACTGCTTTACACATCCAGCTAGCTGTCTGCTAGGTTGAGTGAATTATAGCAAATGGAAAGATGAATTCTTTCAATGTTTTAAAGGAGTTTAATCATCACTTCGGTATACCTCACACTACAGATTTTTGTCTATTATATAGTACACATTAATTACACAACAAACATACAAATATGGTTATGGTGTAATGAAAGTAGCCTAGTAGACTTCCAGTATGCTATTTAGACAGGGTATCCAAACTGTTTTTTTAAACCCATCAGTTCAGTATGTTTGAATTAACCCAATTTATTGTGATACCTTGGACCAATTATATTTTTTACCTTCACAGTTTTACTTTCACAATTAATTAAAAATTACGTTTTGGGCATTTTGCTGAAGTTGCATCAATTTTTCTAAGTTATCATTTTCCTTTATAACTACCATGGTCAAGGAATTTGTCCAAAAAATTTGACAGGAATGTTGCAGGTTTCTGATCCAGAAGAGGTGGGAATTATTTTATTATTTTAAAATAGAAAATTATTTTATTTTGTTTGTTTTATTTTCAAATCTTAGGCAAACATCAGAGTAATTTTTTGGAATTAGATCAGAATTCTTCAGAAAGATTTATTTTTTTGAATACTGTTCACTTATCAAAATGTGTTTTTAGCAGAAGAAACCAGGATAATTATAAGCTATCCTTGTTTGATATCTTTAAGAAAATGCAGTCTTGTATCATGCAGCAGCGAAACTGAGCTTTGAATTGTATTACAATCTTTAACGTTTGCTGAAATCATCATCAAGAACTTTGGAAATGTTTGCAACCATCAGTGAATTTATTTGTAGTTCCGTAATTAGTACGGAACTACAAATTTATAAATTTGGAAGACCTGCTTCTGCAAGTGTCGCTGATTCTTCAGAGGTCTTCATCTTTGATGATGATGGAGGTTTAATGTTTGAAAGATTAAGAGTAGACTTCTTCCTCTAAATGCTTGTATGAAAGGCAACGTCCACTGAAGATAATGTCAGTCACGGCCAAAATGACTGCTAGCTTAGCTGCAGTCGAGCCAAGGTCAATGCTGGAAAGGTAAATTCAGACTTCAACTTGCACTAAGACATTCTAAATTGTTTTAACCAAGTTATTTTAAGTCTATTACTTCTATTTTAACAAATAAAGATCATGATTACTGTAAGGATCTGTGTCAAACCAGGTTATGTATGAGTACCATTAAAGGACTTCCATATGAGGTGAATGGAGAAAACATAGTCAAGATAAAGAGTTTGATTTGGAATGTTTTCTACACTGATTGTGTAAAAAAAAAAACCCACAATAAGTAAATATTCCAGATCAGATTAATGTTACAAAGAATAAGATGAACCTTTTAATTATCTCACCTTTTCAAATCAGCTTACTGTTTGAACTTTACTTTAGATTCTAAATACGGTAATATAATGTTATATGTTCTTCAATTTGCTGTACTTTTGTGTAGCTGTTTGTATGGCTGGAAATAATCATCAAACTTTATAACAGACTAACTTCCACATTTCATGCATGTAACTCAGATATCATGCGACTGGAACAATCTGTCTAATTCTGATTGGTTCTGTCAGATTTGGATTCCTCAAAGAAACAAATGTCTCAGATTAGATGAAAATGCCTCAAAACCAACTCAGGTTTCTGTTGAACGTAGCTAGCACAAACAAAGCCAACAACGAATCCCAACTTCTGCATTGGAAACTCATTATTTTTTAAAATTCAGTATTTTTGTTGAAAAGAAAATGGTGTCGGGGGTAGTAGTATTCAAAGTTTTAATGTTTTTGTTTTTTGGAAGTTCTTTTATTGCTAATTTACTTCCTCTAATGTACAAATATGAGTGATTGCAATCGTACATCTGCAATCTGATGACAATCAAATTTTTGACAAGTTGAAGCAGAACAAAAACATGTTGAACTCCAACAGAGGAAGCCCTGGGGCTGAAAGGTAAATCTCAACTGAAATGTTATCCTTTTTTTTGTGTTGTTGTTGCTTTAAAGATTTTAAGACCTGAGAAACTCCGTGACATTTTTCCCAGTATTGTAGTGTCTTAAAAAAAGTCCCATTCTAATTAATATATTATTTTGTAATAACCCACTGCTTAATGCAATTTTATAAGGTCTGATTAGACTGGGATCATGCGTTCACGTAACTTGTCACCCAACAAACAGCAGTGTATACCAAAAGCAGTTATGTGCTGACCTTATATATGAATATGTACTTAGAGATTAAAGCAGTTCCCACAGTGGCTTAGCACCTGTTTTTCCAGCTGACACCCTTATGAAGCTAGTGGAAAGAAAGATAAACAGGGTAAAGCTTGAAGCAAACAAGGGCCACAGTGATGATCTAGTATTTATTTAAACTTTGATATTCTCTGCAGTGGTTCACATGTTCAAAGTAAAAAAAAAATAAAAATAAAAATTCCTCGAGTAACTGGATGACGCCGATGCTCTTTTACCCTCCCATATTTATCCTCAATGTCAATACGCCCTCCAAGGGAAAAACTAAAATCCAAATCAGGAAGATCTTCTGAAACACAACGATATTTGGAATAAAAAATATATTTCATAGCTCAGTGAATTCTACCAGCCACCTGCAGTTCCCAGCTATGCACAGCAGGGTGAGCTTTTCCTCAATAAATCGACAGTGAGCCGTTCAACGGCTCTCGCCTTTGAGGTGATTGGGATCAGTGCTTTGTTTGTCACAAACTGCATAAACATTCGACCCAAAGATCTCAAACTCAGGGGAAGCAGCCATATCTGCAGCAGGAAAGCTGTGTAACATGGAGGAAAATAATACTTAAATTTCCACAAAGAAAAAGCAAAACATATTTTCATATTCCCTTTGGCACGCCCCTATGAGGGAAGTAACAGAACCCAACAACACTTAAAACATATCGCAACCAAACGTTAAAACCAACAGTCCAAAGACAATAAAAATAAAGGAAAATACATGTTTGGTTCTGTCAGAGTATCAAAGTAGTAAAGATAACGTCACATTCCTCTTGTAAAGGCATAATTCTGTTGCTGCTATCGAAAGATCCACATTGGCAGAGAACTCTCCCAGAGCAGCTTGTAGACAGAAATGTCCATGTTTACATTCATTATTGTGTAGAGTATACCTCCATATGCAAGCAATAGGCAACTCCACATGTAACAGGCTTTATTGGACCTTTTGCTTCTTTGTAATCTCATACTCAATTTTGTCCAATACCAGAAGGAGTCAACTACCATGTTTCGTACTGACCGAGCGTCGATTCGTACCCACCAGGGGGACGTTACCCGCTCCAAAACTGATTATTTAAAGAGTGTTTTTAGAATCTGCTCACAGCCTTTTGAAAGGAAACGTGGGTATGTGCTATCAGTGAAGACTTTCTTTCCTGTGGTTTGATCTGTGATCTGTGATCAAACCACATGATAGAAACATGTCACAGCTGGTTGATACAGGAATAAGAACGCCAGTCGGTGACAGTGGGGGGGTAAAGTTTTCTTAAAATAACATCTAATTGAATTAAATTATAAGTGCCATTCAAGAGTTTTTGTAACTTTATACTTTACAATTTAAAAAACAACAGATCTACAAAAGGAAGTAAACTTAATTTCATTGGGTACAAATGTTGTGGCAAGTTGGCAAAGGGGTGAACTGACTTGGAGTTCATTGTGTTTCATGCGCTTTTATGCTTTCAATATATACAATGTTAATTTTCATTAAAAACATGTAGAAGTTGGGTGTACTACACTTCTTTTCACAGTATCCATGAGTGAAAAAGCATTACATGTGGAGTTTTTAAATGTGCAAAGTGACAGGACACAACCGACCTTGCATGTGGAAACGTCTGAACTTTAAAAGGAAAAGAACGTTTTAACTGTCACTTTAATAAAACACAGTCTAACGGATGTAAAGCAGTTCATATGTGGTGAAAATGTACATGAGACATATTTTCTTGTCTTAATGCCTGAGATGAATGCAGACTGAGAAAGACTCAGAGACAATACAGAGGAATGCATGTTACAGGTGTGGCCAGACACTCACACAACTTCTGGATCAGTTCCCAAACAGTTGTGCGTACTCGACTTTGTCACATGCACGGTTACTCTTCCACCAAACACCACCAGCTCAGCAATACGCCCTTGCTTCTCTGGTGTTGCAATAGACTCCTCTGATTTACATACTTTCCCACACAGTTGTTCTTTTTGGTACTCCTCCTGCATTTCCTGGTTTCCACTGATGTGAAATGCTTCAGGTGTATACGCACAAGGTTTCTCAGCTGTGTTCACCTGTCAGCTGAACCCACTTAAAACAACAAGACATTGCAAAAGCTGACGCAGCTGCAACGACTGGGAAATTAGTCATGTTCTGTTTTCAATGGGACTGATCTCTAAGCGTCCATGTAGAGATCAGTAGTCGTCCTTCTTGAGTGAAGTCAGTTTCCATACTGAGCAGAAAGTAAAAGATGCTTTTTCTGGGTGACTTGTGTCCAACAGCACAACTGCCCAGTTTTGGGGTTTTACCTAAGGTTCAGCTGCTACCAGCTAAACAATCTGGGCCTTGTGGACGTATGAAGTGTGGGGGTTATGATTGTGAGGCTGAGGGCTCATCCTGTTCTTTGAGAAATTCGAGCTGGAGGCAACGCTATCCTGGTCGTCAGGATGCTCCTGACTGGCAGGGCCGCCCAGCCCTTCGTCGATCTCATCCTCGTCATAAGTTACTTGTGGGTATGTGCAGCTTATGGTAGGGGGCTGGTAGTTCCTGATGGCGCTTCCTGAATGGGAACCCCCCTCTGTTGGGATGACGGCATTGCCGTTCATCCGTCTTACGATCTCCGTTGAGTGGACCACAGGATATGTCGGTTGCAACAGAGGAGGAAGCAACCGAGGGTCCTGCTGCAATGGCAGAAAAGAGACCATCACTAGTCCCATTGTCATCAGGTAAATATGCAAGTGTTTAGTAAGCTGGGTGAGAAGTTTTCCATAACTTGGTAGTTGCAAGCTTAGACATGCCGCAGGCAGCATGAGACACTTACCAAGGACATGTTGCTGTTTCTCACATATTGCTCTACTCTAAGCCGGGTTTCGCTGTCCCGATCCATAGGCCTGTCCCTCCCCCTCCGGGAGTTGTTGTAGATGGACGGTCTGCCGAGAGAATCGTATGCAGGAGCCCCTCCTCCGCGCCCACCTGAGACAGTTGATCTGCTGTCACGGCAACGGGCCTGCTCCTGTTAAAGCAGAAAAACATGCTTTTTTTAAAAACATAAACAGATGACCTTATCAGTTGCATAGATAATAATGTTTCCTGATTGTGTGACAAGGCGAGTTTGCTCAGAGCTATGAATATGTAAAGCTATATTTCTGTCCCAGCCAGGATGTTTTATAATTATGTTGTGACTTTATCTGTTTCAGGGTCCTGCAAAGGCACTCATGCCCTTGAATATTTTCACATTCTAGGGCAACACTGGATTGCTAAAGTCAGTAAAACAACAAGGTTAATTTCAATAAAATATATTAAATAAATATTAAAAAGGAAGCAAATAGAGGATGCAGCCTTCTAATCAACTGTCTGAAACACACAGAAGAGCCCACACCGAAAAATCCTGAAATATTATCCTTCTGCCATGACACAACATCTAAACAGCAGTGCTTCTATTCTTCCTTTCATTGAGGATGTTAGCATGGTATGAAGCTAATGGGTGATATCCTACTCTTGATAGGAAGCTTATGGGTGATAGAATTTATTTGTTAACATGCTATGAAGCTAGTGGCTCTGACATTGTCTTGGTTTTATTTCTCTTAAACCAAATCAAATCCAGCTACTAAAACCGATATAGTTAAAACATATCGGTTTGCTTCCTTAGCTAAACAAAGTCTCTTGTGTTTCCAGAGGTGTATTTGTCAGGAAGTTTGTCTGCAGTTTGCAGTCCGTCTACAATCTATGCGACGCTTGGACATGATCGACTTTGGTAGTGACGTTAACATAAAAAGTGTTTAGCTCTTCTCCTCATTAGGTTAAACATGCATTCAAAGTGAAGCAGGTTTTTTCCTGTTGTCAGAGGATTATCATTCCAAAACATTAGGAGACAAAGTGAGTTTACCATTTCAATTTCAAACTTTCCCATTCACTGATGGGTTTCTGCGTCACCAGAGGCACAGAACTCAGAAAAATTTTCAAAATCCAATCCTCCAGCACAGAGGTCCTCCATTTTTCCAAGGTGTGTGGTCCATACTAATTTGCCACCGTTTCATCTTATTTATTACAATCATATGTAGTGTCAACATCTGACCAAATTACACCAAGTGTAGGTTGAGTCACACCAAACCAGTACATGGAAACAACTTCAAATTTAGTTTTGTTTGTTTTTGTGACGTTTTAAAAGTTTGAACAAAATTTGTAGAAATTAGAGCTAAGTTATATCTTTGACATTTTTATAGTAACCAGTGACTTTTTGAATCTATTAGGCTTATATTATCAGACAGTGTTTTCATACTTCAAAATCAACAGCCAAATGACTTGTCTACAAGTAGTTTAGAGAGGAGTGAGGATGTAAAGCCAAAGAACCCAAACGTCCCAAGAAATCGCCGTCTGAAAGGTCTTTGGTTATACATTGTATTACTGTTGATAACAAAGTCTGAGACGCACTACATTCAGATCGGAAATGCCGAACTTCAGAACTTAGCCGCGCGGCATCTGGACAGTAAAGCCTCAGTCCCAGGCCCTGGCCTTGCATGCAGATTTACATTGATCTGTAGACTGACCCCGAGGGATGACAGGCTGTTCCTCAGGGTTCCCTCCACCTTCAGAGGATGGTGTTCCTCAAGCTGCTGTGAAAAGAAATAGGTTTACTCATTAAAACAGGTGGGGAAAAATGACAACTAATAAGAGGTCTGCTGAAAATGTAGTGATTTCAGCACATAAAAGACTAACTTCTAGTAACACCTCTCTGGCATCAGTGCTGACAGAGTTCACCCTCCTGAACGAAGCTTGTCTGGACAGAGTGCTTATTTCCTCTCTGGAAAGATATGAGATGGGAAGACAACATTTAGCCAAGGTTTTAATGCTGCATCACATATAGATAATGTATATGAAACTAGATTCAAATTTTTTCATCTTTCTACACATTGACTCACACATCTGCTGTATTTTCTGTCAAAACTGCTTCATGGCTTTTAACTTGTTTTCATTCATGCATATTTAATCAATTTGCCCTCTGGAAATGATAATCTGAATCTGATCTTATCTAATCTTGATTAAAAAAAAAAACAATCTTATCTTGTACTTTTTCTGAGTAAGCTCCTTCTTCAGCTTCTTGTTCTTGCGATGGTGGTGACAAGCGAGGACGAAGAAGATGACGAGCATGAGAATCAGCAGGCCGGCCACCGTGCCTCCCATGATCATGAATATCATCCACTTATCAGGAGCACAACAAGCTGTGGAAGCACAACACTGAGATTAATGTTCACACAGATTCCTCATGGATTCTCACAGTTTGCGTTGGAGTGAAGGGTCACTCCATCAGCTACCTCCTAAAGTGATGGTCACAGTGTCCTTATCTACACCCTCTGAGTTATTCACCAAGCACTGATAGGTGCCGGAGTCGTTGGTGTTAAGGGGTCGCTCAAAGACGAGTCTCCCATCGGGGTGGGGAACTGCACCGCTAGGAAGCTGTCCACCTAATCTGGAGGCAAAACAAAAAAAATTCAGCTATTCAGCTGCATCATGTAACTTTTATAAAGAATATGTTTTTTTTTGTTTGTTTGGTTTTTTTTTTTTACACATTTGTTAAAACTGTCACCATGTTGTGACAGTTTATTATGAGACCGATAATCTGTGAAAAGATTGAGCTCCTCCACTTGCCACCAGAGCTGCTATTCACCTCTGAAGAAATACACTGCTCCCAGTCAAAAACAGCCAATCAGAGCCAGAAGGAGGGGCTTAATTTTGTCACTCAACTCATGTATTTGCTGCTAAATGCACTAATGGCAGAAAAACAACTTTTAGCCGTACATCTGCCGTCGTCAGGAGCAACGCTAACTAGGCTGAGAATTTGCAACAGGATCTGCCTACATGGAAAAACTGTAGTGGTAGCAGAGAGTCAGGGAAGAGGGGCGGTGGGATGAGCAGCGCCACATGAGATTGTGATTAACAGAACTAAGACCTGCCTTTGACTCGTTGTTTCTAGTTAGCATTCAGAGAAGGGAGAGGAGCTCGAGTTTGTTCACAGATTATGTGTCTCATACCATACTGTCAGAACATGGTCAGAGTTACAATAAGTAAAAAAAAAAATGTTTTGATAACATTATGTACTGCAGCCTTAATTGCACTCTACAAATCAAGAAAGCAATTATTGATGAGATAAATTCCCAGTTCCAACTCATTACCAGCCATGTTGGAAATGTTGAGCAGATGAGAGCAAAATTATTCAACATTTCTTTCTGTGGATTGCTTGTTTTGTTTAGTTCTAAAAAAAAAAAAAAAGTTACCATGATGAAACATAGTGGTGGTGGCAGCATCATGTTATGGCAATGGATTTCTTTACAAGGGTCTGGGAAGCAGAGTTGTTGGGAGGATGGATAAGTGCAATCCCAGAAAAGAACTTTATAGGTTTTTAAAACCAGAAATGCTACATTGGGCCACACACAATATACTGTTATAAAAAGAAACAAATACAAAACAACAAAAGATTTCAGAAGGGCACTTCTTTAGTCCAAAAGAAAAATGTTGGGTGCTGCAGCCCCACCTAGAGTCCATCTGAGCGCATCCCTGTTTGGCAACAAGCAAACAGGAAAGCTCAGCACATAAAGATGAAAGATCATGACGTTTGATTGTTCTGACAGCTTCACACCCAATCTTAACAGTATTCTTATTTTTTAGAAGAGAGGGTGTGAGGCAAAAAAGGCATTTGTTCAGCTAAGCACCCAGACCAGCTGGGTGACTCACGAGTTCAGCATCTGTGAAGGGAGTTGCCCCACTGTAGTTGTTTTGAATGCATTTCATTCACTTTACATAGATTAAAGTTTCATCATAACTTATTATCAACTTATCTCTCAAAACACACTCACATGCACGTCCCCCACTGCTATACACAAAACACAAAGCTTGCTGGGCTAGAAACACGCTTGAACTACCTAATAAGACTTCGGCAAGAAATGGTAAGATGGTAGAAATATGACAAATGAAAATACTTAAGGGGTAGTTTAGAAATTTTGAAGTCAGATTCTGTTAAAAGGATAATACAAGTACATTAAAAATATATTATCTTTGGACACAGAACTCTGTGAACAAACAGATTCTTCAGCCATGACATTTTGTGGTTATATTGCTTGTCTTCTGGACATCTGTCCAATCAGCAGCTATCGGCTATTCACAGCAACCGATGATTGAGTGGCAGTGCCATGAACATCCAGACTCTAAATCATAGGAATGTAATGAGGCATAATATTAATGCTTTTGAAACCATAATATTAACAGAATGATTCTAATAACCGGCCTAAGTCTACCCTTAATAAGCCAGACTGAGTTCAGTCAATCCAGGCCTGGATCAGACTACGTCAGAGCCAACGCTAAGCTAGTATACAGCCCACGCTGGGTTGTTTTTCTGGCAGCCCAGAAGTTTCCAGGTAGGCGCCATTCCGCGAGGCTAACGAGTTAGCTTTCACACAGAGCTCACTTATTTCACAGCGCTCCGCGTCACGAATCAGAAAGAGGAACTTGCTGTTTTCACATTTGCATCTAACACGTCAGAGTGATAGCATCACTCTCACAGCTTTTCAGACATACCCACCAACTTCATTTCCTCTTCACCTCCACCACTAATGGCTAACTCCACCCCACTTCTCTGCTCCTGGTTCACCTCTCTCATTTCTGCTCATCCCTTTCCTTTTTTCATTTGAACCCTCCTCCCCGCCCTCTTCTTCATTCCCCCTTTTTCGTGTGAAACTGTCTCATCTGTCTGCTTTCGGCACAAGCCACAACATGACACTGTGACACAAGCTATTACTTCACCTGCTGCCACTTACTCCCAACAGGTTTGCCTGCCGCTGCGGCAAAGTGTGAGTAAGAAGAGGTTGAATGTAACAACAGATTTTGGGTGCAGATTCACTTCCCAGCGTGTCTGTGAGTGATCGGTATGTGTACGGTAAACGTTACTCACAAAAACACCTTTTACAATAGGTGTTTCCATGACTAACATAGCAATTAATAAGCATATCATAATCATCATCATTAAGTCTGCAGCAGCTCACAGAAACACCTAGCAGTCCTTATTGTATTTCTGAAGCAGATAAATCCATTCTTTCTGTATTTTTTGTCTTGCAGGTCCAACTTCAGCTCTCATTATTTAATAGGAGCTGTGACTCTTTCTGTTCACAGAACACATTTTTCTAGTCGCGCCACGCCCTGAGAATATTTAATGCAGCAGGCGGTGGATCTGAGAAATACTTCTCAAATGAAACCCAAAGTTGGCTTTAGTTTTGGCCTGTGAGTTCAACGTGCGTACTGATCGTTGATTAGGATTAGGGCAGCACAAACTCTCGCAGTTGGTTTTTAACAATTCAAGAGGACATGGTGAAGCTCGCTGAGCAGATCTCTTCCTGCTCTGGAGCGTCAGGGTGCAGCACGTTGCAGAAATATTCACAACTCTAGTATCTTTTCAAACTTTCTCAGTTTAAAAGCATGAATTTAAATGTCTTACTTAGATTTTATATGGCAGACCAATAAGCAAAGCACAACCGCATAACTTTTTGCCCTTGCTTTTTTACGGTCAGACGGTTGCTATTATGCGTAACTGGGGCAACAAGGTGTTGTTGTACAGCTGGGAGCAGCTGATTAGCATCTCTAAAGCTCAAATAATACCTGAACTACTCTTTCATCAATCATAAAGGGTAAGGTTCAAATCCCCAGTTCCAACGTCTCTCTGCTTGCCATTCTAACCAAACCACCACATAGAGATTTAACTAGGAGCAGCGAAAGCAAATGAAATGCCAGTGGTGGGCACTGCTACCTAAAAAGTTAGTTAGCTAACCCTAAAGTGCTGATCATAAACAATTAGTTCCACTACAGCTAAAGTGCTACACCAACACATTATTTAGCAGAAGCTAGCGCTGAAGTGGCAGACCAACATGTTGATGTAGCACTTCACCAACATGTTAGCAGAAGCTAATATTATAACGCTAAATTCAATTCAAATTATATCACCCCTTGAAAGACTACAACCTTCAAGCACCCATTTAAATTTGACATATTCCGTAACGCCCCAGTTGTTGTATTTATGTTAATATCTTGTCAACTACTGTTCATGTTTTATTTTGTCCTCTTATGTTTCTTGTTTGAAATAAAGTTCCTGGGGGGTTGAAGGAAAGAAAGTAGAGGAAATGAAGCTGCTACAGTTCAAAATATGAGCACAAATATAAACGTCTAACTACTTGAAAAATTCACAAGTCGATAACAAAAACTTCAACACAGATGTTGAACATTTTTCAACTGAACAGCCAAGTAAAGAACTGCTTTTGAACTGATCTGGAAAAATCAAATGAAGGGAAGCTAAGAGCTCTAGTTTTCAAAGTTAGCAAAAATGCTAAATCGCTAACTGAAAAGTTTGCTCTGCTATTTATAGCACATTAGTAGATTACCGGAAGTGTGCCCATCACTGTGAGGTGGATTAGCACTGCAGGTGACATCCAGAACATGCTACTGTGATTTTCCTGTGTCGACTCTGCTATCCGGACACTAAGTTGTTAGCATGTCATGTCAGTTAAATGTCAGACTGACCAGATTTCCTTCCTGCCCACAGCACCACCATCCATAACAACTCTTTGAAGACACTTGGACAATATGAGTTATGACAACATTTATTTTCTCTTTGGTATATCTGAAGTATTTCTAATTGAATTGAATAAAAAAAGCAGGTGTAATTTGGTGACACTTTCTGATGTCACCAAATTATTAAAGAGTGGTGGAGTCTCTTAATAAATTAGGTGGCATTGAAGGTAAATTGCATGAGATCACTAGTGACCAAGGGTTGCAGTATAAAACAACAACAACAACAACCTCTGAATCTGTTGATACTGTGCACTGCTTAATCTTTCCTTTTTGGCCAATATGCAAAATGATATACTGGGAAATTAACATTCACCTGATCACGTTACTATCATAGGGAGACATGGTGGCAGCAGCATCATGTTAGTCAGGAACTTGTCAGGCTTGTTGGCACGATTGGATCTAAATACAGAACTTACAGCCTGGATGAGGAAAGCTGTTCTAGACCGATCACAAAATAGATAAATTAACAAAGTGTTGACATAACATTTGCACATTACATTTTTCAGCTTTTTTTTTTTTCTTTTTTTGTAAAATGTTCTTAAAAAGTCTGGAATTATTTTTCTTCCCCTGCAAAATAATGTGTAACTATGTGTTGCTTAGCACATGTTATCCTAAAAATACATTTAAGTTTGTAGCAACAAAATGTAAAAAAGTTCAAGGAGTACTGATGATAGTTTTGCAAAGCACTGTGACATCAGCAATCACCTGAGATAAGTATTTTTTTAAAAGGCATAAGTGACATATTTTGTAGTCTATCATTCACCCACTATATCACCAAACAAATCAAAAAACATCTTAGACCAACTTTCAAGCATAGCAGAGTAGAAGTGTAATAATATGGGATTTATTTCACAATCATTTGAGTTCACCATAAACGCCTCTGTACAGCTGTACTCCAGTCAAATCTGTCCAACAGATGGTGGTTATCCCCAACTACACAACAGGACCCACAACAGGACCATGATCCCAAAATGTCCTTTTGAAATCTCTTTTTTCTTTTTTAGCATATTCTAGATTTAAAAGCCTACTCTACGACTCCCTCAGCATTTCTGTAATTTTCCCTGCCAAAATCTGCCTGTAATAAATGTCAGACCAGCCAGCCAGCACATGCCCCCCAAAATGTCTGTGCACAACACTGACCCCAACCACAGACTAACATTGTAGTATGACTGAACAATCTATAGGAAAAATTCAACTGTACAGAGAAGTAGAAGGTGGGGGCAGATGAAGAACACCCCACGTCTAATGGGTATTTTACATCTAAAATGACCGGGTAGTATCAGTAAATATTACCTACATCCTGGGAACAACCTAATTGCAACTTCAACAAACATTCCAATTAAATTCACAACATAACAGGCCAAAAATAATTTGCACGTTTGCTCTGCAAGTATTAACAGAAGCACCAGCGACCAGACACATCAGACGGTTAGTCATGCAGTTCCTAGACAACCAGAGGGGTAGGTGAGTTTGTTGTACCTGGTCCAAGTGAGAGTTGGTTCAGGGCTTCCTTCATGTTTGCACGTCAGGGCAGCGTTCTCCATACCGACAGACCATTGTTCACTGTAGCCAGACACTTCAGCATTTGGAGGAACTGAAAGAAAGATAAGCCATTTTCAGGCTCTAGTCATTTAAGTGAAGATGAGAGTAAAGAGGGTTGTGCTTGGCTTTCTCTCTACTAGTGATAGTGTAATCTGAAATGATGTAAATAGCAACAACTGATTCACTGAATGTATACTCACAGTGCACCACCAGTCGGTTTTCGATCCTGCGTGGACTGTCATATTCTGGATACTGAACCAGGCAGTCCAGCTTCTTTCCATTCATACTCCTCAGAGGGTGCAGAGAGAAGTGTATGGAGACAACCCCCTTGTCAGAGATCAGTTTGTTAGTTTTACCATTCAGTTCTGTGTCCCAGGAGAGTTCAGGAAGTGGGACGGCCACAGAGCGGCAGGAGGCCACCACCTTATAGGAATCACCCTCCTTTACATCCACAGGATCCAAGGAGCTGATGGGAAGGGCTGGAAGGAGGATTGTAATATGAGTTTATCAGAAAGAGGACAGCTAGTGCAGGTTAAAGACAATATATTGCAATTAATCTATTCCACAAAAAATAAAAACACTCAGATCCATAGATCTGACCTTATTTTTCTGTCCTACTTTTAATTAGTTGACCATGTACAAATAAACTGTACATGGTCAACTAACAACTGTACATGGTTCAATCCAGTTAATCTAAACTGAGTTGAGATTAACTGGATTGAACTTAAATTAATTGAACTGAATTCAATTTAACTTAATCTGATTGAATTAAACAGAATCAAATTGAACTGAATTGAATGTTTTTTCAAATGAGTTGAGTTGAACTGAATTCTGATCAATTTAACTTAATTGAACTGAATTGAAGTGAATTAGGTCACATTGAACTGAACTAAATTTTACTGATTTGAAACGTGTTTAATTTAATTTAATTTAATTTAATTTAATTTAATTTAATTTAACTTAATTTAATTTAATTGTGTTGCCCTGCGACAGACTGGCGACCTGTCCAGGGTGACCCCACCTCTCACCCGGAACGTGAGAGGTGAGAGGTGGGGTCGGGAGGGTTGCACCAGCAACCCTCCCGACCCCACTGAGGGACAAGGGTGTAAAGAAAATGGATGGATGGATGGATTAATTTATTTTAATTTTATTTAATTTAACCAAACTCAACTGTACTGAGCTTAGATGCATTGAGTTAAGTTGAAATGAACATAATTAATTTTAACTACATTGAACTGAACAAAGTTGAATTAAATTAAACTGAGATAAACTGAATTAAATTCAATCAGAACCATTTGGATAGCTTTCTATTTTTATTATTATCATCACTTCTTATTCCAATTAGAACAAGTCAGGCTATCTTTGTTATTAAAAGTTGTTTAAAGATCTGAAACATAGAAGCATAACAAAAACAACATTCTGATGCCATGTCCACAGAAATTTTGAATGTATCTATAAAAAATCTATGGCAGCCTGATCTAGCTGAGATCTAATTGCCATAATATGCAATACTAATGGATGTGTAGCTAGGCAATATGAGGTTTTATTAACCTAAGGCAGAGTGACTTCCTACACCATTGAAACACAAGATAAATATGCAATAATGGGATAGAGCCAACCAGTATCACTTGAGTACCCTAAATAACAGGAAAAGTCATAACATATATCAGAGAGCAATAGAATTACGCAGTTTTTCTTCTGCTTTAGAGACATACAAAAGATTTATATACCTAAACCAAAGTGAACAATTAGGTTACATTTGTTGTTCATCACTTACACTGGGTTAGTTTTTACCCACATTACATCAGATTTATGAGAGATAACTCACTCCACACGGTGAGATGCATCTCTTTGTCAATGCTCCCAGACGGGAAAAGAGTGATCTGACAGAGGTAATCGCCTTCATCGGAGGGCTTTGTGCTGGTGATGACCAGAGCCGAGTCCTCTATGGGTTTATTGCTCTTGAAGTGCACGCGGCCTTGCCACTTGTCGGACGCTGCACAGAGAGTGGCCAGTGAAAGAGGTCAGAGAGTTAAAGAGACATTTAAGGAAGGAAGTGACTGAAAAAAGTCCAGTGAGTTCAGAACAGACCTCAACGGTCTGACGATACTTTTCATTTAAAGCATTTTGCTAGTTAAAATGCTGCGACAGACTGGCGACCTGTCCAGGATGTACCCCGCCTCTCGCCCGGAACGTTAGCTGGAGATAGGCACCAGCACCCCTCCCGACCCCACTGAGGGACAAGGGTGTTCAGAAAATGGATGGATGGATGGATGGTAGTTAAAATGTTAACAGCAAAAAAAAATTTTTGTCAGCCTTATTTAAGCATAGAGTCACAGTTGGGAGCCATCTTGCTTGATTGGTCAAACAAACAAGAGAGCAAGATAAGCTATAGAAATAATGTCAGTGTGAAGAGAGGGGAAGTAGATCAACGTCATCTGTGAAACTGTAAGTAGCAGATAAAGTAGAAAGGGTGGAAAAACAACATATATAATCACAAGACAATTCCAACTTACTATGCTGGCCATCGGTCATGTGTACAGCAATCATCTGCTCCTTGTTCTCATCAAGGCCTATCTTATACCAGGTGACCTGCACCACCTTCTCTCCGTTCAGCTCGTATGGGCACGGCAGGACGGTTTCTTTCTCCTCCAGAGTCGTTAAGGAAACCTTTGCTGGAGCGTCTTCAGACTGTCCCTGTATCCCCATCACTGAAAAAACACAAAGGTTGGGAAAAGATGAAGATAATCATTGTTGTGTGACACAGACCCCCTTCAGCTTATTCAGATTTTGCCATGTTACAAATAAAAACGCCCATCTATCACCTTGTGATGTTTTGTGATAGGCCAAGACAAAGAAGTGCATAATTATGAAGTGGAAGTAAAAGGGTGCATTGTTTTTTCAAATAAAAATCTGAAAAGTGAAGCACATTACTTGTATTCAGCCCGAAATAAAATCCGCGTCTACATAATTAGGGAATCTTTCCATCTTTCTGGATGAAGTTTGCATGTTTTCCCCATGGATGTGTGGGTTCTCTCCAGGTAATCTGGTGTCTTCCCACAGTCCAAAATTGTGACTGTTTATTGGTCTCAAATTATCCTTAAGCATGAATGCTTGTCCACGTTGTGAGGGCCAATCGAGGTGGCTCAGGCACCTGGTTAGGATGCCTCCTGGTCACCTCTATGGTGAGGTGTTCCTGGCATATCCCATCGGGAGGAGACCCAGAGGAAGACCCAGGACCCGCTGAAGGAACTATGCTTCTTGGCTGACCTGGGAACACCTTGGGATTCCCCCAGAGGAACTGGCCTGAGTGGCAGAGGAGAGGGAAGTCTGGGACTCCCTACTTATGCTGCTGGCCCTGCAGCCTGACCCAGGATAAGTGGGAAAAAAAGGATGAAAGGACATGAGTGTGTTTGTCAATCTGTGCAGGATGTACTCCACCTCAAGGTGCCTCAACCTCCCTACGGCCCTTCAAGGACAAGTGGGTATAGTCGATGGATGCATGGATAGATGAAGTCCACCTATGTACATAGACCTAGCTGTGGACCCATTGACAGGTCAGAATAAATCTAGCTGGTCTGTAAAGGCCCAAAGAGATTTGTTAAAGAACTTTAGAGAACAAACAGCAACATGAAGATCAAGGAACTCTACTGCAAACCCATTTAGCCACATAAACTAGATCGGACAAGGAAAGTATTACTCAGAGAAGCAGCCAAGAGGACCATGGTACCTCTGGAAGAGCTGCAGGACACTCTCCTCATTGGAGAAAGATGGCGGTGGTAGTCTTATGCTAGGTTGAAACTTGTCAGACTTAATAGGAGTCTGATGAGTGCTGTATGTAGTCTTAATAGACTAAACAATACACCTAAAAACAACAAGAGGTACGATGAAACTGATGTAGATCAATGACCCAGTATAAATTCAACTGTGAGTCTGTAGCGAAACATAACTTAACTTCTAATCTTGTGCTATTTTGAAAAGAAGAATTTCAGTCTCTAGATGTCCAAAATTGAAGATATATTTAAATAGGCTTGCAGCTCTAATTGCACAAATGGCAATTTTTTTATTTTTCCCCAAAGACTTTGTGCTGCCCGTTGCTTTTCATCCCATTGACCCAACAGGTAGAGGTCAGCTCTGGTTAGGCATGCAGCAAACACCTGAGACCCTTGTGTTTAACCTTGGTGCTGAGTTTAGGAATCATGACCCTTTTGATTCTTCTATTGTTTTTCTTCATCCCTAGTATACAATGTTAGTGTTAGCCTATGCCAGGAAATTCCAATCAAATACAGCAAAGACTGTGAATACTTTTTCAAAGCCTTGTAGAATCATGTAGATGGTCTCAAAGTTCCTCCAATAGACTAAGGTTGATGTGTATGAGTTCATGGAATAATTTCCTGATTTTGGTGCCAAGAATGATCAGAATCTGTTTGCAGAAGTTTGCTAGAAAAATGAAAAAGAAAATGCTTTCATTTCATTTAAAGGCTTCCTTATTCTCTTGAGCATAGCAGGTTATGCCAAAGCAAAAACTGGTGAGTTTTGCTTTTGTTTTAAATTGAAGTTGTAAGCTTTTGATCTTGAGGCAACGTCTTCATCAGGTTTGCCTTTAGACGTAGTTCTCCATTTCACTGGATAATCATAAAAATTGCCAAAATGGTCACAGACGTTCTCTTGCTGGACGTTTTGATCCCTCTGTCATTCATAGGATTGAGAGGAAGCTCACTCCTTGAGGTGAGAAACATAGAACCTTCATCACGGTGCTTCCATGTTGGCACAGAACTTACACCTAATCAAATGACTCGACATACACCAATTGTAGTTTTATGGTCGATCAGGCCTATTCCAATTTTGGTTGATATTGATTTTTTTTTTGTCTAAATATTTGCTAAGTTGACAACAGTTGGGTGACTATTGTTAACCAGACATGTGCAGACATGACCTGGTGGGTGGGGTCTGTCAGTCAGTCCTCTCTCACGACAGAGTAAAAGGCGACAGTGGCTGATTTTCAGACCTTTATGGAGGTGGATGAGGTTGTGGATAAGATCAGTTTCTAGCTTAAGTTTTGACCAATTTCCCAAAATTATGGAACTCAGGACTGATTTTTCAGTGCACTCTGACAAATGACGGTTCATTAGCATAACTCTGCAGATCTTAGACATGCTTAGGAGGTAGTTGGACCATTTCAGTCGACTGTTAGTTGGTAACCAGCTCTGTTTCCAACCGTCAATTAAGAACTAGATGTTCTCTGCATACATTTGTTTCGTCATATACAGAACATTTATGCAGAAGTATAAAACCGTTCACTAGTGGCTCTTTGGACCCTCAGTGATTCAAAGTAACCTTCAATAAAACATCATAAAGAACCACCAGGCTTTGTGAAAATAGTTATAAAATCTAACTGCAGGTATTAGCAATTTTCTGTTTTAATGAAATAATTTCCTTGAAATTTCACAACCAAAAGTACCAGCAGACTAATTTTTTTTTTTTTTATTTTATTTTTTTTTTTGCAGTTTGTCTGGGCGTTGTGTGGATTAGTGGGTAGAGTGCACACCATGTGTAGAGTCAATAGCCCTCAATGGAATTGTCCTAGGTTCGATTCCTGGTCTCAAGCTAATTGCTCTCTCTTCCCTATTTAATGAACAAGATCGACCTCCACCTCCATTTGACTCCTTTCCAGCAAAGACAATTTACACACATCTGCAGCTATATTTCAACTGAACCACCAGCGATAGCACAGCTAAATCAGAAAGTTATTTCACCTCACAAACAGGTCTGCTATGCTTTATGATTTTCTTTATTTTCAGATCTAAAAATAGAAATAAATGATGCCTCCTTAAACATCTCCTTAAGCAGATAAGCATCTAAAATTATAAGTTGTCTATCATTAAATGAGTTTCATTAAATGAACCAACAATGTCTCTAACCCTTAAATGAAATCCTGTGCAAACAATTGCCTCAGTGGGATTTGTTCCTCTGTTTCTGACGTCAGTTAGCCCATTTTCTGTGATGTTTCTAAAACAGATAAAACACCATCAGACTTTGTACGTGAAATGAACAACCGAGAAAAAGAAAACAGAGGAGAAGGAAAACTGGATGTCTACCAAGCATGGTGAGTACCAGCAAAGATATGTCACGTAACTAGTTGCTCAGGATGGGTTTTCAAAGCAAACTCTCTGAGGTTGCCTCAGCGTCCGGACACCACAGTCACAGGGGCCTCTGAGCAAAATCTTCAATGGCCCTGTGTATTAGGTGTCTAACACACACAACACACATAGTCAGAGCTATGATGTTGAACTCTGCAACCTGAATTTAATAGTAAAGGTGCACCTGCCTGTTTGCACCTGTCAGCAGGTTGTTGTTTTTTCCTGGCACGCTGCAGAAGTGGAGCTGAATTTGCAGACGGTAGCCTGATACAGAAAAAGCTCATTGTTTGCTTTGTGACAGCTGTAATTCCAGAGGTGATGTTGACAACCTGCTCACTGATTCTGTTCATCTGATAAGGCACGTGGCAAAACAAAAAGTTAAAAGCAACACACAGGAGATGCCATTATAATTAAGTTATTTATTTCAACATGACAGACTAGTGAGTGGATCAGAGCCGAATTACAAACTTGCTGTTTGTTTGTATTTTTAGATTACCTGCTTCTATCTCTAGTTTCACTTCTATATGACATAGCTAACAGTTTCCCCTCCTCCAATGCAGAAATGCAAACATTTCTACATAAAACCACCTGAAAGCCCAGACTCCATCGCTGAATGTCGTAGAATCTGATCCTGACACTGGTTCTTCAGTCGGTGTGCAGCTGAAGGCCGTTGGCGCCGACCCTGAGGCAAACACAACTGCTAAATTGCTTTCTGCAATCCAGACCACGAGGAAGAGAGCTGTACAAGAAGCAACTCAGCGTGAAGGTTTAGACTGAATGTTGACAGGTAATAATTAGGAGAAAGCTAATACAACTTGTTCAATCTTGGCAGGGTGGCGTAGGGGGAGGGGGGAGCAGCCAAGTATGTTCTCTCTATAATGCAGAGAACTTTAAGCAGGAGGAAGGACAACAGAGTAAAAGTCTTTTTTTTAGCTAGATTAGATGATTTAATGACTGCTGGTTACCTGCAGGTTAGCTGAAGCCCAGCACATTGCTGTTTGTATCACAACATATCAACCTCTGTGATGTAGCCTGATATGCTAGCAGTGCTAGCTAGCAGTGCTGCTCATTTTAAAACCCTCAGCGCCTAACTTTGTCTTCTAAAACAATCTGACAGCCACCACTAATCAATCGCCAACAATCAGCTAACTTCCACATTTTCTGGTGTTGGTGTAGGAGTGTTTGTGGGCACAGAGCGGTAAAGTGGCTGGCCTTGGTAGCTAACTGTGTGTAGGGTGTGGTATTTTTTTAAGGAACTGGTTTACACTGCAGTTGTTTTGCTACAACTGGCCACCAGAAACACATAGTTTAGATTTTGAAAAGGATTAGAATCAATGCTAAGAGCATTTTCTCCATTCATCTCTCCAAACGTCACTTTCTTAGATGTTTATTTTAATCTCATTTTATTTGATTTTATTTTTTTATCTTTTGTAATTTTTCTTTTGTAGACCTTTGAGATTTCAAGATAAAAAGGCATTATAAATAAAACATACTATTATTATTTTTATTTTTATTCCTGACTGCAGTCAATTCAGTTATTATCCCAAAATAGCATTAATGTTGTCATAACTCGTTTCTTCAGAGTTATTGCATGATGATGCTTTGGGAAGGAGCACTCTCCAGTAGAAGTCAGTCTCGCAATGAATCTGTAGAGGCCTCTGACTGAAGGCTGTTAATGGGACGGTCTCATGTCTGTCAGCTAACAGCTCAATGTCTTTACAGCAGAGAAAATATTCCACAATAACATGTCCTGGATGACTCCATCAGTTTTTAGCAAGATCTGCTAATCCACCTCATTTGCTTTTGCCACTTTTTAAATCTGTCTGCCATTAGGTTAGAAAGCCGGGCAGAGAGATGTTGGAGTTGGAGCTATGAGATGGTTTGAACTTCCTCATTCTCTCTCTGCATCCATAAAGCCTCCTTTTCAACTCCTCTAGGGTTTGGGGTCGTAGTTCAGGTGTCAGTTTGAGCTTTTTTGAAATGCTAATCAGCTCCTCCTAGCTGTAAAAACAATGTCTTGTCGGCATTGTTGCACATCATGGCAACTTCCAGAAAGTAAAATAGTAAGAGCAAAAATCCTACCAGCTGTACAGAATCCAAAACCAGAGGGATTAAAAAAAAAAAGTAACGTCTTAACCAAAGAGGGGTTTTTTTCCAAGGCAAAAGTCTTGGAAAAAAAGAACTAATAAGAACTTACGCAACAGAGCCACCATTTTAAAATTGGGATCTCAACTTACAACAGAAAACTGTTGCCAAAAAACAGTTTCGGCAACAGTTTCATCGATACTGTTCGCTATCCAGGTAAATGCTGCTTTTGCCTCCATAATATTGCAGCTGCAGTATTATGGAGGCAATATTTACAATGAGCCAAGAATCCAATCCCATTGATCAGTGTAATTAAGGCTGGGACTGGGCTGGACGTCTGCTGCAAGGTAAGTAGAGGGTGGAGCCCGACTTCCTCCAACAGATGATCCACCTTGTAAACAATAACACGTCAGAACGTTTTAGATCTGTAGCAGTACAGTTAATAAAGCAGCTAAACAGGCTCATATACAAAATCAGAGGCCATTTCTGAGGTCATCAAGGTGCAGCACTAATTATATTATTAAAGGTGTAAAAATTTACATTATTCACTTAGGAATGTTTGTCCTCCATTCACACGCACAAAGCATGCAAATCATCAGGACATATGAATAAGGTGATCATTGTAGTAGTGAGTGGCATGAAAAAACTCATCCAAATACAGATATATTTTAGGTATGTTTTCTCTGTAATGGTTTTGTTCATTTTTATTAACTAGGACTTTTGAAAACTCAAACACCAATCAAATGAGTGCTGCAGTTTTATCTCAACATAGAGTAGAAGGTATAGAGAGAACTACTGTAGGGACACATCAGTCCAACACCATTAAGGACAATATTTTAATAATATATAGCCCTTACATAACTGATCCAGCGACTGCTGAGTGCTTGCAGAGTGGATGGCTTGAGGAGAACCAATGATTATGATGTTATTATACACAAAGCTGCTCCTCACACGCTAGGACGATGACAGAAAACACAGGTTGCTTTGTAAGAGGATGAGAATACCTGCTTCGTGATTGAAAAATAATTTTATTCTTGGCCACAAACTTGTTGATCCTAATCAACTGTCCTGGAAGTGTTTTCTTTTTCACCAGTGGTGGGCACACTCTAGCTAATACGCTATTAGCCAGAGTCTGCCTGGCTAATAGCTATTAGCACATGCTAATGTGCTAATAGCAGAGCTAATTTTTCAGTTAGGGCTTTAGCTATTTGGCTAACTTTAAAAAACATTTAGCAAACCTAGCTTCTCCTCAATGAATTAAGCACCATATCACTTGGCTGTTTTATCTTTGTTGAATACATTTTGACATTCAAGTTTTCATCATTGACTGTTTAGAAATCTTCTAGCAGTTACATGTTTATGCTCATGCATGCTTTCTGACTAAACCAATAAATCAATTAGGCAAAATCAGCAGTAACATTAGCAACACTCTCTAATCATAAAACTGGAACCATGAGTGAAAGATATATTCTAATCACTTCCTGAAACGCAATTGTTCAATAACAAATTTGACCCTATTGAGGTCAATTTACAATGTTGTAAGACATGTTGTGCCATTAATACACAATAAGTATCAACATGGCTGAAATTAGGATTTTAACTTCTGCTAAATACCATGTTGGTGTGATGCTTCAATGTTAGCAAAACTAATGTAAATGGTAAGTGCGTTAGGGTTAATGCAAATAACTTTTTAGCTAGCAGAGCCCACCACTGATTTCTACTACAGAGGACGTTAGCTTTCAGTGCTTTGTTTCAATCAAAGATAACTTTGGAGGATCTTCAGAGTTAACAGGATTATCATTAGCCTTTCAAGAAGTGGCAAGAGAACAGCCATTGTTAAGAAGGACATAAAAAGTCCTGCCCACAGAATCCCACGAGTCTCCTCAGACATGCAGCAACATAAAGAACAGTTAAAGCTATAACGTTGAAACATTTGCCTAAAATACAAGAGGTGGAAAACTGCTGTTGGTCTATCACATCACTATCTGAAGAAAGCACAATAAAGTTTGTGGTTCCAGATGCCAATTAGCTTTAATTAAGTCTTGTGCAACAGTTGGTTCTATTGGTTCTAACACTGTGTGTGGGACAGTGTAATGAGTTGGGAAGGATGTGATTCATGCGTTTACCATCAGAGCTGGTGAGTGTATTGAGAGACTAAGGTGTGTGTGTGTGTGTGCGCGTGTGTGTGTGTGTGTGTGTGCGTGCGTGTGGGGTTTGAATGTCTGTGACCCTGGATGAGGTCTGGGCCTTAATGTGGAATCTGCCTGCACTGCATTACTGGAATAACCCTCAGCCTCTCCTGGCTTCATGGATGGAAAACAGATCTTTTTTCCCCATAGGTGTCACAATGTCACCACAAGGATTGTTGTTGACTCCATTAGGTTTCCAAACAACTGCCTGTTGACAGATCATGGCGTGCCAAGACGTTTCACACTGTAGAAATAGAGTGGGCCGCTGGGGGGTGTAGCGACTTTTTGACCTGTGGCATTTTAAGGCTTAACTCATACAAAGAAGAAGGGTTCATGCAGTTCCTAAGCTTTGGTAGGCAGATTTGTCAACAACAACCTGTTTTTCCTGATCTATCAGAGTTCACCCCCAGTGTTTTTCACAAGGCCTGCTCTGACTGGCATAAAACAAAACCTCTACATTAGAAATCCAGACTTGGCATATCACACTGGCTGGAAATGACCTTACTCTGTAATCAACACAAATGTTTGTGACTTTATGAGGAGCCTTCAAAGCACTTTCATACCATCCAGGCTTAGTTTATCATCATGTCATTCAGTCACATCCATGTGTTGTAAAAAAAAATCCATCTTACCAAAGATCTGGAGCCCAAGGAGACCCAATGAGAATCTGTAGAGCAGAGATGTCATCCTCCTTTGGCGTTACTGCTAACTGTGCACAAGCCGGGACGCCGTCAGCACGGCTATGAAGCTCATCGGTCCACGAGTAGGATCCAAAATTAGTGGGCAGCCGTCATGCCTCCTGGTGAGTGATCATCCTCAAAGAACAGTCTACTCTGGGAAGATCCTGGTCCTGTCCAAAGAGCTGTGGTCCTCGGGGTAGAGTGTGGTAGGGATTCTGTCCAGGAGTGAAGTTAAGCCATCAGGTCGGACGTGTGGTGAAAGAAGGTGCAGCCTTTGCCTGTTCAGGATACACCTGTTTGCGCTCTGCCTCTCACTCCCTCCCTCTCTCTGCTTCTCTCTCTCACACACACCCACACACACACACACTGAAAAACTCACTTTTCTGGTTTAGTGAAGGCATCATGACAGTTATTTTTTCGTCTTTACTTGCTCGGCTCAGAGGAGAGGCAGGTGAATAAGCATGCCCGAGAAAACCTGTTTGAACCTCATCCCAATGACACAGAGCGCGGATCATAACAGCCAGGCTGAGACCGAAACTGGAGGGGCCTCCTCCCTCTGGAGGAAACCAATGACCCCTTTAAGTTGAAGAGGTATAATCCTAAACGTAAAGGCCACAATGGCCTGTAACCGAAAAGAAAGACACAAACTAATCTCCCCACATTAAGTGTTTTTATTCTCACGGTAATGGTTGAAAGCTGAAAGAATGTAATCTCCCTGTTCATTTTCTGAATAAGTAGGGCAATATTCTCTGGTACACTTACTTTGACATAACCACAAACTCAGCTGACGTCTATTTATGTCACTGTGGTGAAGAGCAACTCAGACGTTGCTCTTCACCAATGTCTGAAGTTAACAGTTAACAGTAATAGCAGTTACAGTTATTACTGTAACTGTAATGTTACAGTAATAACTGTAACATTATTACTGTTATTAAACAGTAATAATGTTTAATGTTTAGTGTCATAAAATTCTGACTTTCCTTATTAGGTTAGATATCACCTAAAGTTGATTAAATCTGAATATTATGATCTGTATGTGGAGTTCCTCAGGGATTGGTGCTTGGGCCAGTTCCTTTTCGTTACACATTTTACTTTTGGGGGCTGGTGCTCCAGTAACAACTTACTAACTGTCATCTGCTTTACTAGTGTGAGATTTGTTTTTTAGGCACAGCTTGAACATTATGTATATATATATTTCAAATCAACAAGAACATGTCCTCTGATGTAGATGTTTAAAAGTGTTCAACGCCCTGCAGGCTGGTTTCTCTAACAGTCAAGAGAACCAAGTACAGCAATGCAACAGCACATAATACGATTATAAGAGAATCATCTCTACTTCTGCATGTAGTCACCAATGAACAACAGAAATTATTTTAAGAGAGTCCATCTGTACAACATAATTTTAAAAAATGTGCTATTTTTTGTTACGTCATTGACACAGTTGTTCCACATAAAGGCTGTCGATTAAAACTGAAGGCGTTGTTAACGTCTACTTATATGACACTGAAAAATAAAAATCATTGGGTGATGTACCTTAGACATCCGAACTTGGAATGAGAGTAAATATCACAAAAAGATTTGCAAATGAGTTATTTTTGACAGCTTACGCTGTATTCTATGTGTAACATACTGATTTTTAAGGATGGGGTAAATCAGAAACCTCTTTCTGTACAAGAAATGTCAATGAGAGTCTATTTGTAGATCCAAACACTTGTAAAATGTAAGGGAATAATTATAATGGTCATGACTAAGTTTAAAACAGTTTAATTCTCAAACTGTAAATTTAATGTATATATTTTATATGAATAAACTATTAAAAACTACAAATGCTGGTAAAACATAGTTGTGTTAATTAAATACAAAGTCAACTCCTCAAATCTGTACTCAGATCCTAATTTTCAGCTTTGATTTTAAAATGGGCTTTTATTTTGAAAGCAGTCGCCAGGTGTTTTTCAGGTTTGGGTATAAGCTGAGTGGAATGGTTTAGGATGAAGCTGACACTTCCTCGATAAAGTTCAAGACAAGCTGAGCACTTCAGAAATCTCACTGAAAGAGAATCTATATTTTAAAAAAAAATAAGGCTGCAAATAACACTTCCTTTTCCTTGGGTTTTAAATCTGGGTTTCTATGACATCTTAGTTTAAACATTGAATTTAAGGCGTTCCAGTTGACATCTCCAACTTAGAACTCCAAATATTTTAACATCATATCTATATATCTGACCAAAGCTAAAGCTGTGTCCACATTTAATCTTATTTATATGAAAATGCCCTGGCAGGAAATGATTGTTGTCAGAAATTTGTGGTAAAGAAAGACTTAAAGATTAAAAAAGTTCTGATTGAGAGTTAAATAAAGAGACGGAGATGCCGTATTTCTAAACGATAAGTTCTTTAATATGAATATGCGTGCAAAACAAAGTCTTGTGTGTACATGTATCAGCTTCAGAAAGGTGAAGGAGATGCCATCACTGCCACCCTGAGGTGTAATGGAAATACTGCTCAGTATAATTACATTCCCCCCTTATAATTCTCTTACCCCGAAATTATGGCATACAAAAATAAAACAATAATAGTACAAATAGAAGGAAAGCATATGCAATTTGTCAAATTTACAAAAATGGTAAAGAGTGAAATTTCCATCAGCGTGTTTTGGTCCTGAAATCTACGCAAAATATAAAACCTCTCATTACAATCCTATTTTTCTTTTTCACACTTAAGCATTTAAATGCATCTTCAGGATATCAGTAGTCAAAATAAAATGTTAAATATGTCCAAGAGGACAGGAAGAGTATCTCAAACAGCAAGCCGCATCACTTCTTCTTTTCTATCTCTTCCTCCTCAACTTCTGCTCGATTCAACAAAAGCAAAATGGGGAAACAAGCGCTGGTATAAAAAACACAGAGTGTGACATGTGTTATGTTTAAATACAAAAGAAAAAAAAAAACCAAGACAGAACGCTGCGACCGGGTGAGATCACTTCTTCATGCCGATGGTTTCGTATGTGTCCTGCTTGTGAGGAGTCAGACCCTGAAGGAGGGGAGAGAGGAGGAAATATATTTATATACATATGAATAATGTGAAGCTTCAGCTTAACGCGGCGCGGTTCTCTGAAACTCACCGTGTAGATGCCCTCTTCCACATTCTGACAGAAAAAAAGACGAGAAAGAGATTAGAGACAAAATAGTCATTGTGACACAAAAAAACGGGAACTGGAACAGTGGCTCAAACCAACAATTCAAGTTTTTAAAGTAAAACCAAACAGAGGCAGAGCTCTGTCCTAAAATAACATGCAGCTCTTGTTCTTAGTGGGCTGAGCTGAAAGGTGGACAGGATGTTGACTTTATTCTCCTCTAACCAGCCGGCTGCTCAGTGGTCACAGCCACTGCAGAGAGGATACTCAGTATTAGCGCAACTCACCACGAAACAAACTCGTTCACACTGCCTAACACACGCACACGCACGGTTGATGTATGTAGGCATGCTGTGTGCTCATTTCCTTCTTCACATCCAAAACCTCAGCCTCAGCATGTGTCCACTGAGGTTAGCCTCAACAGAAACTCAGCTTCTTTTTTGTTGACTGAAACGCCACTTTGTGCTGCAGCGCAATGCGTTCCACGCACACGGTTCCCACAGCGGCTCCTGTTTTAGTAGAGCAGTCGCTCTCACCTGCTTTGACTTTCCTTTTCCGCCGCTGGCCTCTCTGGCGTTGTAGATCTGTCAACGATATACAGAGAAAAACATAAACCTCTGAAGCAGCAGGTAGATTCATTTGCAGTAAATACATGATGTTATCAAGATAAAAAAAATCTACACTGACGTGCAAAAGCGTATAGTTCAAACCAGTGTTGTAGTCAAGTCCACCTAACCCAAGAACAAGACCAGAGTGTATCGAGACCGTGACAAGACCAAGACTTTTCGGGTCCGATACCAAGTCAAGACCAAGACCGAGGGAAGTCGAGACCGAGTCAAGACCAAGACCGAGGGAAGTCGAGACCGAGTCAAGACCAAGACCAGCGCCCTGTGCTACCTGGTTCCAACTCTAAGCCCTTATTGAGATTTTATGTTAGACAAAACACAACGTACAGCCCAATTATGGAGTGACAAAAAAATATTTTTCACAAATAAAAATGTGGAAAATTTTGTTTTATACTCAGTTTAAATGTATGTATATGTTTGAAAAAAAATGTCCACAGAATGATGCTGCCACCACCTTGGGAATGGTTTGTTCAGGTAATGTAGATTTTCAGCCATGCAGGGAACATTCCATTTAGGCAGAAAAGTTCCATTTCTGTGTCAAACTGTGAACAGAACTCTTTTTTTTATGGATTTATTTTAATAAATCTTCTGGACTGCCCTCCATCTAGACATATTGCTTTAAACCCGTCTAGAAAATGTGTTTTCTGACTTTCACTTTGCTTATTAATATTCTCCTTCAGGTGTTACATTTCTTCAATGGCAGGCACTTTTATGCTAATGTGCTAATAGCGGAGCTAATTTTTCTTGCTAACTTTTGCTTTTTTTAAAATTCAAACATAAAGGAACAACCTTTGTAAAAAAATAAAAATAAATAAATAAGATATAAACATAAACACAATGTCTAAGAGTATCATAGAACATGTGTCGAAATTAAATTTTTGGGTTGTAGTCCTTAAAGGCTAAATACAGTTTGAATTTAAGTTTAGTATTAGCTTCTGCTAAATACTGTGTTGGTGCAGCACATTAGCATTAGCTTCTGCGTCATATGTTGGTAAAGCACTGTAGCGTTATCGTTTGCTAAATACCATGTTGGCCTAGTGCCTTAGCATTAGCAGCGCTAATGTTTATGATTACTGTTAACTTTAGCTAGTGGTTCCCTTCCCTGAATTTTATGTTACTGACACAGACATTAAAAATATATCTATGTATATATGGTATTTTTCTTCCATACTTAACTTGGTAGCGTTTTGTTACTCTACGGTTTGTTTAACATTCATAAGAAAGAAAGATTTGTGTGGGTGCGAACCTTGACCCTGCAGTAGAGCGCGGTCAGGATGATGCCGTACAGGAAAAGAATCCCATCCAGAACGTAGCAGATCTCTGGCTCCGAGAGAGCAGCTGGAGGACGAGACGACAGCAGAACGTTAGAAGAAGAAAGCCTGCTGCACACACACAGGACTTCCACTTTTACACACTGTGTGTGACTGTAGCTGGTCTCTATGATGATGATGTTAGTGTGGAGTCATTTACAAAAACACCTTATTAGGCAACAGCCTAAATGTTTGAACCATTGTGAATTGTGAAAGGTGCGACAGTGGCGGTGTTCTGTGATATCAGCATACATT
Source organism: Poecilia formosa (assembly GCF_000485575.1). NCBI lineage: Eukaryota > Metazoa > Chordata > Actinopteri > Cyprinodontiformes > Poeciliidae > Poecilia > Poecilia formosa. The sequence continues at coordinate 410,032 of NW_006800012.1, read as the reverse complement.
GTCAGATAGTCATGTGCTAAGCTCAGACATGTATACGCAGTCATTACCACATGATTTTATTTAATCAGCAACATAGAATCATGACGTAGATCATCATACACTTTGTTATTAACAGCTGTATGACATCCTGATTTAGAGTTTAAGTAGATCAATGAGTTTTACACGGGCGTGTGTTGTAGTTGACTGCAGGGGC
>NW_006800012.1:385934-408763 GCF_000485575.1 Poecilia formosa | reverse complement strand
CGTGACTTGAGTCAAATATTTTCAGAAGCTTTAGACTACAGTTTGTTGTAGTTTTATTTCCAAACAGAACTTGTGTCAGGGTTTTAGGCGGCTTCACTCACACCAGAACTTTTTCACCCCACAGAACATGGCGCGGTCAGCATTATAACTGCACAGTCCGAATCGTGTTCTCATGCTTCTCCTTTTTCAGTCTAAATGTGGCAATGACAGTCATTAAGGTTAAATGCTTACACAGTTTCAGCAGACCACAGAACTTCTTTAAAAATGAAGCGTTTTGTTCATTAGCTCAGTTCCAAGCAGTAATCTGTCTTTTGGAGCAGTGGCTTCTTCCTCTCAGAGGCGTTTCAGACGATTCGTTTTACTGCAGATGACGCAAACCAGTTTCAGACGGCGTCTTCACAACTTCTTTTTATTGATCTAGACTAGGTTCATATCATATTTATATTTCGCACAGAATCATGTTTTTCTCTATAACACAGAAACCTTCTACTTCCTTTTTTTTTTAAAGGATTTATTGGCTCTAGTGGCCTTTAGTTGATAGTGAATTGACAGGAAAGAGTTATATGAGAAAATGACGTTAGATATATTCTCCTGAATACGTGTTTCTGCATTAAATCCATAATAACCATGTATGTCAGTTATCTATGCAGACAGTAAAATAAAAATGCTTTTAATTCTACTAAACTCTTAGATTTGCTTTTTAACAAAAACTAATTTTAATCTTAGTTGAGTTTCCAAATAATTATTAAGTATTGAACAAGAATGCAGAGTACTTATACTGGAAAATGATCTAATGTAGGAGATTAACCGATCGGCCCACAATCTCTGGTTTTCTTTGTGGAGCGATTTTCCGATCATCAACCAGAACTGCTGCTGGGAAAACTGGTCTATTTCAATCACTGGCCGATTGATTCTATTTACTGCGGTCTGAACCATTCTAATGTATATATATACATACACGCCGTGTGAGTGTGTGTTTGAGGCTCACTGCTGTCGTAGATGGGATTGTTGACAGAAAAGTGTGCTCACTTTTCTGTTGATAAAAAATTGGCAATGTATAGAGTCATATTTCAACAATTTTAATTTGCTTTCCAATGAGGCTCGTTTGTCAGTAGCTTCTAAAAAGAACCTTAAGCAGATATTAAACAAACTTTTCATTAAGCCCACATTTCTATATTGAAAATGTTTTTCATTGAAATAATATTTTAGTATTAAATGTTGTGTTTTCATCGACTGTCAGCAGAATGAACAGAAGTTAAGGCCTTTAACCATCAGTCTAGTCCTGGAAATAAAGGAACTTTTCAATAATATTCTAATTTATTGAATAGGACTGCATGTAGACAGACAAAATTTTGCTGTGAAAATAGTTAGAAATCCTTCAGGGGATCTCATCGTTTTTTTATTATTTTTTTTAATGCTTGTTAAAGATAAGGGGGGGGAAAACCACAACAAAACCAAAATGAAAAATAAATGTTTAAATATTTCAAATTCCCAAAATAGCAATAAAATATTGCTGTTGGCAATGTAACAGAATGTACTGTTTAAATATACCTAAAGTACAACAATGATTAGTTGGACTGAAAATTTGTCAAAATATCTGAACTGAGCAAAATTGACCAGATTGAACTGATCTGATATCAATGTTTTCGATATTGTCCTGTGACGATACCTGTGACATATCGTCACAGACTATATCTACAACATAGATATTGTTTTAGATACCATTGCTTAAATATTTTAAATGGAAAAATTTCATTTTTACAATTCTTATGCTAACGGTAATAGTCAGAACCATATTAGAACACTTTGCTGTGGCTGTTGCGTTACTGAAAATGTTTTCTGAAGCGCGTACTGACAGTACTATGAATTTCAGCTGAAATGGTAACAGGTTTTTACATCCATCCGACATCTTCTCATTTAACTCGGTGGCAGTGAGAATGTCGCCTCTTTCCACAGAATATTTACTTTAAATAAACCTTCTGCTTCCTTTATATATTCAGTGTGAGATGAGCTTCTGAAGTTCTGATGGGCCAAATAAAACCTCACAGTTCTGAGCTGAACATCCTCAGTTTAACACTTCATAAATACTAAAATAACAGAAAACATGGCATCCTTCCTGACTGAACTAAAGTGGCAATTCATCCACCTCACAGCTAAGGTCTGTTTTTTTTTTTTTTTTTAATTAATCCAGAAGCTACAGTATGAGACGCTCTGCTGCTTCCTTCCCACTTTCTTTCTTCTCTGTTGAAATCCAGGAAGTGGAGCACTTCCCTTCAGCCTTAGGCCACATGATGGACGTCCACAAGTGACTCACTTCCAGTCGCACTCCTCTTGCTTTCAGACACAGCTACAGCCATCAGGATGGAGCTGCGTTTGGTGACGGAGCAGATAAGACCGATGTCGGCTTCAGTGACGTGAAGCCGCTCCATCAGCACTGCTGATCTCTCTGTGGCGATATCGCCCTTCCTTTTCTAACATTGCTTCCTTCAGAGTAAACAACCAACACCTAAAATAGCCCTGCATTAATGTGTGTAATACCTGAACACACATCCCAACAAATTCACAACTGTTACCACGAAGCAGAGTGTTAGCGTTTTGGTTTTGATCAGACCAGAAAAACGGGTAAATGGCATAAAAAAAATAACTCAACACATGATTTCAATTTTGAAAAGATGTTATAATGCGTTAGAGAGGAGTTTGTCTCTCATCGTGGCGTAGAGCAATTAAAAATAAATAAATAAATAAAAATAGGCCACCAAGAGCAGTGGTTTGGAATAATAATAAAAAAATCAATTTCTGAGAGGTTAGAGGCCGTTTTATGTACTTTTCATTCTCTTATTTTATTGATTTTATTTTTTATTTTTAATGTGATCTGGACTTAAAGTCTGCAATAAAATCTAAACACATCTAACATACAGATTATTTACTGCGCCTGAGGAACCATTTTATAACTATACAACTAATCTTATCGATCCGCCGACATTTTACTTCACCATCATGAGGAAACATGCAGGAAGTGCAGAAATGTGAAAATCTGACAAGATAACTGATATTTCAAACTAAACTTACTTTATATTTAATGGTTTTATCACAAATAAAATCGACACATTTCATGTTTTCTTCCAGTGTTTGTGGCCGACTATAAACATGTTGAAACATAAGATACTGATCAGTTTTGGTTTATATTTTTGTTCTTGGTTTATTGGTTTTGCTTCTCGAAAACTGACACAAACAGAACAAGTTGAGCTTTTTAATCCCAATAAATGACAAATGTGGAGATAAATATGCAGTGAGATGAGATTAATAATCTGTCAGGATGTGGATAAAATGAACGAGTCAAGCTGTGATGGGGTTTTTTTCTGCTGGTTTACAGTCAGCACCATTAGTTTCCCTTTTCACAGGAACTGAGTCCGTTGCATCCACCGAGCGCAACGGGGCCGAATGTCGCCAGAACCTCAGAGATCATCTGCCAGCATAAACTAAACACAAACTTAAAAAAAATAATAAAATAAAGTAAAATAAAATAAAATAAAATATGTGATCTGCTTCTGGAGTTTGTTTCTGTCTGATGTGTTTTCCTGTCTGGTTAACCAGAACTCAGTCGCTCAATCTAACACACACACACATCAAAGAGGTCAGTGCTCCGAACTCACCGGCTCTGCCGAAACACATCCAGAGAGGGACGGCGGCCAGCAACCGACTCCCGGCCCTCGCTCCCATGGTGACGGGCTGAAACGTGGCTGAAACACGAACTGGAGCAGCAGCAGCAGCAACAGCAGACGCTGGGCGATGCTTTCCTCTGTCTGACTCGGCGCTCGGGTGTTGCGTACCTCACAGCTACGAGGGGAAGTTGTGGTCTGAGCTCGAAGTCCATTTCTCTCAGATCTCATCAGACCACTCCCCCCCCTCCCCTACCCACCCCAGCTAGAAAACACCAACCCAGAGGAAAAGAGGCACCAGCTGAGGCTGTTGGGTTTGACATAATCTAAACTCTGAAGTGTGAGGAAACGAAGCGATGTTCAGACAGGAAGAACGAGGAGATAAAAGGTTTATTAAGTAGATTTAAGTATTATACATGTGTGATTGGATGGTGACTGGATCCAACAGAAAACAAGAAGCACATTGTGCATCAGCAGCGTTAACGGTCAACCTCCCCGAACACGATGTCCTGAGTTCCTGAGGGGAGAAAACAGAGACAGAGAGAGATGAGGCTGAGCGAGGTGGAACTTTATGACCGCTTCTGCTTTTCTAACGATGAAAACAACCCGGTTCTCACCGATAATGGCCACCACGTCTGCCAACATGTGACCTTGGGCCATTTTATCCAGACCGGCCTAGACAGAAGCACACGTTAATATCTGCACCAACAGCGCCCTCTACGCCTCCAGAGCAGCTTTAACAACTTTTTTTTTTTTTTTTATTATTATTCATGACTAAACAGCCTGGAGTCTCTCCACTAACTGCACTAATAGTTTGTTTATCCAGTTGAAAAGACAGTTTTGCCCTAAAAGCCACCAGTTAAACGTGCTAAGCTGCTTCATGTAGCCGTCAGCTAAAAGTGATTCAAAAACATTTGGGGAAAAGTCAGGAGTTGGAAGCAGCCTGGAGGACAAGCGGTTAAATATTCTAAATTATTGATCAGGAGGCGTTATTATTTGATTCTGCATAATGCTGTACGCACCAAGTGAGCGAATCCTGGAGCTTTGATCTTACAGCGATACGGCCTGCTGGAACCGTCTGATACTAGATACACACCAAACTCCCCCTGCAACACACACATACACAAACACACACAGTTAATACACCACACCGGTTGGAAATAAACTGTGGTTAGAATGTCATCTGTGCTGACATTCTAACCAGTAGTTCAATACCTGTCAGTATTGAACTACTGACAGGTTCAATATTGAATAGAGTTATAGAAAAAAAAACAGAAAAGGAAGAGTAAATTATTAAGTGTAATGTGGTTTCTATGGAAATGCAACCAGAGCTACTATACAACGGTTCAGACCAAACCAGCAGAGCACCGATTGCAGTGTTCTGATCTTTAAAAGGTCTGATTTGGGATAAGATCAGTTTCACATGCAGGTATTTTTTGTCAGCAATGAAACTATTTTGGGAAATTGACTGATCGCAGATTTCTCAAATTTTTTTTTTTTTTCCAATTTATCAGAGCACTTTGAGATCAGACCACATTTGTGTGTTAGAATGGTTCAGTCAAAGTCCAAACCATTTGAAAACTCCTCTTCACATAATCTCTTCATCAAATCTAGTGTTATGTTTGTATGCATAGCTACTATTCACAAAACTAGGGTAAAAAAAATGCTGATTCAGGATTGAATACACAGGCACGCCACACTTTTCAGACTTAACAGTTTTTAAAACCATTCATTTACTTTCACTTCATAATAATCACACACCATCTATTGCTTTATCACATAAAATTCCAATAAAATATGTGTTTTGTGGTGTTAACTTGAGAACTGACAGTCAAAGGAGTGTGAACAAGCAGTGATGGAGGACAGTAACAGCAGCCACAAACTTTACAGTTAAACACACTGAGTGTGTATTTGAGCAGTTCCATTACCAACTAGAGACCAATTATTAATAGTTATCAATCATATGTGTGGGTATTTAAAAAATATTTCAAGATAGTATAATTAATGAAGACTGTAGACTCTCTCTAAAAACATAAATGCTGACTAATATTAGCACTTTATTGGGTTTTTGCTACTAAACAAAGTTAAGAGTAAATCAGTCCACAGTAAACCACTATTCACTCTGTTCATGGTTCAGTATTTAGGGATTTTTCCGTGGAATGCAACTTCAAGATATTCCTGGAATGATTTCCAGGAATATTTTGGAATATTCTCTGAAATATTCCAAAGGACAAACGAAATGCACCTTGGGAAACCAAAACCTGAGTAAAGCGTTTCAGTCTTAATCAGCTATGGTGAGTAAAATCATCATAATTACCATGGAGAATGTTGGTTTAGGACTTAGAAAATCAAGAAAAAGTGAAATAAAACACAACCTAAACGTGACCCAGCATGAGGGGCCTCACCTTTGGAGCCTCCACAGCCGTGTATGTGGCCCCTGGGGGCACCTGGTAGCCCTCAGTGTAGAGCTTGAAATGATGGATCAGAGACTCCATGGACATCTGAGAGGAACAGGGGGAAAAACACAAACAGAGTTACATCCCTGAAGCTTCGTTCTGCTTATTAAAGTGAGTTTATCAGCAAAACTGATCAGAACTCGGATCAGGAATCCAAACAGATCCATCCGCTCCACCTACCTTCATCTCAGACCTCTTAGGTGGAGCCACCTTGGCGTCATCCACCTTTATCTCCCCCTCTGGCATCTTGTTGAGGGCCTGCAGTATGATTCTGAGGGACTGCCTCATCTCCTCCACCCGGCACAGATACCTGCACACACACACACAAAAACGCATAGAAAAAAAATTCAGGAGTTTATAACGAGTAATATTTCTCTCCACATCAATTTATCCTCCCAATAACTGAAGAGAACTTAAGAGTTCTATTTCACCACGACACAACTAATCCAAGCAGAAACAGAAAAGAAGAAAGTTCTAGAATGGTGTTCTTTTTCTTTTTCTAGACTTTAGCTCATCATTTTTCTGGTTTTTCGATGATTAGTTCCTCTGGTTTTGGATGCTGTGGAGCTAGAAGATGTTTTGCTTTTACTATTTTTGTTTCAACATGTGGTTATAATGCATAACCATGGCAACAAAGTGTTGCTTTTTCAACTTGGAGGGGCTGATAAGCATCTAAAAAGCTCAAATAATGTCTGAACTATGAAAACTCCAAAGAGAAGGAGGAAGTTCAAATCATCGATCAGAATGGATAAAGGTTCAGATCCCCTACTCCAACATCTCTATGCCTGGCTTTCTAATCAGAGGAAGGAGCAGAAAAAGTAAACAAGGTGGATTAGCAGTGATGGTGCTGCCTGGAAAGTCTTCATCTTTAGATTCGCTGCGTCACCATTGAAGGTACGAGTTTCGACAACGTTTCATTTCCCTTTGGGAATGTGTTTGAATTAAACTGAAAACAAGTCGACATAAACCAGCATAGAGTCGTTCTTTACCTGTCGTAGCAATCTCCGTTGGATCCAATTGGAACATCAAACTCCACTTCGTCGTATTTGTCATACGACTGGGACTTCCTCAGGTCCCACTTGATTCCCGACCCACGCAGCATCACTCCGCTGGTAAAGATGTGACATAAAGACGTCAGCCACCCATAGAGCTGCAGAGTCCCAACTTTAATCAGAGGCTTACCTGAAGCCGTAGTTGAGGGCGTCCTCATGGCTGACCACCCCGATGTTCACAGTACGGTTCTTCCAGATCCGATTGTTGGTCAACATCTGGGCAGACAGAAGCCAACATGGCCCTGCGGTCAGTTCTCCCTGCTCTACAGCTGATGATCAACATTTACTTGTTCAGATTTGGGTTACCTCTTCCACTTCATCAATCCTCAGGGAGAAATTCTTGCCCCACTCATAGATGTCATCCATGAGGCCAAGGGGTAAATCCTGCAACACACAAACCCCATGAGCCCAGCTTTGTTATGATGCATCACTGACTCTAGAGAAAGAAACGAGGGTCCAGTCCACACCTGATGAACGCCGCCTGGTCTGACGTACGCTGCGTGCATCCTGGCTCCGGACACTCGCTCGTAAAACTCAAACATCTGGGAGAGGACAAGCATGTTTTCAGGTTCATTACCAATCCAGACGAGGCCGTCTTGTTGCATTAACACAGCGCGACAGAGCCAGGCATGTTGCTGACCTTCTCTCTCTCCTCAAACATCCAGAAAAAGGGCGTCATGGCGCCGATGTCCAGCGCGTGCGTGGTGATGGCCATGATGTGGTTCAGGATCCGAGTCAGCTCTCCGTACAGAACTGCAAACACAACAGATTGGAACGGACCTGCTTGACTAATCACATCCGGAACAAAGTTATCAACACACTTAAGAGTCCGTTTTATAAAAGACAAATTAATAAAATCATCAAAGCTTAAAAGATGATCGTTTTTCCGAGTTTAACGCTAACTAAGTTTCCATTGACCGCATAGTAGCACAATTTGACATTCATGCATTGGGCATGAACAGATAAAAAGAGCACCTCTGATCCACTGGGCCCGAGGCGGAGCCTGGATGTTCAGCAGCTTCTCCACAGCCAGAGAGTAGCACTGCTCGTTGCACATCATCGAAACATAATCCAGACGGTCAAAGTATGGCAGAGCCTGATGGACAAGGGAAGAAATCACTAGGAAATATTGATCTAAATGTCAGAGAAATAACCCTTTGTTTGTGTTTTTCACGTTAGAAACGTACGCCGTCAGAAACAAAAACCCCTAAAGCGTTGTGCCTGTTGGTCCGTACCTGCAGGTAGGTTTTGTACTCGATGAGCTTTTCAGTGCCTCGATGAAGCAGGCCGATGTGTGGGTCGCACTTCTTCACTGACTCTCCGCTCAGCTCCATCACCAGGCGCAGCACGCCGTGAGCGGCCGGGTGCTGGGGCCCGAAGTTGATGGTCAGGTTGGACACGTCCTTCTCTGCGGGGGGATCTTTGTCTGGAAGGAGACGAGGGAAACGGTTCAGGACTGATGTGAAGGAGGAGAAGAGCAGGCGACAAAAAGGCGGGCTGTTTCGTACCGTTCCATGGGGGAACTTTCCAGTTCTTGTTGAATTCGGTGGGATACATCACCACCCCCCCATACTGTTCCATCCACTCCACATCTGGCTGCCATTGCTTCTGCCTGGAACCCAAATGGAACAGGTTTTCTCAATGCCAAGTAAAAGCAAGAGGAGCCCCAACATGGAACCTAGGGGCACCCGCATGCCAAGATGAATATAGGGTGTTTTCATATTTATTTATTTATTTATTTATTTGTAAGGTTTTGTGAACATTTTGTAGTAACAAATATAATTAATAACATGCTATATTTCAGATGTTTAAAAAAATACACATTCTAGAGACATTGTAATAATCACCCAAAACATTTCAAAGGATATTTTACCCTTTATTAATTGTTATTAGTTGTATTATTTTTTAATTAATCTAGTGCAGTGAATCACAGAGATCTTGCTCAGCCAATATTTTTCATGTTGTGGAAGTTTGAGATGCTGTGAGGAAGGGCTGTAACATGGGGGTAGCACATGCTAATTTTCTATTCAATAGCACTGCAAGACTAAATAAAAGGGTTCAAGCTCCAAAATTGGGAAAAACAGTGTAAGAAAAGTTAATCTTTTCACGTTTTTTGTTTGTTTTGAGGTGGTGATGCTGTAATTAGAGTCGTCCTGATCCAATATTGATATCGTAAATCAATCAGACAAGTTAAAAAAAATTGTATTGGATTTTATCGACCCAATATCAGCATACTGTTTAAAGCACTGTGTTCCAGGATTTAGTCTACCCCAACATTTCTATCCAGCAGCACAGGGTGGAAATACGAATGGTCAAGGTAATGTCAAGATATATCTATATCTATTTTGTATAGGTGTGAAGCCCCCAAATATAAAATTTAACCACGATATTTAATTAAACCACAGCAGTTTTCATTGTACGTCATATAATATGGTGACATAAGATGTTAAGCCTGAGTAATGAGTTTATCTCGCCTTGACTATATACTCAAACCAAAGCAAGCCAGGGACATTCTTATTCTACTGACTAATATTAACACTGAGGGGATAGTTGCATAATTACAGAAGCTAGAAAGAAACACTTAGAAGGAAAATGCAGTCTGAAATAAACAGTAGAACATTCCGACAGCTAAGCTTTAATTCCCCCGTGCATGTATGTGTTGCTGTTATAATACCTTGCTTAAACGCGTATTTATCGTTCAGAGTGAGTGTGGATTTGACAGGTTTTTTTTTGTTTTTACAGAAAAACCTTGTTAGCATAATGTTAGCATTAGCCTCCCAGTTTGTGCATAGAAGCAGCGGAACAAAGCTCACATATCCCGGTGTTTCCTTCTCATCATACCTGTTCTGCAGTAGCGAACAGCCAGGGCTCAATAAGCTCTTGTTGAGTAATACATTATTTGAAGGACGTCCTCCCAGCCTGGAGAGCGACCTCAACATCGTCGCCGCCATCTTGGCTGTTAAACAACTACCCAGCTCTCTTCTTTAGTTGTTTCCGAGACTTCAGCAAGGGGTTTAGAGCGTTACCGCCGCCTGTCGGCGCAAATAATACATTGCTACTTCAACATTATTTAAGACAGTGGTGTCCAAACTATTTTGCGGTAAGGGGCAAAATTGTGATTTTTTTTAAATTATTTTATCTGTTCAATAATGACCTAAAATTTTTAAGATTTTATTGAAAATAATTCGAAATTCTGTAAAGTCTCCGACAAAAGCCACTGTCATTATATAAACACATGTATTTGTTCTGCATAAAAAGTGTTTGCACATCAGTTTTATGTGCAAGGCGAGAACTGGTTAAAAGCAGACAAAAACATTAAATATCAGGGAAAAAAAACTAAAAAACATTGCAGTGGCATTATAAACCACTCCAATGTGATTTATAACACTACATTGTTCTGACCATTAGTTTCTAGTTGTAATAACTGAAGCTGTGTGCTGACTCTTGATGGTTCTCCTTTAGGTCCAAAAATTCTTACTTCAGTTTTGTTTCTACTTAGTGGAGCAAGTTATAGTACATCCATGAATCAATTTCTTCTATGCATCTGCTCAACGTTTGAGTTGATTCAGTCATCAGGTTTAAACCTTGGAGTATACCACATGTGATTTTTGCCAACTACAATGAAAAGTATTGACACACACATCATAATCTTGTACCTGGATTTGTATAGAATGTCATATTCAGCTTCATCACTTCATAATAAAACCACTAATCTATTAAAAATATTAATGGTTAAACGTTACTTTCAGAAATTAAATATATATGTATAAATATTTGTCGCAAACATGTTGAACATTTTAATACAAAAAAGCAAGTCACTACTCAAATATTTTATTCATATGCTGCAGATTTAAGAGTGAGTCTTTTAGACTCAGTTATTTTTCTCTCCTTTTTGAACATGAAAGGAGACCAAAAAAAAAAACCACACAAGACTTTCTTAAAAAACAGTGCTTTTATTTATGTAATACTGTGGAAAAATAATTACATACCATTTTTAAAAAATATCGAGGATAATGAAATTAAAAAATGAGAGTTTGATAATGTTTGTCGTACATCTTTTTGAACAGCTGTCTTCTGCTACCAACAGTACGATAAGATAAACATTGGATTCTCCTAAATTCAAAGACACGATAATACAGGATACAGTCCTACCAGAGGTATAAAAGTACTGGAACGGCTTGGTGAGAAATGATATGGACGTATACTGAAACACACACACACACGTTCATTCACGCTTCTATACAAACACACTGTACAAATGGAAGTGTGCAACCCCAACAACCAACCACACACACACGCACACACACTCACTCTCGCGCTCACACGCTTTAATACATGTCAATACTGCGGATAAGCCTTCATTAAAACCGTTCTCCTTCGGCCAGATTTGGCAAACAATGAGGAATGATTCAAAAATGGAAAATGCATGACATGCTCCCCCATAAGGCCACTCCAGACCCCATCATCCCCCTGTCTACGCCAGGCTTTATGGTTAAAAAAAAAAAAAAAACAGCGATGTCTCCACCGACCGGAGGAGCGTCTACTGCATACACGTGGTCCTGAGGAACACGAACGTTTGGCACAAGGTTTTCCTTTTTCCTTTTTTTTTTTTTTTTAACAATGGGAGAGTGGGGTGGGGGGGTTCAGGTTCTAGCCGCTGGGGCAGCTCTTCCCTCGTGATCCGCCATTTGGTCCGTAACATCGTACACGATTAACATACATGTTTTACGCTGACAAAAATAATTCTGTAATGTTTAAAAAATAGAATACAAAGCTCTAGTCTGGTGTGCAAATAAACAGAAGACACAACAGAGATATAGTTAAGAGGATGAATACAGTGGACGAAGTGCAACATGATGGACGACCACCCTCCCTCCCCCCACTACCCTCCAACAGGGCCCGACCGCACTGTACACACGGGCTCTCTGGGACACTACTGTTTATGTGCTCTATGATCACTGAATAAGACAACCAGCTAAAAGAAAATTAAAAATGGCGGCCAGACGTGGTTCCCACTGGCCGAGGTTTCTCCCCTTCAGCTTTACGTCAGTTTGGAACGGAGGTCGGGTGGGGTGGGGGCTCCTTGGATCTGCAAGTTCTTGTCCTCTCTCGGCCTGATTGTGACTTGCACTGTCCGCTCTCACAGAGCTAGCGTCTATGAACGTCGGGAGTGAGGGAAATCAGTTTCCCGTCCCTGTCTCTTTAAAACATCCTTCATTTTCACCCTGTGTTCACTCCCTCTCTCTCTCTCTCTTGGGCATGGTTTCAGGATTTGTGCCTGTGTGTGTGTGTGCGTGTGTGTGTGTGCGCACGCATGTGTCTATGTGTGTTTGTGTCCAGCAGGACATGTACATTTATGGATGTATGTGTGTGTTTTTCGGTGCGACTCTATTTATAAGATGCCTCTTTATGCTCCGCTAACACTGTGAGGGTGGGAGGGGGGAGGAGGGGTCCGGTGTCTCGCTCTCACACGTGAGTCTGCATCCGCTGTGTGTGTCGGCTGTGAGAGTAGTCAGAGTGCTGCGAGGTGTACGAGAAGCGGGTGGAGCTGCCGTATTTCCCCAACCCGGTCTCTGATCCGGAGGGAGCTGGGCCACTGGAGCTGACCCCAACCCCCGGGCTTGGCACCCCGGACCCCACCCCATACATCTCATAGGAGGGGCCGGCCTCCAGAGGGGCCAGGCTGGAAGGTGCGAAGCCCATGCGATAGGTCTGGTAGTGTGAAGGGTAACCATAGTTGTCGTAGGCCAGCTGAGAAGTGGAGTCCAGGAGGCTACAGTCACCAGGAAAGTCAGTGGCCGCTGGGGTGGGGTTGGCGGGGGGCTGCTGGCTTTGGCCCCCGCGGGTGAATGTGTTGAACTGGGCGTAGCTGATGTGAGACAGTCTGGAAGGCGGCCGGGGGTCGTAGCAGGCTTGCGGGCGTCCGGGCGAGGTGAGAGGACCCGGGGGGACGGGGGCTCCTCCGCTGGCGGTGGCTCCAGAGCCCCCTGTGCTGCTACTGATAGAGGCCGCACCCCCTGGCGTTCCTGCAGGGGAGCGGTAGTCGGAGTAGTGCAAGGTGGAACGGGACCCAGGGTGGACTTCGTCCTGGGTGGAAGCTCGCACGTTGTAGTATCCGTTAGTGGGGTCCTGCAGAGGCAGGTGGAAACAGATGGAAGAACGATTAAGATGATTTCAAATAAATGCTGAGTGTAAGTGTGTTTTCACACCTGATTGTACACTGTACTATAGCACAGTGTTTTCACACTTTACTATCAGTTGTGGAAACACCTGATTGGAGTGTAAAACTGAAATATTTGTTACAATTCCAGCTGCTGTGCTTCTCTTTGTCTCTGCTCTGAGTCAAACCAACCAAACCCTTTGAGAAACCTGTTCCACTCCTCACCTGTGGTGGCGCTGCAGCAAGAACCACTGAAGGAAACAACACAAAACCAGAATGCCCTATAGCCTGGACTTTAGAATCTAACTGGAAAAATAATTTAGGGGGCTCTAATTGTGCTACAACACTTTCAAAATTAGCAAAAACAAACCCCTAAAAATGAGCTCTTTTATTAGTGAATTAGCAGAAGTGTGCCCACCACCGTTAAAAAGACTGTTCAATACTCATCTAAATATGTAGTTTGTTTTATTAACTGGACAAAATGTCACGTCTGAGGTGTGTGAACACTTTGCAACCTGAAATTTGTAAAAACTCCAAATATAAAAGGATATGACATATTTAAACAAAAATGCAGAAGTTTACTCAAATAATTTCACTTGTAAATACATATTAAATTGTGCCATTAAGTCCCTCTAACTACGTAATGTACATATTACTTCCAGCAACACTTTCAGATATTCTCAGAAGAGGAATACCAAAAGAGAAAGAGTTCAGTTTATCTTGTTTTATCGTTTTACTTGCCACACATTCTCTGCGGAGGACAGCCCGGGTGTCCGTGCTTTTTTTGGAATTTGGCTTTATGTTGCTTTGTAGAGATCACAATATCCTTGACAGCTATTCTCATACAAATAATTGTATGAGAAAACACGTGGACCTCTCCGTTGCTGTGAAAGTAATCCTCTGCTTTAAGGCTGAAAATAAGCCTTTCAATGGATCTTGAAAGCCTTATTCCAAGATTCTGTGGAATATTTTTTAGGCCTGTGGCTACAACTTGGTAATTTGCTTATCTGTTGTCTTAATCTGGCAGCATTGTGCCAATCTATTTCAGGCGTTTTCCCTCCCTCTAACTTTGTTTCATTGTATAGTGCTTCAGGCAGTGGATGGGAAAAAGAAGAAAAGAAGAAGTACGTCAGAGTGATCTAACCAAACTAGTCCTGGGGTGGATTCCAGTCTGCATTTCTTCCCTATGATCTGAGGCAACACTTCAGCTTCAGGGGTCTGCCTTCCTTTGCCCTCACAGATTATTCTTAGAATGGGAAGGGGGGTTGTGAGAAACATTTTGGCAGCTTGGTGGTTCAAAGTGCTTTATCACAAACCAAAGTGGAAGAGTATTACAGTCTGGTCACGTAAATTTATCCAACAAATTTGAATATCAGATAAAGATAAGTTGAGTAAATATAACAACCAGATTTCAACTGATGATTGCATTTGTAAAGAAAAAGCATAATCTGAACGGAGCTGGCTCTATGTGAAAAAGCAAAAAGCCTCCAGACAAAGTTAACAGTAAACACATGAAAACCAGAAATGGCGAACATGGACTGAGTCAAACTTCTGCATGCCACGCTAGCTAGAGGTTCTGCAGCAGCTGCAGCACGACAACGAACCTGTAACCTGCCACTGTCAGGGTGCTAGAGCACCTGGCCTTTATCCTCCAGACAAAAATGGAACTTTCTGATTTTTATATTTTTTACAGTGGTCCATTTCTGGACTCAAAAAAGCCTGTAGACATGTTGAATGTTGTTGTTTATATCCAGAAATGTTGCGCATACACACAACGCAGGAGGACAAAGACAATTGTTTTACTTGCCATCCAGAGGAGAGCAATTCCAAAATGAAACCTGGAGATGTGGGTTTATTAATTAAGCTCGATGCCCCACAGCAAAGCAAAAATAACACAGGAACTAAAATCCACTCGTATTCTTCTTTCTTCTTGCTCTCTGTGTTGCTATTACATTATACACAACTGACTGACAACAGCTCCTCTAGTTGACAGAGTACATATTACTTCAAGTGTATCAGGATTTAACAAGACACAAAACATTTTCCGCACAAAGAGAAGAACATTCAGTCACAACAGCCACATGGGGTAGTTTTGCTCCTTTGCCCTAATAATTGAAATAATAATTTGAAAAATGTGACAAATGATATATGTCAACTCCATATCAACTTCAGTCCAAATAAAAAGCTGAGGAGTTTTACAGAAAGGCAGCTCACCTTTAGGTCGTACTCCTGACGGGTGTCCAGGGTGTCGCTGCGCAGGTCCGACTTGAGCTCTATGTCATCTTTAAAAGGCTGATTAGAGGGAGAGAAGGACACAGAAGGGAGAAACTAAACCGTCAAACAACAGAACAAACAAAAAGGAGAGGAGCCAGAACAGAAAACAGGAGCGGGAAGGAGGAAACAGAGTATGAGAGAAAAAGAGAAAGAGGAGTTAAAAAGGAGTGAGTGAAGAGTAGGTTGGTGTTTGTTTTCAGTTAAAAAGGTACAGCGTGGTTAGACTGCAGGGAGTCAGGGAGTTATTCTACAGCTACGGGCTGCGGAAACAGATCCCAACCCAAACACAGACGCCCCGCTGCCTGCCGCTCACCGAGTACATGGCCTTGACCATGCGCGAGGCCGTGGACACGCTGCCGGAGTCCTCCTCCAGGCTGTGGGTCTCCTTGGTGATGGTCTCCACCTTGATGTCGGGCTTACCCAGCGTGACACCGCGCCGGCCTGTGAGCGCAAACACACTGAGTGAAAAACAGGCCAGACACACCCCTGTGGAGTCGAGGTGTTTTCATGAGCTGCGGGAACTCAAAGAGAGCCAACATCCCCACACCGGAGGAGGAGTGGACGCCCTTTGACCTCACAGAGAGCATGACTCACTGCCTTTTCTCTGCCGGTAGAAGACGAGAACGAGGATGAGCAGGAAGATGAGGAGGACAATGGTGGAGCACACTGTGCTGCCAGCTACTATCCCCACTGGAAACTCCTCTGTGTGTGATGGGGGGGAAATACACAAACACACACACACACGCACCACAGGTTAGGAGTACAATCAGGGTGTAACTACTCACTCAAACAACACAGAGTGTGTGTTTCTAACTCACCGTTCTCCTCCAGCGTAATGATCATGGTGCCCGGGCCAAACGCGTTCCAGGCCGTGCAGTTGTAGGTGGACAGGAAGTCCGACTCCATCACGTTGTTGATGGTGAGGGTGGAGAGGACGCCGCCGCCCTCAGCGGCTGGCTTGCTCTGCTCCACTGTGTACCTCTCCAGCAGCGTGCCCTTCTCCTTCTCCCACACGTTCTCCTTCCACGCCCACACCTGCAGCGCACACACAGAACGACGGCCTGATGAGACTCAATCAAAGAGAGGCATTCAGATTCAGTTGGAGCGAATTCATGTTATATGCAACTCAAATCCCTTTGAGGTACCTTATCAGAATATTTGTAAGCCTTTATCCTGTCTGGATTTGGCACGTGCCAGAAAAAAAGACATTTGCCGTCAGCATTGTGCCGATCTTAAAGTGTGAGGCTCTTTCTGAGGAGTAGGGCGCTGTATGAGCAAAGGCGGTACTTGCTGAAGAATGCATACATCAACTGGACCTGCAACCTGCAACAATCAAATGTATCGAGGGATTTCAGAGAAATTGACGCTCAGTGGTAAACATGCAAAATTGGGCCTCTGTCTCTTTAAAAACTCCTACTCTGTCTGAAACTCCGCCTTCAGGAAGTCATCACGGCATGGCTTCTGTATTAACCCTTAAATAACGTTATTACCAGCGTTTCACTGAGATGTAGCTCAAATAATGAGCTCAGCTGATGTGCAGTTCCACCAGGTGTTTGCTAATTGCTGCTGGCTAGTCTGAAGGAGCGCAGTGGAGGGCTGCAGCTCTGAGGAGGAGCTGCGTCTCCAAGGCATACCGAGGTCCACCCAGGTGTTTCGCACAGCTGAATGGTTGCCACGGGAGATCAAAGGATTTTCCTAACATGAATGAAAGAATCAAGACAACACTCCAGGTATTTTTTGGATATAAAGTTCAAAAAAGTTGATTTTACATGATACTGTCCCTTTAACGATAGGCACCAGCACTCCTCCCGACCCCACTAGGGAGAAGGGTGTAAAGAAAATGGATGGATGGATGGATGTCCCTTTAACGTTCGTGTGTGTAACAGAAAGCAACCCGATCTAGTGCAGCAAGCGTTTAAAGTTGAATTGGTAAGAAAAACCTTAAATCCTTCTTCTGTTGTGTCCGCTGCCTGATGTAATCAGCGGCGGCCGCATGCATCCGTCTCCCTCCAACAGAAACTTTAACAGGCTCTCATGCGAGCGGCAGCAGTGTTCATGTTTCTGCAAGCTGAAGCGCAGCATCACAGTGGGTGACTGAGCTGGCAAGAACATTGCTCATTCTCCACCTTTAGAGCCACTAAAAGCAGCTGTATTATTCAGCACTCAAGTACTGTACTAGGCTCAGTTAATTATGCATAAGCCCACATGTTTCTATAATGTGCCCACTTATTGGAGAGGGGCAGAGCAGGGGGGGGAGCGGAACCTCCTGGCTGTGGCGTTTACAGGGACAACTGCTCCTCTCCAGTCCTTCATCTTTTATAAATGTCTTTCTGTCCCCCAACTCCCTCGGTCACATTAGGGAGCGCGGCGCCACAAGTCAGGACGGATCAGTCACGGAGCCGAGGCGGCTGCGGAGCTCCGCGCCGCATCCGGCCTGCTCACTGACGCAGAACTAAAAGCGGACTGACTTAGAGTTGCTTTGTTTGTGTGCTGGGATGGAGGAACGCACTGAGAGAGGGTTCCAGGCTGAGTCACCACTCAGAAAAAAAACAAAAAAACAGAGACAGTGTCTAACAGCAGCCAGCGAGTCATTTAGGAAGGGACAGGAAGCAGTCTAATCCCAACTGCTGTGAGCCTAAAAGCTACAACCATGTGCTCTTTGTGGCCAAAGCCTTTCCTTGTCTGTCGTTGTTCCCAGCTCAATAATTGATGCGTCGCTGAGATTTGAAAGTTTCAACTGAAGGTGCTCCATACTGTTTGCTAAAGTGTCTCGCAAAAGTCTTGAACCCTTTCACACGTAGTCACCTTACAAAGATAAAGTTCAGGGTAATTTATTGAGAGTTTATGGGACAGACCAAAACAAAGCGGCGCACAAGTGTGAAGGAAAAATTCTAAACTTCTAAACTAAGTAAGTAAGTAACTAACTAACTCTAAACCACTATAGCTACACTACAGTATGATGTTTTGAAGAATAAACGCAAAAGCATTACACCAACACAATATTTAGCAGAAGCTAAGGCTAAACCATTTCACCAACATGATATATGATATTTAGCAGAAGCTAATTCTAAAGCACTAAGGCAGTAATTTCATTTCAAATTATGCCTTCCCTTCATATATCTACAGACAGAATCCACCATAGAGCTCAAATTTAATTTTGACATTATAATTTACATGTTTTATTCTACCCATAGGTATTGTATTTATATTTAGATCTGGTTCTCTACTGTTGATGATTTATTTTGTTTATGTATGATTCTTGTTTGAAATAAAGTTATTGAGGTAAAAACATCAAGAAAGAAAACAGAACTGCTGCTTAAACAGTCTTCACGCACTTCAGGATAAGAGCATCAATATAAACATCTAACTACATGATTAATTCTTAATGGTCGATAACTAAAACTTCAATACAGATGTCAAACTTTACTTGATTGAAAGTTTACAAAGCAGACAAACTAGTGACTTAGAATTCGTATGGGAAAAAAATGACCAAGGGGAAGCTAAGAGCACTAAACTCTTTCATGAGTTAGCAAAAGCATTGAAGTGCTAAACAAAAAAATTAGCTCTGCTATTAGTGCATTAGCAGAAGTGTGCCGACTTCTGAAGAAAGCCATACAAAGCCTGTTTACAGGCAAAGTCACAAAGGAGACACAGCAGACACGTGAAAGGAGGTCATCTGGTCAGATGAAACCAAATTTGTCTTTCCTGGCCTACATACAAAATGCTATGTGTGTAAGAAAGCTAACACTGCACCCCCTTGGTGGAACACGATGCTACTAGCATCATGCTGTGGGGATGCTCTTCCGCAGCACAGAAGCTGGTTAGGAAGGATGAATGAAGCTCAATGAAGGACAATGATGGAAGAAAACCAGGAAGAGGCGGTAGAGGAGTTGAGGTCAGGGCAGAGGTTAAGATCAAAGCCTCAGTGTAAGTCCAACTGAGAATCTCAATAGATAATGTATCAGGTCCCTTTCACATAATAATGAACTACTTTGTTTAGGCCTGTATGAAATGTGAAAGGGTTCAAATGGTGTAAACAATTCTATTAGGTGCTTTTTACTTACAATCTTATCTGGAGGGGGTGTACTGGCTATGTAGCATTTCACGCCTCCTCTCTCCCCCCTCACAGCGTACTGCACAGGCTCACTGGAGATGATGGGTGGACCTGTGAACACACACAGACCACAGACTCATCAAGTGCAGGGGGTGATTCCATCTTATTTTTACTGTTTTTACTCTCCAGTAACTGAAAAAAAGTTTGCTTTTAAACCCACAGGATGTAACTTTTATAAAAAGTATGTTCTTTAAATATTTGTTAGAACTGTCACCATGTTGTAACAGTGTGTTATGAGACAGATAATCAGGGAAAAGAATTACCTCCTCCATCTCCTGCCTGAACTACTATTGTTGTCTGAAGAAAACAACCAGGAGGCGAGTCTTAGCGCTGTCAATTAACTTCATGTACGTGCCACTAAATGTGCTAATGGGGTAGAAGCAACTTACCGGCCCGGTAAAACTGTTTGTCTACCATCATGTTGGCTATGTTAACTAGTTAGTATTCATGACAGGTTCTACTGTCAGGAAGAAGTTGTAACCTAACAGAGCAGCATGTACATGAAGTGATTGACAGCACTAAGATCAGCCTCCTGGCTCTGATTGGCTCTTTCTAGTTCGCACTGGAAGAAGGCACAGGAGTTCAATTCCTTTTTTTCACAAATTATCTGTCTCATACGCCATACTGTCACGATATGATGATATTTTCAACAAATATCTAAAACAATATTTGTTGTAGAACAACAAATATTGTTTTAGATATTTGGTGAAATAAAGGTTGCACATTGCAGCCTTAAGGTGTGAACTAAAAAGTTTTTTTCAGACCGTTGACTGTGAGCGTGACCTCGGTCTCTCCTACGCCGATCCGCGGAACGATGGCCTTGCACACATACTGGCCAGCGTCCGCCTGGGTCACTGACTTCAGATACAGTTGGTTGCTGTTGCTCAGAACCTGTGGGGGAGGCAACAAAAGAGCAACGAATATAAACAGAGCAAACAGCAGAGTGAAGGAACAGTCCGCATCGCGTTCTCCGCATGCTTTACTCACTTTAAAGAGTCGCCGTGATCTACTACTCTGACTCAATATGACTGACAATGTAAACTCCCGCTGCAGTTCTTAACCCGTCACAAGGGTTTTATAGTTGCCTAGCAACCACATCCATCAGAAAATGAAGCGAGGAAAATGATGGTTACATAGGAAACCACCCAGAGAGAGAAACACCTGATTATACAGGCGTGGGCGTGAGCCGAGTCGGGACATATTTAGTGGCTCTGATGTGAGGAGGGTTTTCTGGCTTTTATCCAGTTCTGGTCCTGGATGCAGGTCCAATTAAAGCCAGAAGGTGAATGCATATTAATTCCATCCTAAATTGTTCAGTAAATGCTTCAATCAAATAAACCGACCTATAAAACTATAAAAATGACACATCCACCTTTTTTCCCCCCACAAAAAACACTTATTTTGCTTTAGGTCAGTTAGAATGATCAAAATTACCCAAATTATTTCTGTTTGCTAAATGCCACAATAATAAAGAGAAAAAACAAGTGAGAGATTTATTTGTTCATGTCTTAAAAATCTAAAGTTTACCGTCTCCAGATTTCTGGAGGTGCCTAATTCATCTGTTCAAACATTTATACGCAAATACAGACATGATGGGGATGTCCAACCAGCATCCAATAGAAACATAAAGAGCCAAATTGCAGTTTGCAGACGTCCAGAGGGACAAAGACCTTCATTGTTGGGGATATATCCTGTGGTCTGACAGAACTAAAATGAAACTGTTTGGCCAGTTTTATTTTGTGACCATAGCTACATTTACAGGAAAAACAGGGAAGATTGTAGGCTTTGAATAGCATCTACAGAAGTATGTGGGTCTAAAATCAATGAAATCAAATTGGCAGTCAAACATTTGAAATGGGTTTTTTTTAAAACAAGATGTTTTTTAAAGGAACTTGAGAAAACCTGGTTATCCTAAATACACATTATGAATATTAATGTCTCTGTCAGGGGCAGACTAAGAATTCAAAAAGCTTGAGTTTAGTTTTTACCATGTTGGATCCTTTCTTGAACCAGGTAAGGGTGAGTGGAGGGTTTCCGGCCCATTTGCAGTTGAGGGTGACATCAGAGTCCACATCGACTGTTTTGGGCTGTGGCTCCACCAGCAGGATGGGACCGACTGGAGGAAGAAATGGGGACAATTATTATGTCTGTGAGCTCCAGCAGCTGTCACGGTGAGGTGAGTGCGGCGTGACTCACAGTGAACATCAACCAGGATGCTGACGTTGGTCTTCCCCACTGCGTTGAAGACCAAGCAGGAGACGGGCTCGGTGAAGAAGGAGTGGTCGGCCTTGGTGGTGAACACACTCTCCCTGGCGCCCTGCAGCACCACGCCGCCTTTAGCCCACCTGCCGTTCACACAAACACACACTGGTTTTACATCAAGATAACAGTTTACAGGCAACGTTTCCAAAGAAACTCACAAATTTTCTAAACAAACAAAAACAACATAAACTGGAAAACAACATATTCCAGTTCACTGTTTTCCTGAGACATTTTATCTTCACTTCAAAATCTGAATTTTGATCATTTTCCCGTGAAAAATGTCCTTTAATTTTATTCCTGTATTCAACTCCTGCTCCACCAAGTAAAAGTGAACAAGCAGCTGGAACCAAAACATCTCCACCATCCCCGCTCCCAAGGACAAAGCGACCAGCCCAAGCCTCAAAACATTCTGACTCCGTGGGAATCCCACTGAAAAACAGATTTTCTGCACTTCAGCCTGAGCCTCTGAGTGAAACCTCACCTTCAAACATCAACAATGAGGCAAGACCAACACATCCACCCGCTAAAGCTCCAAAGGACAAAGTGACCACCAGGAAAACGAAAGGTATGCCAAAAGTGCTTATTGTTGGAGATGAGGCAGTAAATGGAGTCAGTCATGTTTGCAATCCCAAGAAAACCTGGTGACACTTGGAGTGGGGTACCCCAAGGTTCAATCCTAGGACCCCTCCTATTCAATATTTATGTGCTCCCACCAGCTCAGGTTATAACAGGAAATAAGATTAGATACCATAACAACGCGGATGATACACAGCTCTACATTATGATGTCACCAGGTGACTCTAAACCCATCCAATCACTGAATAGATGTTTAGAACAGATAAATGTGTGAAT
>NW_006800012.1:373940-385116 GCF_000485575.1 Poecilia formosa | reverse complement strand
CTGCAGGTTTAGAGTCCCCCCGTTGTTTTAAAAGGGTTGCGGGTTGGAGTCTATCCCTCGCGGCTGGTTTTTTTTCTGCCTGATTTGAAGGGCAGAACTTTGAATCGGTGGGAAATTTAATGTTTTTGATTGTTTATTCAGTGTTACATGACTGTGTTTTTGTGTTTAATGATGTAAAGCACTTTGAAATGCCTTGCTGTTGAAATGTGCTATACAAATAAAATTTGATTGATTGATTTGATACATATAGAGGAATCTCTGTCCATTTTCACCGATTTCATCTGTTCAGTAGTTGGTCACTATAGCACAGTTGAAACCAGAGGTTTACATAAACTGGATAAAAAGACACATCTTCCTTCTTTTCTCATTGTCTGAAGTTACACCAGACAAAACTTATCAAAAATTATTTATATTTGCTAAATGCTACAATAAGTCAGATTTATTTGTTAATGTCTTCAACACCAGAAGTTTACATACATTTCCTCAGTATTTAGTAGCTTTGTCTTTGAGTTGCATGACTTGGGTTAAACATATTAGGTTTCCTTAGAGAAACTTCTCACAGCCTTACAATACATCCACAGGTGAGTCTCTAATTAGCCTAAGTGTGTTAATTAACCTATTGGTTAACCTATAAGAAATTTCTTGGTTTTCCACCCATTACTTCTGAATGTAAACTTCTGATTTAGAAGACATTTATAAATAGATTTAACATATTATTTTTCTCATTGTTGTAGACTTTAGCAAGCAGAAATAATTTTGGTAATTCCAACTGACATGAAACAAGAGAAGCTCGGTTGGATTGAAATTCAGACAGTGAGAAAAAAAGTTGCCTCAGTGCATGTAAACTTCTGGTTTCAATTGTTGTATTTTACTTTTAAATGATGTTCTTGTTTACACGGAGAGTAAAAAAGCTTCTCAGCAGTTACAGGCAGAGTTTGATTGTCGTGATGCCAAAAAGTTAATTGCTGACATCAGAAACCAACTACTTGATTCAAACAAAGTAGGTTTAAATGGAAATCTTCCATGTGTCTGAATAATTATGGGCTCAGCTGCATTAGCTTGTGTTGCAAAGGAAAGAGGCTGAAGCAGACCTGTAGCCCATAATAGGAGGGTTGGCATGAGCCTGGCAGGTGAAGGTGACTCGGTCCCCTTCTAGGACAGAGCGCGGTTCGATGGACAGGGTCACTGTTGGTGGATCTGAAACGAAGAACAGATACTCTTGGGACATGGAGTCTACAGCTGCATGGCAGTTCAGAGGATTATCTGATGCAAGATGCTTTTTCATGCATTAGTTACTAACATCCTTAAAGTCCTTCATCTGGTGGCAGATGTTACACACTTTACTTAACGTTATGCTGCTTGACCCGTTCTGCTTGGTCTGGTTGCCATGGTGGCAGCATGTTGGATTAGTTAGTCCTCATTTGTTTTAGTTCTGGATTTTTCATAGTTTTTTAGTTGAGGCATTACATGTTTGGATAATTGAGACCTCTGCTATTGGATGCAGTGCAGCTGGAAGAGTTTTTGCTTGTACTTTTTTTCCAAAGTTCAGACAGTAATTATGACATGTCACCGTGGCAACAAGAAGTAGTCTTTACAGTTGGGATTGGCTGATTAGATAGCATCTTAAAAGCTACAATCCCAAATCCCAGATGATTTCCAGCAATATATCCAGGCAGAGATTTAAAGTGGAAAAGCAAAAGTCAAAGTGGTGGGTCAGCAGTGATGATGTCACACAGAAACAGTCTTCAGTCAAAGTAGTGAAATTAGTGCCTATGACTTGTGACGATGTGAGAAAATTCAAGAAGTATGAATACTTTTGGATTTATTTCAATTTGCTGCCTGGTGGTGACAGCAGCAGGACTTACGGTGCACATTAAGGGTGACGGTTGTGCTCTTGCCAGAGGGAGCGGCCTGGTTGGTGGCCACACAACTGTAGTTCCTTCCAGTGTCAGTGTCAATGGGGTGGACGGGAAGGTGGCTCCGCGTGGTCACCCTCTTCCTGTCTGAAAGCACCTCCTGGAGAGCAGACACCCAGTGAAAACACCTAGAGAATGCTTGACCACATTCCTGAGTCCAACTGAGCACTCACACCAGACCTGTTTAATCCACTTTAGTCAAACTCTAGTTCATTTACCTAGAAAGTCTGCCTTGTTGTGGAGTTGTGAATGCACAAACGAATTCGGATACACTCTGGTGAGCCTACAAACCTCAGACCGAGTTTGGTTGAAGTGAACCCTGGTGTGGTTTGAATGTGTGTTGTCAAACAAAGCGGAGACCGCTCCAAAAACAGGAAATGCACTACAACCCTGGGCATTCTGGGTAAATATCAGAATGCAAAGTATTCTGGTAACCAAAATATACATGTGAGTGTCGTGCTACCAGGAGGACCGTCCTGATTTCTCTTTTGTCACAAAGACAAAAGAGACAAAAGAGAAATCCTACAAATGTTAAAATCTGACGCCACTCCATTTTTGTTTGCATTTTGCGGAGAAGGAAGTTGCGCTCATGTCTTGTTCAGAGGGTTTTGTGTTGTTTCTTTCAGTGGTTCATGGTGCAGCACGCCGCAGGCGAGGAGGGGAACAGGCTGCAAAGAGTTTGGTTTGTTTGACAAAGTGCAGAGTGAAAGAGAGCACAGGACTATCAGGTGGGAAAACACCTTTAAGGTCCCAAGTTGGCGCTACACTACGAACCCCTAAAGCAAATGGCAAAAAACCCACAAAGAAGACACTGAGCACACCTTTCTTCACAAAACATAAATAAAAATGGAGTGGAGATTTTAGTAGTTGTAAGATTTCTCTTGTCCATGGTAAAAAGGTCAGAAGCCATTTCTCCCACTAGTACTGGACTCCTGCTTTTGTTTCGGCTGGTTTTACCCAGAATAGTTGGCTTCCTGCTTTTGGAGCGATCTCCGATATGCTTACTATTCAAATATGTATTCAAACAGTGCCAGAGTTCACTTGAGCTGAACCGAGATCTAGGGTTTCAGTTGGACAAGAGTGCACATCGGTTTGATTGCGTATTCACATCTCATCAAACGAACCAGACTTTCCAGGCAAACAAACTAAAGTGGACTAAACAGGGCGGATGTGAATGCACCCTTAAAGAGCCTGATGAAACTCACAGTGGTACTGACAGCGCCCTCTATCGGCAGCCCATCTTTCATCCACTCAACCATTGAAGGCGGTTTAGCTCCACGAGACACGCACGTCAGGTTGTAGGACTCCCCCGCGTTCAGCAGCACCTCCGGTCCTCCATCGATTACCGGGTCATCTGGAGGGACTGGAACGGAGGGAAAGACGTTAGAAACACAAACCAAGTGTGGAGAGTTGTCTCCAGAAGACGCCAGAAGCGGAAACGCACTCAGGACGGTGAGTTTGGCCCTTCTGGACCTCAGAGCGGCGTCGGGGGCCTGGCATTCGTACAGGGCGTCGTCAGACAGGTCGGCCGACAGGATCTCCAAGTTGTACTGACCCAGCTCCTGGACCCGCAGCACACGGTACCGGGGCCAAGCTGTAGCACACACAAACACACAGCCACCAAGATTTTAACAAGAGACAACTTGTAGGAAGAAAACACAGAGGTTAACGTTATATCCAGCCACTTTTTTAAACTTTCGTGTGATGCGTCGCTAGCCCATGTGTTCACATCTACTTCTCTGAGTTCAAAATGTCCCATGCATGACTTATGCCAGTCAGCTGGTTGAATGACTGTCGCCTCATGGCACAAGTCCCATAGGAAATGAATGGAGAGGGACTTTTCTAAATTACCATTTAAAACAATGTGACTTCCTCCAAATAAAAACTTTGAAAACTAAGAATCTTCAGACATGCTTGGTTTGAGGCAATAAAACATTTTCCTAAGCATGTTTCGAAAACGTGCATTCAGTCGCCCATATCAGGGGCTGATATGGGCAACATTTATATTTCAAACTTACAGAGTTAGGCATATTGATAATCTGATTAAATTTGTTTAAACTGATTTGACAGTGCTAATCTTTATTTTTTTCTGCTGTACAATTTTCTATCAAACGATGTTTCAATGTTTTCTGAACAGGTTGTTGTTGAAAGTGATCATTTGTTCTCAAGAAATGTACCTTGATTAAATAAAGGTTAAATAAATGTAAAAAAAAATTCAATGGCCGCTGATAAAAGTCAGTCTTTTGTAGCCTCAGCCTAAAAGCCACCAGAGTTTCACTCAGACAGAAACCTACCCAGATCTTCCCTTCCCCCAACCCAGCTCCAGCTGTGCAGCCGGTATGCATTCTCGCCATTAGGTGGCGTCCTTGCACTCCTCTGGCATCACATGAGTAGAAAGGGTTTGAATGCATGATGACAGGAGTGTTTTAGAGGACCTAAATCGACTTCATTCCATGGTGCAGGATGTGTTTGTTTGCATCGCCGCACGAAGCCCGCCGTTGCAGTTCTGCCCGACTGACCTCCCTTCTCCTCGACTTTGGCCACCTTTCTTCCACACGCATTTGCATGCAGGGTGTCGCATGTGTAGGAGCGTGTGGAAGGGACAGAGGGCATGTGTTCGTTCACTTGTTTCTGCAAAGCTCTGCCTCGAAGCCTTCAGCCGTTACAGTAATGATGCGACGAAGTGATAGAAAACAGAGAAAAGGAGGGGTAAGGAGGAGGAGGGCAGGAATTAGGAGCGAGGCTGATGAGTGACGGGACGGACGAGTTAAAAGAAGAATCAGAGAGGGCTCAGTGCAACAAAGGCAGATGAGTGAAGGAGAGCAGCGGGGACAGGGAGGAACAGGGGATCTGAGAGGAGGAGGTCACACAGGAATAGCCTGACAGAGGAGAAAGTCCCAAATAGTCGCCTTGCGGTGTTCCACTGCGATGAGGTGATGTGGAGAAGGAAAAACTGCAGCGGACATGGAGACAACACCAACAAACACACAGCAACCGCATATCACTAACAGTGGGATAATCAGTTACACATCTGGCCACATGTTTTGATCTGTAACTGCGCAACTCATCCACCCTCCTCCTCTTTCAGTTGGAACCAGTGTTGTAACTCAGATGAATCACTCTGCTGGAGTTTGGTCCAAGTCCTACAGAAATCAAAGTGGAAAATCACTGGAGAGAGAGAAACAGCTGCGGTGTTCCATGAGTTAGCCGACGTATGCCGCCCTGAACGCATACCGGACGTTAGCCGGTTATTAGCTAGCTCCCCCTCGGTGGGCAGCGGCAGTGGAGGCGGCCTGCTTTGACAGAGGCGATGACAGCGTGATGCTGCTCAGCTGAGCTGACGGACTGAGAACAGCGCCGGAGGCAATGGAGAAAATTCCCACCCAACGTTAACACTGAGGCTGGGTAAATTTAGCATCCAGCTAAGGATGTGCACATTTTGGAACAATAGGATGTGACAGGGGGTATCATCTGCTGTGGGAGAAAAAAAAAGAAGTGTCTCACTGTCCTAACCTAAAGTTAATGTGGCCTCTCTTATATCTGGCAGTGCTTCCTATGCTTCACATGTTTAACACTAGTAACAACATAATGTTGAAGATGCTACAATAACTGATCTATCATAAAACATCTCAGATCCTTAATGCTCCATCGGGTTCATTGTTTTGAAATGGAATAGGTACTATTTCCTTTCTTTACTGTATAAAAGGTGAAGCACATATTTGAGTCACTACTATAACTGCCTTCAGCGCCAATAGTAGTCCTTTGGGATGTGTCTCTACTAGCTTTGAACAGAATAACTGAAAGTTTTAGTCATTCTTCTTTGCAAAATAATTGATCTACAGTCAACTCGGATGGAGATCCTTTTGCAAGATTGTCATTGATTCCATTGAGTGATACAGCAATGTACCATTGCGGTTAGGGACACTATTTTCTGTTTCAATTGTACCATTCACCATTCTAGGGCCCTTTTCAGTTGCAAGTACATACCAAAACAATGGTTTGGTTAGGGTACAGCTAACACCGTCCATTGATTAGGGGACGGAAAATATTGCTGCTTGTGTCGAACACAAAACTTGCTAGACTGTTTAGGCTGAACCCTGCACAGTGGCTAAGAAGGTAGAAGTTTGTCCTGTAACCAGTGGGTTCCTCTTTCGAATTCCTGCTTTGTTAGTCTCAGTCATTGTGTTCTTGGGCTAGACATTTCACCCCTCCTTGCCTACTAGTGGAGGTCAGACCACCTGGTGGCAAAGAGTTTTCTGTGCTATACTGCTTATGAGGTTGTAAGAATGTACCAAAGCACGGATGTATATGGCAGGTGTCTGCTTTGAGTTCACCTAAAATTCGCGCAGACCTCTGAGGAGTGAAATATGCCTAAGTATGTGAGGACCTTTAGTTGCAGCAAGAGACTCAAATGATTCAGTCTGAATTGCCTCCTGGCCATTTTCTTCAACATTTCCTGTGTGCCCCATGTGACTTGTAGCAAACTACAATCAGGAGAATGTATGCCATTCTTTCAATATTGGCTTTTTGTTGCTGTTGTTTCTAAAGGACCAAATTATGGAACATATGCCTAATTATTGTTCTGTTAATAGATTATTTCACCTGAGCTACGTGTCTCTGCAGCTTCTACAGAGTTACAGTGGCCATCTGGTCTGTTTCTTTGATCAAGAATCTACTGATGACCAAGTTTAAGTAGACACCCATGCTTTGGTCAGCTTGCAGTTGTGTCATATTCTTTCCATTTTTAAAAGATGAACTAACCTACAAAAGAAAACCTCTGAAGACTTCACAGGACACCTGGATTTACAATCATTTATTAGTAAGATGACGTCTGACAGTATTTGTTCCCACTGCATTTTACTCTGGAATACCAGAGTGAAGGAGGGTATTAGGTTTTTATCTGTAAATAAATCCCTCATAAAACCCAGATGTTTGTGGTTTAAACATGACTAGGCACTGTGACTGGAGGACACACTGACAGGCAACCTTGAAGACTTGGATTGTAAAAAAGCCCAAAGTAAAAAGATTTCAGCTGTTCCACTTAATGAGCTAACCAAAGTTGAAAACTGACCTTTGTAACTAAAGGTATTATATTTTAAACATTAGTGATCTTGTATTTGTACAAAATTAGATTTCAGTTTCATATTTGAAAATTGAAATGAGGAGTAATCTGATGATCTCTCATAATAAAGAATTTAGGAAAACAGCAGTTAATTAAAGTTAGCTCATAATCTCTTGCATTTCTTTAGTTTTGGCAGGGAACTGTTTCACAAAATGCAGCTAGTTTTCCCTTCTTTGAGATTTCAAGGTATACAGAGTAAGTAAAAGAGTGAAGTTCCATCTCTGGAATCTGACTTTAAGTACTTGGAAAAATTCTTCTGGGTGACATTCCTGCACCGGAAAAGCACAACGAATATTTAAGTGTTGGGGAATGCTAGTCAGATAAAACAAGAAACCACAGTCTTGGAAAATGTATTCCTAGTGGGATGATTTTTTTTCCACAAAGCAATTCATCAGTTGTAGAAAAGACTTGCTCTTTCATTTTTGGAATTAGAAGCAGAAGATGAATTTGTACATATTTTCCCTCTTTTTCTTTCCTACTAATACCTTCGTGGTCAGGGGTTTTCACAGTGGACTTGAGTTGGTGTAAATCAACTTCTTAGCATGAGGCTTTAAGTTAATAGCTTAGCTAGGCAAATTGTTGACATTAGTATAGCATGTTGTTGAAAGGCACTCTTTCAGGTAATGAAAGGGTAACTATCAGTGAGTTAGTTGTGATGCACAGGACAACAGTGATCCAGACACAAGTTCTGTCACATGCTGGTTTCTTTGTTCTTTTTAATTTAGGTTCAGAATCTGTGTCTGAAAGTAATGTGAAAACTAGCTTAACTGTACTTCAGTTCTAAACTTGACACGGTGAGCAACCAAACTATCTTGCTGCGATTTCTGTTTTCTAAAGCCATATCTGTTTCTTTACTGAAGACAATTGTAAAATTAAGTAATGAAAGTAATGTGAAGTCGTTCTCCTTGACCTGACTGCTGCCACTGATACTGCTGACCACAGGATTCTGCAGGTGTTACGTAAAATCACTGACTGTTTGAAGGAGATTAAATCCTGGATAACCAGCCGTTTTTTACAACTTAATAATAACAAAACTAAGATTTTTCTGTTTGCCCTTGCCACACTTATAATCTTGAAAATGGATGGATAATATGTTGTCTGTAATTAGTGTAGAACACAGTAGTCTGTCTTCTCACTGGTAAGCGAAAGCGTCACCACATATCACTCGTACTGACTTTGCTTCACCGGCTGCTGGTGGACTAGAAGGTTGATTTGAAAATGTTATTGGTTTTTAAATCACCCCAATACCTCAGTTCAATGGCTGAATTTTTATAACCCAGTCAAGACACTAAGGTCAGGTTACCAGGTAACTTTTGGGGCAGCGGCTCCTAGACTCTGGAGCAACCTGCCAATGCCTATTAGGTGTTAGGTGTTTCTGCAAAAAACCTTTGCGGATACACTTAAAATAATCTTTGTGTGGACGGGGCCTTAAAAAAAAATCCTATTTCTGTTGGAAAACAGGTTTAAAATGTCTGCCATACTGGGAGATCTTTGTATTTACTTAAGTTTTTCTTGTCTTTGAAAAACGTGGGACTCACTGAAACCCCTCTCTGACAAAGACTTTTAGAGCTCTTTGTCATAGAGTTAAAAGTCCCACTGATAGGTGAATGTCTAATGTTCCCTTAAGTGTTCCCATGAACTTTACAACAAGGTGTCAAGTTTAGTCACCTTCATTTTCAGCAAAATCTTGGCAGAAGAAAAATGTTTGGTCCTCTTTGTGTGGGAAGTGAGTTTAACCCTTGTATGTCGAAATGGGGTCCCACTGACCCCACACACGTAAAACTTGTATCATTTGCCATAGTCCTCTACGTTTGCCTCAGTCCTTGCACGCACAAGAGTTAAAAGAGAGTTCCTTACTTGATGCAGCCTCGGTAGATTCAGTTAAAAGAAATCAGAAGTAGTTTGAAAACAGAAATTGTCTTTGTGTTATGAAGGCAAGACCTAAGGAGCGGGTGTGATGTCTCACCACGAAGGTCCTCTCCGATGCCCAGAGCCAGACCATCTTTGGTCCACTGAACAATGCCAGAGTAGTTGAAGACAACACAGGACAGGATCACCCTCTGGCCCCGCACCACCGACTGGTCTGCCGGCTCCTGAGAGAATCTCGCCGTTCTCACTGCTGGTTGGGAGGAAAATGTGGAAAGAAAGAAAAGTTAGAGACTTTACAGACGACCACCCCAGCGTTATTATTGGATGTGTCTGCTATCGGACAATTATTTCATTCAAATCTGCATTCCCCCAATAGCATTGAATTGACATCATTACCACATTTGATCACTCTGTGGCTTGTGGCCACAAACCGAGCACTATGGTAACAAACCAAGACAAAAGACAAAGGTATGAAGGGAAAGAAAATCAGAAAAGAGTTGAAGAAGTAGTATGAAGTTGGGTTGAAGGCTTTTCAAGTTCACTGAGAGGAGATTAAACAATGATCTTCCGCCATCGGGGTGGCTCCCGACTTCTTGCTCCCAACTATTATGCCCCCCCGCCCCTAGTCAAAACTCGCCAGCCCTCCCTCTCTTGTCTCTCCCCTCTTCATTCCTCTCGATGAGTCATCTCCCTGGCTTCCACTCCACCAACACGAACTACAGTGGCTGTCATTGTCTTCTGGACCCTCTGCCTTCCAGTCTATAGACCGCAAACCACAGCAGATGGCCCGGTGCCGCCATTGCTCCCAACGACCACCTAATACGAGCACAAAGCAAGAAAAAGCCCAGCCTCCGACATCCCCGCTACCGTTCCATGCTATGTGATGACAAGGCGTAATTAGCTGTCCCTTAAAGGCAGGGCACACGTAAAACATTCAGGCGTTGGGGGGTGGGAGTTTCTGTACATTTTCCTTCCTTCCACTTTGCCTTTCATTTCTCCCCCTCTGCCGCTTGTTATTTTTAAGAAACTCGGAGAGTAGATGATTAACCCACTGCTGCATTGCCTCCCTTCCCCTCCTTCCTCTGCATTTCTCCTTCTCTTCCCTCTCCATGATGTTGTGTGTCCTTTACCCAAATTGCTTTGCCTCACTCGCTGCTTCGACAGGCTATAAGCATGCATCCCCACTCGCCTCCTTCCCTTTCTCCATCTATAATGCTGCCTATGAATGTCCTTCTGCTGGCACTGATTTCCCTCCAAACTCTCCATTCCTACAGTACCGTTTTTCTTTCTATATACATATATAATGGTGTATATGCCCTTTTACCCATAATGCTTTCTATTTCTGTGGTCCTCCTCCTTGCTGGTTGGAAGGGGGTTAGAGGCGGACTGTCACAACTCATTTATCACATTAAATATCACCCCTCTAGCACTTTCTCCCTCCCTCATTCACCCATCTCTCTTCTCACTTTTTCCCTTCTCTCCCCTTTTTTTTCTCCACTTCTTACCATTTATATTTCTCACTTGTCCTCTTTACTTTTTTGTCACTTCTGGTTCCCTCTCACTCTACGTCTCTCATGCCCTCACAAGTCTCTCTCAGAGCCCTAAAGCACTTCGCTGAAGGTTCCCATTGCGGTCTTTTTTTAACAACTGCCATATGCCCGTGTACTGTATACCTCCCCATGTCCCTATCTTTTACATTTACTCACTTTTTTTTTTTCCCCTTCAACTCCCCTAAGCCCCTCCACATCATGTCATATTTAACACAATTTGTAGAGGTAGACTAAGCCTGATGAAACAAAAGAAAGCAGTCATGCAAAAAGATTTCAGGAGCAATCCTTACAATGCCTTCTGACAGTGCAGCACATTAATATTCTGAAGATAAAGGGGATGTGCGAGGATATGCGGTGAAAAAGGAATCAGATGCAGATGGAGCCTGGCAGCGTGCATACCTAGAATAACTCAGTACTCACCCCCAGCCCCTCTCCCAAAAGAAAAAAACAAACAAACAAAAAAAAAAAACAAAAGCCTGTGTTTGTTCCCTGAGGAATGCCCAATTTAACTGGATTAACTAATGAATTCTAAAACAAAACCATATGACTATCAGACGGCGATTTAAAAAAGAAACTTTGACTGCAAACATTTTATCTCATTACACATCAGTTTAAAGTCCCAAAAATTAACACTTGGGTGCAATATTTGTCATTTTAAAAACACACACGCATGCATGCACACACACACACACATATATATATATATATATATATATATA
>NW_006800012.1:310084-373930 GCF_000485575.1 Poecilia formosa | reverse complement strand
TATATATATTTTTATGATGATGCTTAAAAATGTCATTGTTGAGATTCCTACTTTTGCCGTTCAAACTACTTTTCCCATCTTGCCTCTGGGTTGGTTTTATTTTTAGCGTAGTTTTTGTTTGACTGTATGGAATGATAGTTGTGTAGCAAACCAGAGGTGAGGAATTGTAAAACACTTTCTCCAGCGTAACATGTAAGTAGCAAAACTTTATATTTAGCCATAAGGGGTAGTATACTTTGTACAAATAATTAGTTTAAATTAACTGTTTTCATCAGCATTTTTAAAACTTATTTTGATGTTTCACATTAGTAAAGGTTGATGAAAATGAAGATTTAAAAAAAACTTACTTAATTTTGCAAAGGTTTTAATGGCATCACTGGAAAAAGCTATGACTAAAGATAATTAGGAGTAGGAAATAATTTTTGTACAATATTCAAACTATCAGATGTTTGCTATAACTAAATTACACAAGACCATTCTATATAACTGAACACAAGTGATATTACAAGTTACTAACCCCTTTGGTTACATTGGTCTTGCTAGCTTCTAGCACAAAGTTACTCTGGATTGTTTATCAAGCTTTATTAAGCAACTGCTGGATGTACTATTGCAGCATTAGGGGTTAAAAATAGAGTACATGAGGTAATCTTGTATTTGTTGTACAGAACATTATTCTTAATTTTGTATTTATACATTTTTAATAATTATTTTTATCTTAGGGTGAACCTACATGCTTGAATGCTGCTGGTTTAAGATGAGACAAAACATTTTTGGAAGTTTTTTCTTCAAAATTTCAACATAAAGGTGGGCAGTGTCTACTTAGACTCCAAAATACAGACTAGGCCCCCCAAGGGGAAAAGTCTTTCCAAGAAATATTTAAATATGCTGACAAGGCACAGTGCTAGTCATTATGCAGGGACTTTAAGTCACGCATGAAAGGCAATTGCAGAACCATTGGTTTCAAAAGTACAAAACAATCTGTACATTTCCTGCTAGTAGAACTTTTCCCTTTCCAAGGGATCTTTAGGAAAAGTTTATTTTGAGAAAAATAATTAGCAAGATTCAGAAAAACAGATTTCTTTATAAAACCATTTTCCAGCAGAAGTGTACTGACTATCCAGCTCACACAATGACATGATACACAATAACGAGTTCACAAGATTTTACAGCATGTTTTGGAGAAACTTAGAAACCTTAGTTTTTGCCTTTAGGCACAGATTCATGGTTTTACAAAAGATCCTGGTTAACACCTACTCTGCACAGTGATTATACCAGTATTTGTTCCAAAGCAAAACAATAAAAAACACAGTTAATTAAAAGTGTTGCATAATTTAGAGAACTTTTGTTACTTTATTCAGAGTCAGACAATTATACATACTAAAACTATAGAATACTAAGAACATGCACTGTATGTGCATCTCTGGATGTGAAGAAAGTAATACAAACGTCTCAGTCATTAATCAGAACTAGAGTTAGAAATAATTTATGAAATCATAAATGAGTTAAAAAAAAAATCGAGCAGTCTAATTTCAATTAATATCAGACTGCAAAAAATGATAAAGTTGAGAGATGGCGGAAACAGTCGCAAGGGTGCACAGAGCTAGCTGGTTCATAAGAAACAGGGCGAGGCGACCAATTGGCTCATCAAACGTGATGGCACCCATTCAGTTTGTAGCAAATGAAGGAATTCATCATGATTAATGTATGCAATTGCTACATTCGACTATGTGTTCAAGAAGTTCACATGGTTCATAGAATACACACAATACGCTTGACTAAGTGGTAGCCTTAAACGTTAGCTGCTAACTACGCTACCTGCTTCATTACACTGTGAAAACAGAGATTGGCCTTAATGTCAAATAAGTAACTGATACAAACTGTAGTAGCTATAAAAAGGCTTAGTTGAGTAGAAATTAAAGTAATTAAACATTCCTAAATGACAAAATGAATAAATTTCAGATATTTGGACATGCTAAAGCTAACAATAACTCACAGAGAAGATGCAGAGAGACGGGACTGCCGACTGCCAGCTTCTCAGTTCTTATGAACAGTTCTAAAAAAAAAAGGCAAAACAATTGCCTTCTGCATCGGTTAGTCAACATTTAAGTACTAAAATATTTTGTCGTAGGATTAATCTCAAAACCATGTCTGCTCAGGTGAGATATTTGTTTCGTTTGACATTGATATGAACTGAGAATGTAATTGTGAACCTCAACTTCTGCTTTTTGTGGGGTTTTGATCATTTTAGATATACAGTTTTGGTCCCAGTAAACTTGCCTTACTCTGTTGTTGTACACCAGTCATAGAGAGTTTTTATGTTATAAGTAATAGTTGCCTCCAAGGACATAAAAGATATTGCCTATAGCAGACTGCTGTTTATAACTGCAATGTTTATCTAATATTACCACAATGTTCTGGCAAGTGAGGCATACATTTAAGCCTTACTACCAATATGTTAACTTTGTGTACCTTTCTTGCAGACTGTATCACTAAGCCATAATATCCTTTTAAAAAACTTCCATGAATGACAGTGTCCTCATGTTTTTGACTACAAATAATAGGTTAATTGTCCCACCACAAATTAATTACATTTTCTTATACATTTTAGAAGCATAGAATGTCCCTTATTTTAATGCTTACATATTTTTTATGCATTCTCTTTGGACTGGCCCTTTATTTCATGATAAATCTGCCTAGAGTAGCTATTTACCTACATAAAAAGCTTAAAAAGTCTTTTCTCAGATGTCTAGTGTACAGGGGCTTTATCTGGGTTTAAACTACCTTGCAACCTCTACAGCAGCCTAAGGGCAAGCAAATCCTTTCCTCCACTGTCTCGGAGCTGGAGGTATTCCCTCAACTGCCTCCATAAACCGTAACAGCATAATCCAGACCGAGCGCTTTTGAGCAGAGGCTACACAATCTGCAAAGGAAAACACCCATGCAAAGGCTTGACGACTGAAAACATTGACTCATTTGAACATCTGCTCTTCGCCTTCTGATTTCCATATTACCCAGTTAACACTTGTCAACATGGGTGCATGTGCCTGTGTGTTTAAGAAAGGAAAAATACGCACACAGTCAGTGTGAGCAGTCGGATGGAGAGTACATGCAAGGGAGCTTGTATTCTTTCATTAAGTGGGTTATGCTGCAGCGACAAATTTAGAGTGCCCTGATTTCCTTGAGTCGCTCGTCCCCGTGATGCCACTGGGGGACTCTGATCACCCTGTCCACACAAAGATGGCCACAAAGGGCCGAGACTACAACCACATGCACACACACGTACAAACACCAAACCGGCAGTAGGGACGGCTTAACGTTCACCACGCCGGCTAACCATTTCCTGTCAACACACACACAAACACGACCGCGCCGATCCCGAAGCATGCAATCAACACGCGCAGGCGGTTTCCTGAGTGAAACACCAAGACAGCGGAGAGCACGCCCGGCTCTGCAGGGAACGCGTCTCAGTTTCGTCGAGGATTAAGTACAACCCGAGTCAAAAGTTTTGAAAGGGATTAAGATTAATCTGGGAGTGAGGACCCTGAGAGACAAACCTCTGATTGTGGAAGCGGACGCAAATGCCAAAGGCGAGTGACTCACTAAAAGCTCTGCTGCCACAATGTGAACAGACACAGCAGTAAAGGGCCTCCAGCAACTCGCACACTGTGTGATGATGTGTTAATGGCAAAGTAATGAAGCTTTAATTTGTTTAGATATATTGCGGGTAAATGCGAAATGTGGTTTTCTAATGACTACTTCTTTTATAACTCAGGAACTCGTTTAAATCATGAAGTACTCTTAAAGACATCCACACATCCTGCCCCGATCTAAACAAATCTAACTAAGTCACCGACGTCTACCAGCATGGAAACAGTTACAAAGAAAGGTTTGGGGCGTCCAGCAAACCTCAATGAGAGCCGTCATCCACAAAGGGAGAAAACATGGACTAGTCTTCATCTTGTAGATTCACAGACGTACTCAGAGTAATATCTAAACCACTGCAGGGCTCACTTGCATCATTAGGTTAGTGTTCATGACTCAATACTAAGATAGAGACAGGCAACAATGGCCTGGAGAGTTCAACGGCCGCAACCAATTAAAGGAGCAGTATTATGTAAAATTTACTTTTTGATCTTTATATCATGTTATAATGTTATTCCCTCATCGAAAACAGACCTGGAGTGTCGGCATGACACTTTCACGCATGTTTTAGAAATCCGTTAATCTCCATGGCAACCATTCAGCTGTTCAAAGCATCTGGGTGGGCCTAGCGCCGCCTTCAAGGCGCAGGTCTCCTCTAAACTGCAATTTCCAAGCTTCCGCCTCTCAGTGCAGCCTTCCCCCACGATTCCCCACTTTGCTCCTTCAGACTAGCTAGAAGCAATTAGCAAACACCTGTACGTCTGCTGAGCTAATTATAAGACCTACTTCTTAGTCCAACACTGATAAAAACATTGTTAGAGGGTTAATAGAGGAGCTATGTTGTGATGACTTCCTGAAGGCAGAGTTTAAGACAGAGCAGAGACCCAATATCAAGCCATTAAATTAGGAAGTCAAATTTTTTCTAAGTCACCTTTGATATATATGGAGTAGCTAGGCCTGTCACGATAACAAATTTTGGTGAGCGATTAATTGTCTAAAAAAATTATTGCGATAAACAATAATATTGTTTCAAGACTTTGTCACTGATTTAATGGAAATGACTAATAATGCATGCAATTTCCTGCCATAGATAGATACACTTTATTTTCAAAAGAACACGTAACACTGGAACTAATAAACTAAATAAACAAAACAACCAAAAACAAAAATAAAATGGATTCTCAGTATCCATGAACAAAAAACGTACTTGAATAAAAACTAAACATAAAGCCAAAGTGGAAATAAATACTGCATTCAACCAAAAGAGTACAGATTATAAAGTCTGTATACTATATTGCCCTTCAGTAATCACTAGATTTAAATAGAGAAGATGAACACATCCGACTACCTAATACAATAGTTCACACTACACAATTTTTTGCCCCTATTTTCCCCTTATGACAATCTAAGATCGTTGGCCATTCTAAGACTGTCGTTGGTGATTTCGTAACCAATCATCCTGTAGTGTGATTTAGATCGTCATGTCTGCTCCGATCTAAACTCCGACTGGGAGCCTAACGCTGAATGTGACAAGTAGCCAATCAGAGAGCGGCGGATTCTCCTCTGTGCTTTCTGAGGGGAAATTACGGAGGGGAATCCCAAACAGCTGACATTGGAGATGACATGTGGAAACAACAATAATGTTTAGTCAACATTTCGTGCAAATAATACAGAAATGACAAGGGAAGGAGTTGGAGCCAAATTGCTACCGCAGTTCATAAACCCGGTAACTTTTCAGCTGTTCTTCGACATAAATAGGTTCTAATGATTTTCATTCGGTCAGGACTTTACGCTGACTCTAGCTACATGCATTGCAGGTAGATTGCAGTAAAACATCGATTAATGCCTGATTTTAAAATTAGTTAACTGGACTTGTAGCCATTATTTTGTGCCCATGTGGTTGGACACCACACGGCTGAACCCGATCGAACCGTTGTACCTAGGATTTCTGTCGGCTAATGTGTCTCTCAGGTTTTGAAAATGGGCCGACAATTGGACGACAACTAGTGTAGTGTGCGCTGGACATTACACTAAGGAAATGAGGAAGGGAGGGGTTACTGGAGAGCACCGGAGTTGAGCCTTTTTTTATTCAGTGTCATCAACAGAAAGAAAAAAAGGCAAGAAGAGACGATAAAGCCGATAATTAAAATGAGGTCCATAGGTTTAATTTATCGATTAATTGATTTATCGTTTATCGCGACAGGCCTAGGAGTAGCATTTTTATATCAACTGAAGGTAACAAGTTACTTGATTATGCTATAACATTGCACTATCTCCCTGGAAAACACACAATACTGTCTCTTTAAAAAACACAAGAACCCATTTCACATGGTAAATCAGCTCCAATTTCCTTAGTATTGGCAGATTGTGTATCGGCTGATATGTGTGAAATCGATTTTATCCACCGACCTGATCTACCTACACAAAGGCCCTGTTGATCTGCCATGAGGGCTGTCTGACAGACCCGGCCAGCAAGTGACATCTACACATGCGCACGTTAACAATAATCACCCCACTGTTTGCAACTTCTCAGACAAAAAAAGTTGGCATCGACCAAAACAGGAATTGGCTTATCAAAGATTAGTGACTGACCAGAAAACTACAATCAGTGTACCCTAATTTTATGCATCACAAAATAAGTTGAAAATCCAGAAGGACAATAGTAATCCATCCGTCAGTTTACCTTTAATTAAAGCCAGGTAAAAAATGTTACTGAAATAAAACAAAAACAATATCTTAAAAACAATTTCTAAATGCGGAAAGGTCAGCGTTTTGTATTTACTTCTGTACAAAACCAGAGGACATCTGCAGGGGGTCAAACACTTTTCCAGGCTGCAGTGTGTGCGTGCGTGTGTGTGCAGATGTTTGAAGCTATTTTCAGCCACGCGTCTCTCTCTGCCTTATTATCACCTTTTTCACCTCATCCTGCAATATGGGACAATGTGATGCCACAGCTCACACTTCAGCTTTCTGTCATTGAATCACGTCCTAAATAATAAAATGCTGTTTGTGTGACTCGTTATGCATCCATCTAATTATCTTTGTGTCTGGTCCCTCTCCCCGTATCCTCCTGTACCCGCCTTCCCCTCCCCTCGCTCCTCTCCAGCCAATCCCCGGGCCCGGCTGGATCGCCGACTTACGTCACCATAGCAACAGCTGACGTGTAAAGTAACTGCCCGAAAAAAAGAAAAAAAAGTTTTCTGTCCAAGCGTGTCTGTGAGCACACCCGCGACGTGCATCTGTGTGTCTGATGAAACCCTCCCCCGTGTTTGGTACATCCATTTTTTTGGACAGAAATAAAAAAAAATAAAAAATAAAAAAAAAGAAAGAAAATCAATGACCTCATCATCCCTCCACCTATTCAATTAATACTCTGAGCCAGCGCTCATGTCTCAGAGTTCCTCCCTCCCTGCTCTTTTTCACACTAATACTCAATCTGCTTCGAATAAATGCGCAGCCTATGGCCGTGGCGGAAAGACTGGCTGAGGCGGCGATGAGGGGACACAAAGAGGCGGGGAAGGTGTGCAATGGACGATGACATCATTGTTTCAGGACAAAGTTGCAGCCACAGGAATCACGTGGCGCTGTCTCTCCTCTGCCCAGGTTTGGCGGATGCTGCAGCTGTCGGCCGGAGCGCAGAGACAATGCTTTAGGGAGAGGAGGACGGGGATTTCTAAAGTTTGGGTTTGGAAAAAAAAACAAACAAAACAAACAAAAAAAATTTTAAGCATTTAGAGTGCTGGCAAAAGCATTCACATCTACAGATGCTAATCTCTCAGTGCCTAGCGATTCGATTTGACTCCAAAACGATTTTCGATTCAAAAACAATTTTTCTATTCAAACGGTCTAGATGTTCTGTTTAAATTGTTTAAAGACAAACAGAACATTTCTTTAAAATATTTTTATAAGGTTTCATACTGTATCAACACCCATTAGTTTATATTAAAACAAAAGTGGGTTAATGCATAACATTCTGTAACTTAAATTACCAGCATTAGTTTAGCTTAGCTGCCTAGCTCCTTTGTAAGTAAAAAGAAAAATCAAAGTATCATTCAAAATCCATATGGAGGCCAAGTGGACTTGTGATGTGAAAAAGCAATA
This sequence comes from Poecilia formosa, assembly GCF_000485575.1. Classification (NCBI taxonomy): domain Eukaryota; kingdom Metazoa; phylum Chordata; class Actinopteri; order Cyprinodontiformes; family Poeciliidae; genus Poecilia; species Poecilia formosa. The sequence goes on along the minus strand of NW_006800012.1, from coordinate 366,187 downwards.
AACTGGAGCGACAAAGACGTATAATTTAAAAACGTGTTTTAAAATCCATTTTTGAGAATTTTGAATTAATGCAGAACTCCCATGTCTAGGAATTGAATCCATTTTTTTCTGCACTGTTTCACATTGTCACATTACTGCTGGGATGCGCCGATAAGAAAATTTAGTAACAACAGCCGATATTTACCAAAAGGGTGGAAATTAAAATTGGATATTAATAGGGCTCCAAGTAATGAATATTTTAGTAACTGATTATTCTATTGAATATTTTGATGATTAATTGGATAAAAAAATGGGCTCTTTCTGCATATTTTTCATTTAACCACTTAGGCCATGTTATAAAATATTAGCAATAACATAAAAAGGTGAAAATAAACAAATAATTCAATTCCCTTTTCACGTAAGAAAATAAATATTTTATTGCCTAAAATGCAATAAAACTGATCATTTGTAGCAAAGGATGCATCTCTAGCTAAAAATGACAACTTGAAAAGCTCAGCCATGTAGACCTGATCTCTTGACTATTTTTGTAACTAACCGATTAATAACTGGATAGCAATCAGTGCTGTGCTGTGGAGTTCTGGAAGAGCTAACTTTGGTTTATAATCATATAAAAACCGAGCATTTACTTTACTGTCAACATCAGTGTCGGTTAATGTCCCAGCAGCTGACCAGCTGATTTACCACCCAAATATATAGATATAGACACAACGGGAGTGTCTGCTCATCTTCCTATCCAGCTGTGGGAACTACCACCTGTGCCTGTCTCCCCTCAACAACATGGCGGCCTGAGAGGATGGTCATAACAACCCGTCACCATGGTAATGCCACTATAGGGACAGGCAGTGAGCAAAGGGAGGTGACCCGCTGAGCATCAGCCGAACACAAAGGTGTCTCCCGGAGGTTGGGGGGCCAAGCAGGGGGTGACATTGGGGCAAAGAGGAGACTCAAAGACTCCTGCCTTTGTTTGGCTGCTCACTCCCTTTCTCTGTCATCTTACCTTACATCCCTCCCCCTAACTTGCAGTTAGGAACCTCTCTTTCTTCTTCTCCTTTGTGGCCCCTCGTTCCCCATTCCCCACTATTTGCTTGGCTAGCATCTTTACACTACATTCCAACTCCTTCTTGCCCATCTTCCTCAATCTCTGCCTCCTTCCTTTGTTACTTTCCCACCTCCGAGGTATTGGGCTTATTTAGGACGGGGTACAACAGAAATAATTGCGACCATTTCAGTGCCCTGCGCTCCAGAGTGCATGTGCTGCTGTGGAGTTTTCTATGAATGCGTGAGTGTGCCGCCCCTCCGTTCTCTGGGGCGCCTCTCATGCGAGCATTTCACGTCTGAAGAGCTTTATTTGTGTGGAACCTCTGTTATAGACATTGTTACCATGGCTACAGCCCGGTGAGGACCGCTGACATAATGATAGACACGGTGACTATGGCAACCCCCGGGATCAGCAGTGGGTAATATGATAATTCACAAACGAGGCATCCGACATGTTACAGCTGCATTAATATGCTGGATCTGCGGAAAGTTAGTCCGCCAATCGGTCGGCGGTAATCTACAATCCTCTGAGCGATTGACAAAGAATATGCTCCTGTAACCAAGGGTGACCACATCTAACAATAGCTGTCCTCTGGATAAGCCTGAACAAGAGGATACAATACCTATCCTGCTGCCTCTCTGCAGCAGGGCACCATGTAGCTCACAGCACACGAGTCGCTACCGAATTCAACTGGAACAATCGATATCATAATGAATCTATAATTCCCAGTAGCCACTCCCCATTGGTTGTGGCAGGCAACCCCATTCCAAAAGTCCAACCTTCTCCCTGCCCCCCACCCCTTTCCATCGCCACCACCAACACCTCCAGAGAGCACGTGAGCGACCATATCATGAGTTGATTCAGCTTTCACATGCCCCCTCCATCCACAACAAGGCCCATGGTGCGGAGCAGTGACGGAACGAAAGCGGGGCTGTTTTACAAGCAGTGTCCCCCTCCATAAATTACCTCTGTCCGAGGTCTGCTTTAATTCAATCCAGTGCAATCTAATTTTATTGGTATGTGCTGTAGCTTCTCGCAATGTCATCCGTCACAGAAAACCCATCCCATAAAAGCTTGGGGGCCTTGACCTCCTGAAGCAGCGGAACGTCCACGCGAAGCCTCTTGGAAATGTCACCGGCTCTCCGGTTGTTGCGAGATCGTACGTTCTGAAAAATGATAGACATCTGGAGGAATCTGGGATGAGCTCTGTGGCCTCCAAGTCCGGTACTCACTGGAAGATGGTACTACACAAATACTTCTTCACATCATCTGAAGACAACACGTTGTAATACAGAAATAATGCCTGCTTTTGTATGGTTGCAAGATTAGGCCCCAGAGGCAAAAAAAAAAAAAGTCAATATTAGGGATGCGCCGTTCAGTAATGGAAATGTTCCAATTTTCCCCTGGTGACTGGTACGGTAAATACTGTAAAATCCATTTGGTGTCTTGTTTATGTGCAGCATTACCTCAAAAATAAAAACTCACGCTATTTTCAGTTTGGAAAACAAAAAAACAAACAAACAAGCAAAAAAAAACAAAGCTTTTGTGTACCTTGTTCTGAGTTTTCAAAACATCTGAGAGATATTACGAACTTATTCTCTGATGGATAAATACAGATGAACTTCTTTTCTCCTCTCTTCAATTCGTGAACACTATCTCTATCAAGAATCTTGCCAAACATCTTCCTATTTTATGAGCTAAGTTTGTTCTTTTTAATTATTTGAGTGAGTAAATAAGAAAAATATGAATAAGCTCAAACCAGAATTGTCCTGCCAGACCTAAACATAAAATCAAAAATGAATATGTGGTGCATTTCTAGTCCACATGGATTAAAAAATCCCCTCTCCCAACCGTTGCTGAAAACTGCTGGTCTGAAAGAATACTTCTTATTTCAAGCTTCTTCACTTTACCCCGCCCTACAAAAAAGTCAGATTTAGTAAATCAGGTTGAGAAATACCAAGGAAAAAAATGGTGCAAAACCTAGGCTAGCACCGATCGGCTCCCATTTCCTTCATTTTGAGAAATCGTCAAGAACGATATATGAGAAACTGATCATATTTTCAGCACAGGTCTGAAAATTAGCCACTGATGCCTTGTAACAGAAAACTTGTGTTTTCTGTTACAAGAGTTAATTTCATCAAATAAAACTGTCACAGCACCCCTTTTAATGTTCAAATGCTAGACTAAATCTTAACAAAAATTAAAGGACAATAAGTTTTATGAAAATGAGACAATGATTAATGTTAATCGGCAAGTGTAAAAAGGAGATTTCCCTTCTATGCCGCAAAGGGCTTAAATAGACATTCTTGCATAATTTCATGTTTTTGTCAATTAAGACTTAAATAAATTTAGACAACTAAAAATAAAATGACGACAGACAGTACTAAGTTATATTTGTTCAAGAGACTGAGACAAAGAATTAAAAGGGGTTTTCAAAATGAACAATGTTAGCTGTTGCATTATTTTACAATTATTTACTTTAAGCCTGGGGTTTAAAGTACCTGACCCACCTGAGGTGCTGGGTCAAACTCATAATCCAATCTTTTTGTGTCCATTGAACATGGGCTGGATCAGTTCATATTTCACCCAGAATAAGTGGTTAGCAAAATAACCATTTGTTTTCTAATCCAACAGTCTTTTGGAGTGTAAGAGCCTGAGTCAAGTCTTTCATGTAGTTCTTAGAGCTACACCAATTGCAGTTTTCTGGCTGATCCCATATTACCAATCTTTAACAATCCTAACCTGCCAATTCCAATTTTGGCCGATGCTGATTTTTTTCTCTGAAATGTTGTTAAATATAGTAGGGAGTATAGTATAGTAAATATAGTCACAGTGGAGTGACTATTGTTTACTGCAAATGACCTGAAGGGCAGGTGTGCAGAGTAACAGAGTGGTTGATTTTACCAAGGTAGACAAAATCAGTGGATAACATTGGCTTCACATGTAAGTATCGGCCGATCAGCCAAATCCCAAAATTACGGAAAGTTATTAAGTTATTGGTACACCAGAAGTAGTAGCACAAAACACAGACAGTGTTGATGTGGAAACTAAAGCCGTTCATCCCTTCTATTATGGTAATGCTGTTTTTAAAATACAGTTGGCAAGCTATGACAATGTGTAAATCTTTGTATGTATGAAAATCAAAGTTACAGTAAGTACAGTGGACCCCTGCCTATTAACTGTCTGGGCTCCACAGGGTAATCAGTTCGATCGCAAATTATAGGCAGAACTTTGTGCAATCAGAAAGTGAAATAGAATAAGCTTCAATTGCAGTTTGAATCTGAAATTGATTAAATTGAATAAATGCTTTTAAAAACTGATTCCAAATTAATGTAATTTGAAATCCAATGAACAGGTTGAAAAAACCGAAACTGAATTTGATATTTCTTTCATTTGGGTCCTCCAGAAAAGTCGCAGAGTAATTATGTGGTAGTTGGCATTTGAACTGGAGGGTGAACCAATTGTAGTTTTCTGGCTGATCACAGATCTTTAAAAAGCCTGATCTACTTATTCAGATTTTTTTTTTTGAAAGTTGCTAAACGTAGCAGCAAAGTTGGTAAGTTGGTAAGAGTGTGGTGACATTTGTTAAGATCAATTTTACAGGCAAGTATTGCACCGATCTCCCAAAATGAAGGAAATCAGGATTGATTTATTGGCTGGTTGATTTATCAGGGCACTCCTAGTTTGAACTACTAAAATAGGCAGTTATAAGCATTTTTAGATGGGGTCTCCCACAAATTTTAGTTATTTTACTGTAAATGATGTAAACAACATATTTGTAGGCGGCTGGTGACTGTCTCTATAAATAACAAACTGAAATAATAAAAATATGGTATTTTTTGGCTGCTTTTGTTAAAAATAAAGGGTAGTTGATCATGTTAAGAGTATTTGTGTAAATATTGCGATATTGTGGTCTTTTTACTACTGGTTATTTCACTGTGAAAATTCCATAAAGGCCGATGCAGAGTCAATTACTGCTGCTGAATAGGAGGCAGTCGGCCCACAGTCAGGTTCTGAAGTCTTCAATAAGACTGGATTCCCAATGTTTTGTGGCCTTGCGGCACTTTTTCCATCAACTCGAGATGACTTGCAAAAATGGAAATTAGACCAAGTCTGATCTGCATCTCCAACCGTGAGTACACGGCATTGAAGTCAGCTCTGCCTCGAGGTTACGGCATTAAGTTGACAGCTGCGAACCTTGAGCGGGGCCACGCATCTGCACCGCATTGTTTTAATGACCGGACTTCAAAGACATTGACGACTTTTTGCTGCTACGGGATGGCTCGGCCATTAGTTGGCTGGAGTTTTCTGCACGCGGGCACAAGGTGGAAGACAGCGAGCGCGGCGGTGCTCCGGTCGGACGCTGACCCTGATGTTGTTACAGTTAAAGAAGAGGGGTGGGGAAGACGGATGGAGCGAGTCTGATCTGCCTCAGAGGCCCGTGTCCCTGCTGAGGAGCACTAACTGCGAGAGTGACATCAGCGTCGGCAACATTCCTGGAGAAGGAGGGGGCGCGGAGGAGGAGGGGAAGGAGGAAGAGTACATCTCAGAAAGTTTCCAAATTACGGGGCGAACACCCACCCGCCCAAACGAAGAAACACACACGCTCCGTGTTAGCCAGCACATTTCATTTAGAGTACGTTTGGCAGTACATGGGCTCCTCTTGCTCATCATGTGCTCCCAGTTTTAATTCATGTGCTTCTCCTCCTGTCCCCTCCCCCAACTTACTCCCCCCCGCCCCCCCACCCACCCTCTTCTTTCTCTCTCCGCCGACCAGAGGAATGCACATCTGGAACTTATTAGAGTCAGAGAGAGAGAGGAAGGGGGAGATGGAAAGAGAAGCAGTAATAGTTTTGATGGCGGTGGGAAGGGGAGGGGGGTAAAAAGAGTCCAGGAGGGGACGGGGGGAAGAAAGAATGCACTTTGGTAAGCAGAAAAAAAAAGGATCATGTTGGGAGAGAGCTGAAGAAAGTTTAAGAGCGATTAAAGGTGATTAACCACAGCAAGGACGATACGAAGGAAGGGGGCTGGAGGGAGCAGTTCAGCAAGCCCCTCCAACGACAGTTCAACCCCGGCCTGAGTGTCCCCCCCCCCGACCACATTCTGTCCCCGCCGAGGGGGCAGTCAGGCCTGAGTAATGGACCCTTTCTCCGTCCAGTCCTTCTCTCTCCCCTGGGTTGCCTGTCTTTTCATCCACCACAACCTACACTCCCCTCTCCTCTGCCCCCCTCAGCACTGCAATCTCTAAAACAAACAGAATAAAGTCTAATCACTCTCGATCGGGCTGCACCCACCTGCCCAACATGATGGCCTCTTTTTGCCCCCCCCCAGTAAAAAAGCCCAACTGAAATGGCTCCTGGCTGCAGAACACGACCCAGACATCCAGTTGTTTGAGATAAAGCCTTCCTTTCTACCTCGGGGCAGGCTTTTTTTTTTATTCCCCTTTCTTTTTATAACTTAAATCGCTGCCCCCCTCACAACCCCCAGGCCATCAAACACAATCACATTACAGGAGGCTTTTAAAACCTGGTGAAACATTCACTTAACAGCTGAGGATGCACACTTCTGATTGAATTTATCTGCAAGCACCAGTCAGATAATGAAACATCTGCCTCTGTGCCTTTCCCTCTCCTTAGCAACACTTTCCCAGAAGCATTATGGGACGCCGAAGCATCGCTTTGAAGCAAACGCATCAGCAACAACAAAGCTTCCCAAACTCGCTGATTAACTTGCAGGGATTCCTCTGGCTGGGTTTGGAAACAAAGACCAAATATCTGTGTTCAGGCATCTTAGAGTCAGATCTGGTGAGTGGGTTTGCCATGACGACATGAGGTGTTTGTTAGCCTCAAAGAGCGTAGCATCGAGCTCTTATAAAGCTAGACATAGTTCTGGAACTGGTGATCCACTTGGAGAATCAAGACAAGTTTGACTTTCTGGAGGTCAGACTGTTTGTTTCCATGACTTTTCTGTTGCTTTCAACGTCTTCCTTTTTGAAGAATCAAGTTTCGTCTTAAGAAAACATTCACCAAATCCTCCAAAGTAGAAACCCACAAATATTTCACTCTGCAGAAACTATTTGTCAACATTCAGAACTTGTGTCTGTCAGTAATGTAAGACTTAGAGTTTTCAGTTCAACTCTGTTTCTTTACATATATTTGCGACAAATACCATTTCAAGGCAATTTGTGAAAACAATGTCTAATCAGAATCAGAAATATATAATGAAGTCATGAGAGAGGGACCCATGTGAAAGGGCCAATAGTCAATATTCAATATTTTGCTGTTATGGCTGATAACTAGGGATGCAATGATCAGGTTTTTTGCCGCCATTTCCGATACCAATCATCCATGAGGCCAATCTTTCCCTTTCACCTATCTTTGCCGATTGCCTGGAATGGCTGTTAATTTTTTGGTTTAGGTATAAATGATACTATGCTACCTGGCAAAATGGAAAAATTATCTAGCAATAAAATCACAGAATTTAGATATGATAGACATATCTTAATATATATTTAAAATCTTTTTATTTAAGTTACATGCTGCAACTTTTAGCAGCTGTTCAGTATGAGAGTTCACTCTCTGGTGGAGCGGCGCTCCGTCTGTGAAATATTACTACCAGTAGCGCATAGCGGTGGTCCAAGAGTGAGAGCAGAACCAGCATCTTACACTGCCAGCTTGAAGACTTGAATTATTTTTTGGTTTATTTGTTTAGCTTTCTGACCGTGATGCTAATCCAGGTGAGTGTTGGTAGTTGTGCGATACGTTACCTGCTACTTGGCCGCTCCGGATGTCCTGTTTTTTCCTGCATTCAGCCTCAATAAACTCTGTGAAGTGCCTGGTTTTTAAATGCCATATTAGATTCTTTGTGTTGATGCATTTTGACGTGCTTCACCACCGAGATAATTTTCCGCCACAACACGCAAACGTCCCCATTCACTCTCAGAGCGTTATAGTTCCACATGACAGGATTTGTTGCTGTGCGTTTGCGCAGTGTGAAGCATCTTACACTGCCAGCTTGAAGACTTGAAGGAAAGAGGAGCTAAGCTGCATACGTAGGCTACGAAGTGAGATAAATGTGATTGGTTTTGGTGATTGGCAATAAGAGACAGTGATCAGCAATCACCGATCATACGCTTTTTTACGAAAATTTTCCGTCGGCCGATTATGATCGGTGGCCGATCGATCGGCACACCTCTACTGATAACTGACATTTACCACTATCAGTTTCATCCACCGTTAGTGGTGGGTGGGTAGTTGGTAATGCACTGCCCACCCACCAGACTAACCGTTGCTTCTTTATTTTAAACATGGTTTGTTATACACCAATAAAAGTAAAGATGGATTAAGCTAGGTCTATAGTTGATGTATTGAACACACTCCTCACATGCTATAATTTCCAAATTATGACGCCTTCTCGTGCGCCTCCGAATTTTTGTAACTTTTAAAAAATTTTAACACAAAAACACAATGGCTCATTGCTGGACTACACTTCTAAGCCCTATCACAGGGCTTAGAAGGTGCCATACTTCAACTTCATTTTAAAAACCCTTACTCATACTGAAATTAGCTCACTTTAATTCATCATTCAATGCTAGCTTCTACACAGAAGAGAGATACTAGTCCCTGTTAGGTCTTAGCACAACAATGTTCCCTAAAGAAATAATCAGATTTTTCAATTTCCTACCATCTGATCACCACTCAGGGACAATCTCTAATATAAATCAGGGGGGGCAGGAAGAGTTAAATTAGAATTAAATGCAAATATCAAATCAGCTGATTCCAAACTGATGTGTCACAATGCACTAGATTGTTTATGAGGTTTCTGTAATTTTCTTTTTCATTGGAGCTATCACTGCCCCTGTTGGACTCATTAACATTGTGCAATAAAACCATTAAATCCGATCAACCAACCAACCAACCAACCAACCAACCGGAGTAACGCAGTACTGTCAGGAGAAGATCATTCTGGGGTCTGCTCCAGAACACACGGGGTGCCAAATGGCTCACCTGTATGGAGCAGGCCTCTGTTCGAGTCAGCACTTCAGGTGCACCGCTGCCCCGAGGCCAGCCCTGGGGCCCTGGGGCCCTGAGGCTCATCAGTAAGTTAACGCAGAGAGTTTGCAAAGATTGATTATGCAGTAACATTTAACAGCTGTGTTAATGGCGGCACTTGCTTGAAAGTTACCACCGAGGGTGGCTTCTAGATGCAAGGACGGGATACCGAGTCAGTCTCTCCTGGAACAGTGACACGCTGGAAGTAGGCATGGCTGCAGCTCTGCTACTGACTTTAAACAAAGCATTCTGAAGCTTTAATTTGCGCCTCAGCTAATAACCACCCAATCATTGGGGGGCAATTACGTACGTGCAAATTATAGGCCAGGTTATAGTGTTTTACTGGTCTAATGAAGATGAACGCTTGGAGGAAAAGATGCTCCTGAACTAAAAACACAGGGACATGTGTGTGGGACTTCACAGACGGAACAGAATCAGCCTGCCGATAATCTGGTCTGGAGGAAAACCGGCGTGGGTAAATACCTCTGTGTGTGACAGGAGTAATAACCAGATTATGGAGTCGTGGCGGCGCATTGAGACAGAGACAAAAGGATGCACATGTACGGAGGCTGAGCCATCGGCAGACAAAGTGAGGGAGCGGCTGCCAGAGTGTCACACGTAACGCCACCAACAACCTTATTTTGTCGATGAAAACCAACTCCATTCCTCAAAGCTGCTTCTCATGCGAGTCTTTATCCAGAACCACGACTGCCGTCTGGGTGCCGAGCAGAACCAAGCAGATAGAGCCTGGCAGACACGGTGACATCATCTCTTTCTATACCTTGCCTCCCCTGAACACGACCCCCCCTACTCCCTCCACCCTACCTATGATGGCGGGCCGGTCAGCGTGCACGCTCCCGGCTGCCTGAGGTATACACAATGAGGCGGAATTAAAAAAATAATAGAAGGCAAAAAATATGCAGATGTGGCTCAATCAAACAGGTAGCTCGGGGGAAATGACAAGCATCCTCTCCTCTTCTCTCAGCCTCCTGTCTCCTAGCAACTGGGCTCCAGCTGTGATTGTCATAAGCCAATAAATAGCCTACCTGGCGCCCCATTGTGTGCAGAAGGTACAAGAGGCAGGGTAGGGGAGGGTGAGCGAGGCAGATGCACTGGTGCACACATGCAGCCCCTTTGTGCACAGAGTGAAATGTAGGCCCACAGGTAGGAGCCCACGAGAGGAGGGAGGGAAGGGGTGTGTGATGTGGGAGGGGGCAGATTGGTTAGCAGGGGCCTCTCTGTGTCTCTGGTCAATCACTGTCATTCCCGTCACGTCCTCACCGCCTCACTATACCACTTGCCCGTTTGGGAAAACGGCACGCGGATGCCTTCGCTCACGTGCACAAAGGTCATTTAGGCCGGTGCCGCGCGCCGACATATAAGTCCAGTTTAGCTCACAGGCACGCATGCACGCACGCAGCCATGTCGACCGCAAATTGAGACACCCCGCGAGACATTTGTTAGAAAAAAAAAAGAATGAAGTTTAACATCCTTGCTCAGGGTGGCCCGCGCGTGCGCGCGCAGAGTCACGCGCCGAAGGTGATCCATCGCTGCGACGCCTACATGGGAATGCTGTGAAATCATGCAAAATGCCCCCCAATAGCCTCCTCATCCTCCAAACCGACTCTCCACCCCCTTCTAGGACGAACAGGTCAGTCGAGCCTTCAGAATGTTACAGTAAATTCTTAAACTGGTAAATCACGTTATCACCATAACCACAGAGAGTAATTCTAAATACAGCCTTACCGGTGTGGAGACTGAACGCCAAACTCAGGAGCAGCAGCCTCTGCATGGTTCAGCCGACCAATAAGTCCGTTATTGGCCTCCGTGAGGACAGCATCAAAAAGCGGGAGTTTTCGGACTTCTAACAGTGACTCCGGAGCGAACTAGAGCCTCCAGCGGCGCTCCTCCACATCTGTCCCCTCCAGACTCGGGTCGGACTGGTTTGCGTTTACACCATTGTTCGCCCCTGTTTTGCTCCTCTTTCTTTCCTTGTTTCTTTTCACCTCTCTCCTCTGCTCTCCAGCGACAGTCTGTTTTCTACTTCGCTCCGGCGCGACAAGTGTGCGGCAATGACTTCTCTTCTCAAACTTCCGTTCTTTCGTTCCTGACTTTCAAAATAAAACTCAAATGAAAGCAGTTGGTTTTAGGTGTTATTTTCGACAACGCGCACATTGTAAGAATGAAAGACACAAAATAAAATAGTAAATAATAATAATAATAATGATACAAAAACCTCTGACTTCGTTAAACTCAAGGATGAACACAGTTAATTTGGACATTCCTGGCATACACACCATCATAACAAAAACCAGTTGTTCCGAAAATTTTGATTCTACCTTAAGGAAGAATGTCTGACGCAATGTTAGTGAGGCTTTCGCAAAAGGAAACCAGCTTTTCAAAGTGTTGTTTTTCCTTGTATATTATTCGAAAGTTTAATGAAAGAAAATCTGTGGTAAAACAGATAACACGGATAAGAAGATTGTAAAGCAAATTCTAGTAATTTAACAGGATGTTTTAGAGTATTTTATGCTAATTATGATTTTTGTTGTTATTTTTTATTTTTACAATAAAGTGATATGCTTTTCAGAAGGAAAACGTTTCAGTGTTAAAAACGGATATTTTTATTGGGCTTATTTAATATTCTACATTCATCAGAAACTTAGTTTTTGTAACAATAATGGGGGCGGGGGGAAACAAATAAAGAGTTTGTCTTTAAAATTGAATTCCTGAGCTATAGGAGTGGGGTCAGGAAGGGTGCCTATCTCCAGCAAATGTTTCGGGTGAGAGGCGGGGTCACCCTGGACAGGTCGCCAGTCTGCCGCAGGGCAACACAGAGACAGACAGGACAAACAACCATCCACACACAATTAGGGAGAATTTAGAGAGACAGGAAGTACCCACACATGCACCGGGAGAATATGCAAACTCCATGCAGAAAGACCCTGGGAACTGAACCCAGAACCTTCTTGCTGCAAGGCAACAGTGCTGTCAAATGCACCACTGTACAGCCCGCAAGCAGACATTTAATACAAAAATATAAATACAAAAGTATAATAAAAGAGTATACATGATGTTGATTTGTTTTTTCAAATGTAAACTGAATTACAAGACCTTATTTTGTGGGATTATTTAAATTCAACAGCCTGGCTATTATTCTTTCTTCAGTATATATATTTTTTCCTCATCAATCAAAAATCAAACATAAATATTGAAATGTTTTCATTTTTATTTTTATTTCATCTATTCAATTTTTTATTTATTAAGATGAGTGAAATAAAGTTCATTAAACATGACCACGTTCTGCTTCCTGTGTCGTATTCGTTTTTTCTGACTTGACGTCATATTCTCATTAGCGGCGCATTCCTTTCTCTCCCACACACACTAGTTTTTTTCCCCATCGACTTCTTAAAATAACGTGGGTACACATAAAAAGGTTAACTAATAAGTAATGGATGCGTTCATGAACTATGCGTGTGCTTTGACATCACACTATTCAGTGTCCAGTGTAACCTTTGGCCATGACATCATCGTGGATTAAGATTAACCGGATTAAAATACGTAGAAATGCTCTGTTGTAGGTGAACTGAAGTGAGAGTTCAACGCCGGTAGCAGGCGTAGAAACAAAAAAAAATGCACCTGTCTCATTCAAATTGACGTTGACTATTTAGCACGGTGACGTCAATGTGATGAAACGGCGCGAGCACATGACGAATAAACAGGCCTTGTCCTCATTCTTGTCATATAATGTAGGCTGTCCTGATGGAGTCCCCTGAAAGAGGAGCTGTCACGGCTCAGCGGGTCTCCGCGATGAAACGCTCTCTCTCGGACACTGGAGCTGGAGCGCCCTCTAGCGTCGCTGCTGCCATCCGAAGAAATGTCAAATCTGCTCCTGGAACGGCCGCATCCACAGTCTGTGCATACCCACAGTCACATGAAGAGCTTTGACAAGAGATGCGCCTGGAGTAAACCTCTTTTAAAATGTGAGAACTTCAATTAAAAGGAACTACTATTTCCATCCGCCTTTCAAACCTTTAAGAGATGGAGTAAAAACATAAAATTAATTCAAATATACTTCTTGTGACATGATTACACTTTATTGGGAACATGTTATTCAGGATGTTTTATTTTTTTGTTTTTTTTTTTAGTAGATCACAAAATTATGCCAGCTTAAAATCAACAGACAGGTAGCCAGACATAATTCCGTTCACGCTATCAGAAATATTGTGTGCATGTGTGTGAATGGCATACACACAAATCTTTTTTTTTTCTTTTTTTAAAGAAAGAAGACAATGAGAAGAAATAGACTGAACCAGTTCATTGCGGAAGAATAAAATAAGTATGAGTTTTGTGTGTTTATTTATACCCAGGCATTACGTGCGTCGTTTTCACTGATGATCAGATACCATGAAAAGCATCACTACAAGGTGTAATTGTTTTCAGAGATTATATGTGATTGAAAAACAATTGCAGATCTGCCATGTTGGCATACAGAGTGACCCATCTCTGCCGGGACTCGAACCCGGAGCCTCTGGATTAGAAGTCCAGCGCGCTATTCCATTGCGCCACAGAGACTGCGCCAGCCAATCACGCAGCCAACACAAGTTAGATTCATAGCATCCTCGCCGATCTGCATCCCTGCAGCATCAGGACCATTTTTAGCCGACATATTGGCACTTCTCAAGTTGGCCACCAGAGGGAACTGTCGCTCTATTTGTCAGTGATCAAGCTAGTCAATCTGCAACAGGAAGTTAAGTGTTTGAGTCAAGAAAGTAAAAATCTAACTATATTTAACACACGCAAAGATTTTGTTTTGAACGCCTTTCAACAGGAAGCTTTGTATCAAAGTACCTGAATTCAAAGTAGTTTAAAAGCCTCACGCTGCCACAATGGGGATTTAGGTGCATTGTATTTATCTGAAGAAATTTCGGTGGTTTCCAGGCAAAAGACCTAGGAGAAACATGTAAACGGTAGCTCTATGAAGCACAGCAATGACTGGTGAGAAATTTTCATCAGAGGAGTTATGAAAAGGCCAAATATGTTGCAAACAAGTTAAATTTTTTAGGTGCATTTTATTTCCGACTTGTCACAGAAAGGAGGCGCTGATTGCGCCAGTGTTGCATCAGAACCACCTCCTTACCGCTCATATTATTTCGGTGGATAGTTCCTGGCAGAGAAGTACAGTTGCTGATCTATATCTGGTCTGGAGGTACAGCATAGTTATAAAGTCCTGGCGGTGTAGATTGTGGGTGTTAATTTTGGGCTTTTAATGAGATGCTTATACAACATGAAATTTAAAAAAGGGAGTAAATCCCATCTCATTATTGGGGGAGAGGCGGGGCGGGGGGCTGGTGGGGACCATAAACAGTGAAATTTCTTAAGAACATTTTTTTGGGGGATGGGGGTGTAGCTCTACTTAATAAAATTCATCAGATATTGATTTATTGCAGTGGCTCTTAATAAAAGTTATGTGTTATTTAAATTATACCTTAAGTTGCTTTAAACTTTTTTTTGTTTTTGTTTTTCCATTTCCTGGATGGCAGAGAACCCATAAATATGTAGAAATTGAATATCTAGGAAGCACCAGTACATAAACTTTCCACCCATGGGTGCACGTTCTTAAATTTAGTATTGTACATTTCAAAATGCTTTCAGTTGTTTGTTGTTCCACATCTCAGAAATAACTACTCAAATGAATCATTCTAAAGCCCGAAACTACTCCGGTCAGAAAAACGTCTGACCTCAAAAGGGGCCAACTTGGGGAAAAAAACAGAACCCTTAAATCTTCCAGGTTTATAGAAACCCAGAAAGGCCTGAAAGGCCTGAAAGAGTGTTACAGCTCTACGAGGAAACAAACACTGTGAAAACCAAAACTGTCAGGTCTAACTTTCAAGTAGTACAGATTAGAGTCAGGTTCCATATGAATGTCTAGAAAAAATGACTCTAGACAGACAAGAATAAAATAACTTGTGCACCTTCCGAGAAAAATGATGTAGTGCAAACTGCCAACTATTACACAGCATCAACAATGACGCATGCAGAATACGGCATCATAGTTGGGAAATGCCTACATTAACACAATACCAATTCAACCCAAATTGAAAGTAAGTTATTTTGAAAGTCTAGATTAGAACAATTAATCCGACCCCAAGCATACCGCTACGTTTAAAACTCAAGCAGCTTTAGGTCTAGGTCTTGGCTTTGTTTGAGCTTGCTTGTCTAAAAATGTGCTTCTGTCATTCTGAAACACACTACAGTCAAACCACAGATGATCGATGTCTGCTGCACTCAAACATCACCAGTTCAATCTCAATGAGCTAAAGCTGTTCTGTCATGCAGACTGAGCACCAATGAAGCAGTCATAGAAAGTTTCTTGTAACTAATTCAAGATACATGTTAGCTTCTGACAGGGTTCCCCAAGTCAAGATGTATTTTTGCTTTCCTTCTAGTTTTGCAATATTCAAATTCAATGTTCTGACAAAATAAGGAACAATTCCAAAGGAAGTTGTCTTTCTGTGGAAATATGCTACTTTTAGTCATGTCATTTCTCTCAGAAATTATTTTCTTTTCCTACTGGAAAGTCCCTTGAACATCATAATACGCTGACATTTTGTATACTTCCTTTATTTAAAACATTCAGGCGTCTCTGACACAATCCACTTTTATTTTCTAATACTTTCCCTTGAGAAGAAAAGAAACGGCTCAGGGGTCGGTTTTACCTTCGACTGAGACCAACACTCAAATACTGAAGACCTGATCCACCTTCACACAGTTCCCTACAGACCAAAGAGTTAGTGTGCTTATTGTACAACTTGCAGAAGTGAGATTGCTAAATAGTTTCAGTGGAATTCAGTGGTTGGAATTGTCTTTCTTGATAATTTGCAGATAAAGCAGAAGACAGTGATGGGCCAATGTGGAAAACCTCTAACTGTGAACCTAAAGGTTCTGACAATTAGCTGATGTGTTTAGTCTTTGCCACTTCTCTAGCATTTACACACATAAACAACATTATTGGTAATCTTCAGTTGATGACCAAAAGCCCATGATGGTCACTGAAATAAATAAAAAAATTATAACAGTGATAATAAAAATCATATTTCTCCAGACTTTTTTTTTTCAAATAAAACTGTGGAAACACAATTCAGAAACTATCTCATTTTTCATTAGTTAATTTTCTGTACTTTCTTTTCATTTCAAGTCATTTCAGTGCTCCTGATTAACAAAGGGGTACCAACAACAATATGTGTGTATGCTTTCTTCATTTGTAACTCAGTATACTCAACTGTGGTAAAAAAAAAAAATTAAAAAAAGAAAAAAAAAAATAGTAAAAGAGTTACCAGTAAAAATTATTTATAAAGTGAGACACCAGAAATTAACCAAACTAAATACAGCCTCATACAAAACACACCCATTTTGTGTTTTAAAAAGGTTATTTTATTCACTTTTTTTTTTGAAGGATAAAAAAATCACATTCTTGTCAAGAAGTGGAAGCATACTTTTAAAGTTGGTGTGTAACATGGTATGATACAGCTAACAGCTACTTAATCAGCTTAGCTAAAAAGAAAGAAGCTAGACAGGAGACAAAAAAAACCCCAAAAACATAACTGCAAACTAAAGTTATCTTGCTGACAATAATCATCTGACTACATTGTTGGGGTCAGGTGGGGGTAGAAGGGTGGAGGAACTGGGAAGGTTGTTACCGCTACCAATGCATATTCACAATGTAACTAATGGGAGCCGTGTTTCTTCAATGCACTCCAAAAAACAAATACAATCATTCCCCTGTTGAGATCAGCTTGATCATAAGAAAGATATGAAAATACACAACAGGCTTTATTTTAAAACAAATATACCCACGGTTTTGTGTATGTGTATGTAGGTGTGTGTGGGTGTGTATGCGTGTGTGTGTGTGTGTGCAAATATACAAATTCCAGTTGAGAAAGAAACCCAACTGAGTTTTAAGGCATTTGCAAACAGCTCCACTGATCAGTCACACAAAGTATGTCATCAAAATACACAGAAAATATCTCCAGACTAGAAAGCTGCCCAAACAGAAAAACAAGGAAAGTAACAGTTTCAGACATTGTGGGAGGGAAGAGAGGGTTGGTCCATGATGGAAATAATTGGAAGACTTAAAGCTAGTAAAAAAATATATATGTTCACTTAGCATCTTCAATATAATAATAATTCATTATATATATACCTTTATATCTCCAATACAAATCACAAAAGGCTCATCTACTATCAGGGGTGGTGGGTGAAGTGACTTGCCCAGGGGCATAAACGACAAGGGCGGACAGACTGGGAATCGAACTGGTGACCCTCCAATTGCAGAGTGAACTCCTACTGCTGTTGCCCCCCAAAAATTTGTGCCATAAAAGCTCTGATTTTGTTCTAGAGGGGTAGAAAAGTTAAATGAACTTTTTTTTTTTTTTTTTTTTAAGATTTCAGATATCATGTTATTACACTTTTGGTAAGAAGTAGTTGAAAAAATGTAAATACTGAAATATTTGGTAAATTGGCAGTAACTTGAATGTATAAAGGGAGATTCTTGCAGTTTAAGGTGCCCAGTTCTGTACAGAGGTGGTGAGGTAACTGCTGGCAAACAAGGGAATTACCTGGATGCCAAAATCGTGATAAACCTCCAAATAAGCTGTCACTAACGCTCTTTGGTAGTACTAACTCATCAAATTAATATATTTTTTTTCCCCAAAGTTTTTATCATAAGCTTTCTCACCTTTCCTTTTTATTCTTTACACCTGTGACTTCAGCTGCTGTTCAGACACCTGCCATCCACAGAAGTATTCTCATGAGTCTGAGGTAGTTGGACTCTTCGGTGGCAGTGATGAGAGATAACACAGGCTTGCTTTGGACACATTAATCAGATGGAACATGAAAAACCACTTGGAACCCAAAGTGGTGATATTAAAGTACTGGTTGTGGACTTGAAAAGGTCTAAGAGCCCTTGTGACCCCTGTTGACATTCAAGGGACCACGAAAAGTTATAAGAATCAGAGGGGTGTACTTGGACAATAAATCAGACTTGGTTAAAAATGCAAATGTGGTCTAAAAAGAAGGGTTGGAGCTATTTCTTCTTTCTGAAAAGGCCCGGGCACCGGAACGTCTGCCGGAAGATTCTGAGGACGTTCTACGAGTCGGTGGTGGCCAGTGCCGCCATGTTTGTTGAGGCGGTAAGGTCAGCTGTGTCGTCAGAGAGGAACTAGAATCTCTGGGTGTCGTGTTGGAGAGGAGAACGGTGTCCAAAGTTAGGACCATGTTAATCTTTTCTCTATATCTGCTCTGTCATTTAAAGAGCTCGTTCAACAGCAGACTCAGACTGCCATAATGTAATAAAGCGAAACAGGAAATTACTCCTGCCTTTTCGCAGTGAAACCCCCATCTACTCACCCATTCGCCTTAACGTCAAATTATTTGCGGAAAACCTGCCTGCTAATGCATCTTTTCGTAGAGCTCATCTATAATATTCATAAGAAAATGCTGCTGGGGAGCTGAACTACCCATGCATATTGCTGTTTTATATGCTGCTGGCTATTATTTACAAAGCAACCAGGAGTGTAGAAGTTATTTCTGCAGTAGGGCCAAGAACGTTTCCACTGCTTTTGGTGTTGGAGTGATTAAAACAGGCAGTTGGAGGCATTTTTAGAGGGTCTCCTGTATTCATGGACTACTGTGGTCTCTCAACCCTGCTAATACCGGGGGTCCACTTTAATTTCAACCTCTAATAGAACTCTCTGACACTAAATGAGCTCAGTGGGAATATCCTTTTTCTTCTTTAAATCTTTTTCTTACCATCTTATATTTGTTAGCTTTTAGTCAGATGTTTGGTTTTGTAACCTTGAGAATTTCCCGCATTTATGGATCTGATTCTTGTAGATTATTGTCACAACTGACCTCGCACCAAATCCGGCCTTAATGCAGCCAAGGAGGCGTGTGCATCACCCTAAAGTCGGTTCACACACACCTCACACATCCCATCGATTGTACTCAAAGCACTTTGCTGCCAGATAACATTTGGAGTTGTGTGCAATTACGTCTACAGTAGATTTGCTAGGTTTGCAGACTACATACCTAGATTTATATCTGTTATACATGGTGTCAAAATGAATAATCTCTGGCTAATTTAGCAGCTTCTTGTAGGTAATGGAATACAACTCATCTTTTTATGGAACTGTCAAGAAATTCAAGCAGAAACGGTGTAGCATTTTCCAACCGTTTCCAGGATAACTACCCTTCCCGATACGAGCTGAAAATGCTTCTCTTCCCATTTCATATGTGCAAATCAAAAGGATAACTCTTTACACAAAGATGGCGTACAGTACTGCGTCCCTCTGGTTTTATGACATAAAAACAATCAAGAGTAGGTAGAAACAATAGGATAATTTGTGGCACATTGTTGGATTCTGGTCTGAGAACTCTTCAAAAAAAAGAAATCCCATCTAAAAATATACATGGTTTGCCTCAGTTGGAAACCAGAGGAGTTATAAAACAAAACACCTCAAGAAGTAATCAGCTGGGGATAAATAATGAATCTCTTTCAGTATGCATCTCATGCAGCTGTGGCTGAGTAGGAACAGCTGCATGTGTCAGAAGGAAGTCTCAGGAAAGGTCCTGACTCACAGTTCAGTGACCCTTTAGTGCAAAGCGACCAAATCTCAGGGATTTCCGTGAAAACAAGCAGCTGCTGAGTGGATCTGTTCAGATACAGCAGTTGATTTTCTTCTGCTGTATCAATATTGTAAAGTTTGGCCTTTCAACCTACAGTCACATGAGATGACTTTTTGCAAAGTTTCATAAAAACAGACTCAGAATCGGGTTTCTGTGTTAATGCCAATTTGATTTCTTGCTTCAGAGGAAGTGTGCGTTGACAGCGGAGGAGTTTCAAAAGTCTGGTTTGATGGTCTGCGTATCTCTCACCACCGTGATGGTACAGTTCTCTTGTTCCTCTGGCGGGACGTACAACTTGCGAAAAAAACTCTGAGAGAAGGAAGAGACACCCGAAAGAAGAAAGTGTTAGTCCAAATATACAAAATGCTTCTTGAAATAGTGCTGTTAGCAGCAATGGTGTCCTAAACACACAGGATAACGCTCCCCGCCCCCCTCTTCTTTTTACCTCATTGTCGTTTTCGATAACATCTTTGAAGAAGTTTGAAGGTACTGGTATTTTGGGGAAAATACGCTTACCATTCCTGTACAGAAAGAACTTTGTTTCAAAGGGAAGAATAGAGCCAACCATGATACCTAAGTATAACATTTCTTCAATTTTTCCACATTAAACTCAAAAACTTCAATGCATTGTTCAATGCGATTTTATGGAATGGACCAACATATAGTTAAAAAGAAAAGTGTGGTGTGCATTTGAATTCAGCCTGCTTTGTCGAGATTCCCCTACTCCAACATCTCCAGGTTTCGAATCATGCAGCCAGACGGAGATTAAAGCAGTGATGATGTCATACAGGACATATAATTGACCATATAATTGCACAATTTGACATTTCCAAAATAAATTTTTAATAAATAAAAAAATCTCTCATTTGTCGATAAAACTTTCCCATAAGAATTGGGTGGGCTTTTTTTTGGCTGTATCAAAATTGATGTGTTTCACAAAACTGCAATGGAAACACTTTTGGCATCACGTGAGTCACATTATCAATAACTGGATGTTGCCACTGGTGCAAACCACACGCCAGTGGTTTACGCCAGAAGACAACAGGATGTAGTAAGAGGAAGATGGTGCAGCTTGTTTTTAAATGAATTACTGCGTGAACAAACTTATTCACATGGGATTTTAACTGTGTTCCTTACTTAGTGGAGACACCGCAACTGCGAAATTGTGCTTTTGTTTAGTTTTTGTTTTTTTTGACATTGTCGGAATATCGACAAGGTTTTGTGCACATTTGTAATGGAAATGCAGCTGGTGCTGCCAGGAAATAGATAAGTTAGCATGTCATGCCTTTAGCAGTTTTCAGTTAGAGGGCTCTTAAGTTTTCTTGCAAAACTGACTGCTACTGAACATCCTTCCTGCCCTCCATCTACAACGACTCTTTGAGCGTACTCGGATGAAATGAGTTACAACATTTAATTACCCTTTGGAATAAATATTTTTGAATTGAACTGAACCAACTTCAATTGAATAAGCCAAAATGACCAAGACTGACATCTTTAACTACAGTAAAAAAAATAAAAAATAAAAAAACGGTCTACAAATGCTAAACACACACATTATGCTTTACTTTGTGTTGGCCAGTCACACAAAATCCCACTGAAGAACATTTAAGCTAATGGTTGACTTGTGACATTTTTAACAATACAATAGGTGTGATTACTTTAGCGAAGCATCGTGAAATAAAATAAAAAGTATTACCTCAGCAAACACGCAATGGAGATAGCTGCCAGAGTAACCACCAGGGCAGCGATGACGACGTACACCAAGTAAGAACCCCGATCAGGATCTGTAAATAAATGCACCAGGAGGATCAGTCAGCAAACGTAATAAAGGGATATCTGATGATTACTGGCAAATTTTGAATACATTCAATTTTATGAGAAAGTTTAGTCACAAACTATAAAGATAAAGTGGTGAGTTGTGGTACTATCCTAGCACCAAGCTCATTATAAGAGCTAATGATTTGAGTTTGCAGTGTAGGTTGTAGAGGTGATATAAATGACAGAAGAACCTTTTAAAATAATAAAGAAAAACAAAATGATAAAAAAAGGAAGAAATACAACTGTACCAAAACATTTCTCATCAGTTGGAAGAGAGTTGCCAAATTCGCTCGTGGCCTGAATCCATATGCAGTACCGACAGTTAGAGGACCGCTCCAGCTTAGAGGACGTTGTTCCTGCGACAGGCCGTTGGTTCTGAGAAAAGTAGACAAATAAATGTGAATTTGAACCAACTGCAGTGTCGGATAAAGTCCCTGGGGGCTGCAACATTCTTTAAAAAGGCTCATTATATCAAGCTTGTAACCAAACATATACCAGGTTTGATTTAATCATAGTAATTTAACAGTTTGATGCAGTTTCATGACAAGCTGTACAACAGAAGCTTATGGTAACTGATGAATCTAAACCTGGAATCCAAAAGAATGAACTTCACATGATTTTTTTTTTTTTTTTTAGGAAAACTTTATTGTATGTATGTAGAGCATTGAAACAAACAACCCTAGAAACACTAAAAAAAGAACACTTTAACACAGAGGTCCTTGGCCTTTTGAACACAGGACAATGAACCACTGAGAACAGCACTGATGGATTCATACTGACACTAAATGACTTAAAATCAGCAGCTGGCCCTGGATTTTATTTACGCGTATCAGACTAAAAGAGGTATTTTTCATTTATCAGATTTTTATTTGAAAACAATAAATGTGAAACTATGTATCATTTTCTTGTACTCAGTGGTGGCCACCGGTACCTAAAAAGTTATTTACGCTAACCTTAAAACCTAATTATAAAAATCAGTTCCGCTAAGGCTAAAGCGCTAAACAAACATGGTGTTTAACAGAAGCTAATGCTAAGGTGCTACCTTCACATCATATTACATCTGACCTTGAAAGGCTTAGCAGAAGAGTGCTCACCACTGCTTATATTTCACTATTCTGCCCTTCTTTTCCTTGGTCTCTCTCAGAAAATCCTGATAGAAGTTTGTAGTTGCAACATGGCACAATGTTTAAGGAGTATTACTCCATAATATTCCCTGCTGTTTGCTACAGTTTCAGGTTACAAAATTGTGGATATTGAGAAACCCAAGTTTTTTATGATCAATGTAAGTATAAACAGTCTACTGACTTTTTTTATATGATGAAACAAACAAGTGATTACTCCTTTGACTCTTGAATAGAATTTCAGTACATACAGACATACGTGTTTAATGTCTTACCGTTTTTTCACATTCGTTGTAATTTATTTGGAATGTCCATGATTCTAATCGTAGCACGTCCGGAGGAGTCCAGCTGATGGTGAAATTGTTCTTATTTTTTTTAACTGTCCATTCAGGGGCAGGTGGTTTTACTTTTCAGGCAAAAAAAAAAAAAAAAACACATGAAAGGGATTACCGACATATTAACACTTTTTAGGTTTCTCACTTAATTATTATTATTATTATTATTATTATTATTTAAATCATACATTCTGGCATAATTAGAACAGAGGGAACAAAATGGAACAACCAGGTTTACTAACCTTTTAAGTCATCCCAGAAGAAGGTGTTCCGAACAACTGTGTTGTTCACTGTTGCATTAAACAGCATCCTAATGGCCATCCTTGTAGTTGCATCCAAATTACAGCCAGACTTCACACCATCAGTGTAAGTGTACGATGAGCATTCTTGTATCTCTGCCGAGTGATTGCCTGATATATTATCGATCAATCTTAAAAAAAAAGTTTTGGGGGGGGGTGGAATAAACATTGATTACTTTCATGCATCAAAGAATGACAAAAATCAAATAATATGAAATGAAACTGTACAAATGTGAGAATAAAGTCACAGCATTCCCAGAATGAAGTCGTGCTAGAATAAAGTCACAATATTACAAAAATAAAGTCAAAATAATATGGAAATATAGTAACATTGTTGAATAAAGTCGAAATAATACAAGGACAACGATACTTTATTATCGAATTATTCTTGCAATATCAATTTCTTCTCTTATGATTTAATTCTCATTTAACTATGACTTTATTCTCATAACTAATTTGCTTTTTTGTTAGCATGGCCCTAATACTCTGTCGTGTCCTCATGGCTGCTGCACTAGAAATTCCAAGAGAAACACACATGTGAGATTGTAATGTGAGAAAATGTGGGGACGTGTGAGCTAAAAGAGAAGTTACAGCCAGAACGGTCTCATCCTCCAATCCAAAGCATTTGGGCTCTGTAAATCTGGCTAATTCAATTAGTGACAAAAATCTTACGATGGCAATGTACACCTCCTTTGTGAAGGTTGGAAGAATCTCAGAATTTGACGTGTTGCTGATTAAAACAGAAAGCATTTTAATCAGCAACACAACAAACCGCAGAAACTTCTCCAGAATGAATGAGAAAGACTCCAAGCAGTTGGGATGGATAAATCTGAGCTCATGGAGCAACACCCTACCTCAAACGCCAAATATAACCTAAAATGTATTATTAAGATGCGCAGTAGAAAATGCCTTGTCACTAGAAACTAATACAGCCTTCCTTATTTCTTCTTCAGGGTGTGCAGCCAATCACCACAAATGGCCACCCATAATGGTGGATAAACAGTTTTCCTGTTTAAGTGAAACAGTGAGTTGTTTCTTCGCCATTAGCACATTTACTAGGGTGTTCACGACGTTGATTGACAGCGCCAAGACCCGCCTCCTGCCCCTGATTGGTTGTTTTTGGTTGGTGCGTTTGTTCAGAAGAAAATAGTAGCTCAGGGAGGAACTTAATCTTTTCACAGATTATCTGTCTCATGCTATACTGTCACGACATGTTGACAGTTTTAAGAGATATGTAAAAATCATATTTTTGATTAATGTTACATACTGGAGCTCTAAGTAGTCAACCACACACACACACACACACACACACACACACACTAGGGAGAATTTAGAGAGACAAATTAACCTGACCGTCATGTTTTTGGACTGTGGGAGGAAACCGGAGTTTTATAATAACCAATTATGCAAATTAAATATAACAAATGAATCATACAGTAATTCACATTGGCACAGCTGTCCTGCAGGTAGCAAAGGTGTGCCACAGGATTCCTAAGAAGCTATTGCGTCTGGATTCCTGCTTCCCTGAGACAAAGGCCTCAGTCAGTACTGCAACCATAAATTTAGCGACAACAAACAGCCATTCTGGCTGAACCAGCAGAACGACAGCAGGGTCAGGTTCAGCATAAGCTGCACTCAACCTTATCTTGCTAAAGACACGACAGACAATGCAGACAGTGTATTTACTCAACATTACTCAGACCGGAATGTGAAGAGCACTCAGAGGCAAGCAGTGTGTTTTCCTCACAGCCTTATTCACTGAAGTTGAGCAACGCCCAGTAAGCTGCAACTTCTGCTTTTGATAAAAGCTTCTTTTAGAAGAAAATTAACTCAAAATATAATCCGCAATTAAAGCGCAGTATGAGCTTCTCATTGTACAACATGGCTTATCTAGTCAGGTTATCTGCTTTGGGTTTTTTGTGGACATCAACTCTGCTGATCACCCTTCACATGTGTTTCATTGATAACTGTTCCACGAACAGCATCAAAAACAGAATAATTTTACATTAGGAAGAAGGATTTTTTTTTTCAAAAAAGTTTATTTTTAGAGATTTGAGCTTCTTGCATTCCTTCCATTAGGCCACATAACTGAGCTCACCACCTGTATAGACTTTTGCCGTGGTAACTGCGCAAATGTAGACGCTGTACAGAAACAACACTAGACCTAGGTGTCTAGATGTTGCCCGACGGAGGCCTGTGCTTCTCGGTTGCCTTTTTATTTGCATGGAGAGCGGACATCTGATCCTTCAGGACTGATTTGAATGCAAGGTGTAGACGCTGCCAAATGTAACCGGCAGGGAATTGAGGAGCCTGGCAAGCAAATGTGAAGGGTTGTGTCCCCCTTTAACTGCTCTCAGTGATAACAGTTCAGCTGTTGGCTTACAGAGAGACCGACGTCTACAGCCGCATCGTAGAACCACCATTTGGAACAAATGTCTTAAAAATGAGGGCCCAGTTAAATGTCCTCAACTTCAGAGAAAAGAAAAATACTGAGGTTATTCTGTGTGGGGAATTGAATCCTATTATCGGTTCAGACTCCATCATCCAATATGTTTGTTTTTCTGTGCCTGGTAATTACATTAGCATGGTTGTGAAAAACGAGCACTTACCAATTACTGAAGGAAACTCCACTTTTATCTCTTTATTAGTTTACACATCATCAGTCCAAGACGTGGACTGTAACTCAGAACAAACAGCCTGTCTGGCCTTGATTCTACAGATGTTTGATTATTAATTTAGATGTTTCAGTCAGATTGAAACCAGCTTTCAAATATCTAAAGCTGTTTAATCAACCACTCAGGTTTTCTTCAAAGATTTAAATTTAAACGTCTTTTTTTTTTTTTGTTAAATATGTAGATGATCTAGATCTCCTTTGAGTTATTGCCAAGCAGATTTTGCAACAATGACGATGAATATCTGTGGAAAAGCAAACACAGACAGATAGAGCCTGTTTTTCTCTGTCTAGGTTAATAAAGGGGAACCATTCTAAATGCCAGCCCCCACCTGATCAAGGCAGAAGATTAGTTTTTTTTTTCACATTAAAAGGAAGTCATCACTTATGCTATTTGAACAAAACACGCTGGAATCGTTTGTGAAGCGGATAGCTCTTGAATTGGTGTGGATTGTGGCCTTTAGTTTACAGCACTGGTTGTTATTTAGAACTGTTATTTCAGTTCACCGTGACGGTTACATTTGCATATTTTTTTTTATGTGTGCGTTTCCCAGCTGCAGCATTACAGGCAGCTGGAGGAGTTTTATGGGGGGTTGCTTTGTAAATTTGCATGATGCCACATGGGTAGCACACGCCTGTAATGTGGAATGAACCCATCTCCAAACTGATGTGGGAGAGTATGGTATGTTTGGATAATTGGGTTCAATTAAAAATAAAAAATAAAAATAAAAATTACAATTTCGCCTTGAACAAAGGACATACTCCTTTTTTCACTCAGAATTCAAAAAAACGGATGCAGTTTCCAGAAATTATAAGTTGTAAACTGCTTTATTCTGATATGATGGATTCATGGTATTAAGAAAATTTTACAGGTTGAAAACGTTTCCCCTTCTCCCTGCACAAAACTCAATTCACGTATGGTGGAGGCTGTATGATGCCATGTACCCGTTTCTCTTCCAAAGCCTTGTCAGAGTGAACTCACTGTAATCAACCTTTAGTTAGATAGCAATACTTTTTTTATGTCAACTTTACTAGTAGAATATCCTTGTGTTCGCATGTAAAAACACAAAATCTTACCAAGTATTGTTGGTAAGATTCTAGTACTAATATTTTAGTACATTTGAAAGCAGTGTTTCAACAAGAAATAAGAGTTTGTTTTAAGTCAATAATTTCTTAATATTGATTAAATTAACTAGTTTCACAGGAAGATTATTTAATTTGCTATATGGGAAAATATCTTGTAATGTTATAATGTCTTGTTACACAGACTTAAAATGAGTTCCTATTTCCTGGTGAAAAGTTACTTGGAAGTCAGTTTGGTCTTATTTCAAATGTACAAAGACATTTGCAGTAGAAACTAGATCGAAAATACTTGGAGATTTTGTGTTTTTGCAGTGTTGGTTTATACTGAACAACAAAGCCAGGCTAGTAACCAGATTAGCCTTTGTTAAAGTTTATCATCTTACTTTTTTTTTTTGGGAGGGGAGAAGAGAGGTTCAGTCTGGCTGTGGTGCAACCAAAGCAGCTCAGTATGAATCAGGAAGTGTTGCAAAATAGCCAAATGCAGCCTACACTTTGCAAAATGTATGATCAAAAAATATTCATTGCACACACAGACTTACTGATAGAAGAAACGCAGCTCTGGAGTTGTGATGACGGGGGACCAGGAGCAGTGACCTTGTTTGGCGGAAATTATGTAGAAATCGAACGACTTCACCAGATCTGAGACACATTTTGCACAGATTGTTATAAACCAATGTATGTACCTTCTGTAGTAATGCATTATATTAAATGTAAATGTCCTACCTGGGTAAAATGTATTCAAAACTGCTGGTTGACTTCGTTTATCGTGACAAACTGTTTGCAAAGAGTAACTTTTAAGTCCTCTCTCCGTGTAGTGGTTTTTCATCGTATAAGATGTAAACTCGCCTTGTCTCGTCTATCAAAAGGGAGACAAGCATCTTAAATACAGCCACAGACAGAAACAGTCGTCTATCCAGAAGGAATAATCCCAGTTGGATAAAATGTGGTCCACAGAAACAAAGAGCCTGGTCACAGTCACTAGGAGAGTTTAGGAAGGAAACACACCAGACAGGTCAGGGGTAAAGATGTGGAAACGTTTAAAGCAGATTAGCAGATAAAGTAACATCATTGGCTTTGAAAATCTCACAATGAAGTGTATGTTTATTATAGATGTCCGTTAGGTGAGCCAAACAACTTGTGCCTGGAGCAAAGTTTCCCTTCCCAGTGGGACTTCTCCTCCCCCTACACTCTGATGATGATGTAGAGAAGAAGGTTTAGCAACAACTCTTCCTCCAGAGGTGCCTCAAAAAGCCCAGTTGCACCATCTTACCCACCAGCTGCATTTCCATCAACCATAAAATTGTGTAAACTGGAATTACAAAAATAAATTTTCCGCAAGGAAACGCGACAATTTAAAAGAACTCACGTTTTTTTGAAAAAAAAAAAAAAAAAAAAAAAGTTTTTACGCAAGGATGACGGGACTTGTCAACCATATTGAAATTAGTGTGAACCGCAATGGAAACACTGTTTTGACATCATGCAAGTCATGACAGTTTCCCTGTAGCAATAGCAACACACACAAGAGCAATGGCTTCAACAATTTCGAATGATGAACCATAGGATGCTGTGGAGTCAACTGCGCTTTATCCAAAGAGGCCAGGATATACGAATATGCGCATCCCTGCTGTATGCAAACTGAAGAGACGTGTGATGCGAAAAAAAAAATGCTTCCGTTGCAGTTTTGTTAGACACACAAATTTTAATGTGGACTAAAAACCACCTCATCCTGGGGCAAAAATCTTTGTTCAAAAAACATGAACTTTTTTGAAGTTGCAGAGTTTCCATTAAGCAAATTTAATTCTGTAATTGCAGTCTGCGAAATTTTGAGGTCAATGGAAATGAATCTATTGATTGGCTTGGAATGGAGCTGGAGTATAACCTTTTTTTTAAAGTGTCTTTGTAAGCACTGTTATTGCTTTATTGTTTTAATTTTTATTCTTAAATTGAATATAAAAACTGATTTTTGTGTTATTTTAGTCCAAGTTGATTTGGACTAAAATGAGCCATTATTGTCATGGGCTAATTTTCTAAGCTACAGAAAAGTCATTGTTAGGGATACACAGATAAGAAAATTTTGTCCAGTAATGATATCAGATATTAATGCTGCTGTTCTGGCTGTATTTATCAATATCTTATTTGATCAAAAATTTTATTGGAGGACTTGATTAGAACAATTGATAGAATATTTGATTACTAATAATAATTGTTTACAACAGCCCAGGTAAAGCATTCTTCTTCTGCTTTAAGCATGGCCAGGACTTCAATGACTGAAACATATTCTTGTGTTAAAACAGCCTAGCACACAAACCAGCATAAAGACTTAAACACAAATTTACAAAAAATATAAATGTGTCGATGTGTGTGAAATAAAACTTATTTAAAAAAATCAAAAGCAAAAACTGTCAAGACAAAACCACGTTTGATTTCAGATAAACTGGGTTGGTCGCATACAATCCCAGTAAAGCACATTCAATTTTGCACGACCCTGAAAGAATTAATGGGTTTAGACAATGGATGGAACTGAATAGGATTAGAATACAATGGAACGGCATTGTAAATAAAGAAAAACAAAAGTTTTTTGATGTTCACATAATCTAAAAATTGCATTTGCTTCTCAGTTTTCACTCGGCCAATATGTTTACAGCTTTGTGTTTGCATTGCAGCACCATAACCCCTAATGTTTGGTTCTATAATTTAAAGCATGGAACTGCAATTATCATTTTTTAAAGATGTTTTCTTGCAAACATTTTTACTGACTTACAAATGCTAATTTCACTTCGTGATCCTGTTCCACCTTTCCACGATAGGAGCAGTTTACCACGGAGTGCGGAGGCGGCTCCCAGGTGAGTTCTGCGTTGAACTCATCTATCCAATGCAGGGACAAGTTTTGGGGAGGCAAAATCTGCTCTGAAAGTGAAAACAGACATGAGACACAAATATGGTTATACAAGATTTATCCATTGCCTTCACATCATTTTATTTTTCCTAATGAATTTTGGAAAACATCCAGGAAGCTACATCTAAAGAATTCCCTCACAGTCCCAGGATACAACATCCTGGTAAACATCGCGGGTAATTTTAGCCAGGAGCCAGGAAAATAACAGAGGAAGAGCGACATTCCTGCCTCACAGCTAACAGATGTCTGTCTCAAACTTTTTTTATTTTTTTATTTTTTTAGAAAGTAAAATATTCCACTCCGAAGTAACCACTTCAGCTTTTTAAAACCATGTAAGGAGATCTAAAACTTTTTTGTGATAGTTGTTGGTGTCAGTTCCCTTTAAACACAATAAACCTGTGATCCATTTCCTATTTCCCCAAGTTCATCCGGGAATTAATGCCAGAACTGACATGACGTCACTATTGGGAAAACAGAAGACTGAGAAAACAGTTAAAAGACTTAACTAAATAAATAAGCCTATAACGTCACCAAACATTAAACCCACACTGTGGCGTATGTAAGAGTCCTCTTACCTGTTGTGGTTTTGGCCGCAAGAAACAGACAAATAAAAGCGACGAACTCCAAGCACTGAAACATCCTGTTGATACAGTTAAACGCGGTTTGTCTTTTTCGTTTTCTTATTCCCTCCTCGTGCCGCTCAGAGATCTTGACTTTCTCATGACAGACTGACGTCCGGTTCCCAAGATGCCTGTTTACTTAAAGAGTAAAACAAGAGAGAGAGAGAGAGAGAGAGAGGGGGGGAGAGAGAGAGCAGAGCAAGTTCGCTTTCGCTTCCAACTTCTTTTAAGGGGGAAGGCATAAGAAGTTCTGGAGGCTGGAAGCTGGAGGTGGGCGGCAACGTTTTTTTTTTGTTTTTTTTTTTGTTTTTTTTGTTTTTTTTAAGTAGAAATGCGAGAAGTCTGCGAGTCAGAATATCAGTATGCATCCCGTTGAGAAGTAATGAAGTTGTTATATCCTCCACGCGTTATTTCATGTTCTAAGCCGCAGATATCCATTGGAGGAAATAAATACTTGATATATAGTTATTTTCTCAGGTTTTCCCCAAGAGATCTGATCTATGATTTTCTTGGTCGGTACACCTCAACTGCATGAGAGAGAATGTAAAACAGAGATCCAGAAAATTACATTGCGTGATTCTTAAGCAGCTACAATATTGTATGATTTTTAAAATATTTGTTTTATTGCATTAAATAAATATTTGAAAAATCTTATGCAATAGTAACTTAACATTCGTTGTCAAAACCTTTGCTAACAGTTCCAGAGGTTAACTGTTCCTGTAGTTATTGACCAAGTTTGCACTCCCTCATACACATCTTCTCCTACAAGCCTGTCAGTATGTCTAACAGGCTTCTAGCCTGTTAGCCTAGAAACTGAGCAACCCAGAGTTTCAGCTCCTTCCAAAGATTTTCTGTAGGGTGCAGATTCTGGAGGATGGATAGGGCAGTCCAGGACCTTGAAATGCTTGTTATCACTCCTTAGTTGCTCTGGCTATGTGTTTCAGGTCAATGTTATGCTGGAAGATGAAACCACATGACCCATCTTCTATTCTCCAACTGAGGGATATAGGTTGTTGCCCAAAATCTAGAGACAAATGGTCCTCTCCGTCCTATACAGTGATCCTGTCCCCTTTGCCAAAAAGTATCCCCTAAGCATGATGTTTCCATGCTTCGTGGTAGGGATGATGGTGTTCTTGGGATTGTACTCATTCTACTTCCTTCAAACACAGCCAGTTGAGTTTATACCAAAAAGTTCTACTTTGGTCTCGTCTGTCCATATGACCTTCTTCCATGCCTCCTCTGGATTATCCATTTGGTCAATAGCAAACTTCAAAAGGGCCTGGGCATGCACTGGCTTGAGTACTGCTGTATTTTAATCGATAATGGCATAGTATGTTACTATAGTAATCTTTCAGACTATGGTCCCACCTCTCTTTAGGTCATTGACCAGGTCCTCCTCTGTAGTTCTGGGCCTTTCCCTCACATGTCTCATAATCATTATAATTCAAGATATGAGCCCCAGTCTAAGAGAGACTGATTGTCTTCTTGAATTCCTTCCATTTTCTAATAATTGGATCGTTGTTGCTGTCTCACAAAACTGTTTGTCCTGTAGCCTGTCCCAGTCATGTGCAGGTCTATAATTTGTCCTTGGTGTCCTTGGACAGCCTGTTAGTCTTGCCAATGGTAGAGAAGTTTGAGTCTGTCTGACTGATTGGTTGGACAGGAATCTTTTGTACAGGTAACAAGCTCAAACTGGTGCAATTAACACAGAGAATCAGTGGAGGATTGGTGGGTTTCGTAAAGACATACTAACAGGTCTGCTTGAGCCAGAATTCTAGTCTAGGGTTGGATATCAGTGATGTGGGAGTGAAGAACCAGTTCAGAGGATGGTCCAGACTGGTTGACCATGAATGGTAATGTCATTGAGTCCAAGGAGTAAGTTTAACGTGTGTACAGCCAGTTCTTTTGTTTTGTCAATGTTGAGTTGGAGATAGTTATAAGAACCCCAGAACACCCCAGTGCAAAATCTTCATGTGAGTGAGCTGCAATGAAACTATTGTCTGTGAGTTGTCCTACTGGGGCTCCATATTTGTAGTAGGTGGTGATGGGTAAACTCTGGCAGTCGTTTGTTTACAGGAGAGGACTGAGGGCGCAACCATGGCGTTCTCGGGTGTTGTGGAAAATCGCTGATGATGTCTGTATTTTCACAGCCTGTAGCCTGTTGCAGAGGATATTGTATATCCAGTGAATGATGAGAAGGGTAGCATTCTGTACTTTCAATATACTCTAGTTTTTTGATGAGTCAGTGTCGTTTTAAATGTTTTTAAATGCAGAACTGAAGTTGTTGAACAGAACTGTAGAAGTTATTTGTATTCTGAAGTTGATATTACCCCTCTCTGCAGTCAGTAGGCAAATTGTACGGGTAGTTCAGGGCTGACAGTATCTGGTAAAATCTAGTAAATTGGAGCACATAATTAGAAGAAACACAGCAACTAATCATATTTTCACCCTAATTCTTGACCTCAGCCTTAACTGAGGTTAAACATAAAAAAGTCAACTACAAATTTTGGAAGCAAATATTGACAGTTCAATACAGTTCCAAATTATTATATGGTTTTTGGTCTAATGTGTAGTTTTGTTACTGTGGCTCAGCTAATTAGAGCTCAGTGTGTTCCGATTATTAGGCGATTCTGTTGTGATTTATTTAAGTTCTGTAGGTATTTTTGTATTTAGTTTGGATCTTTATTATTGTTTGAAAGGTAGCTATGCTAGTCCTTTGTCTTTAGTTTCTTAGGTTAGTCTTGTGTTCTTTTCTTTGTGTGTTTGGATTTATTTCTCTTCGATTTATTTCTCTTCAATAACCGTTAGTCTTGGCCCCTTGGTTTCTAGTTTGTTTGTAGTTCAACATCCTTTGTGTTATTCACCTCTCGTCAGTCTGCCGGTTTGCATTCTTCCACAGCTGTAGTAGTGATTGTCCCTCAGTATAAAACCTCACTAAACTAAAGCAGAGTTCAGGTCAGTGAACTTTTCTCTCGTATATGTATATAAAACAATTTACCATTTTAAACATAGATATTATTTTAAAGACATCCACACCAGAGTCTGATATTGTTTGACCTTATCCGACATCTTATCTTGAATGTAAAGATTTGTGAAACAGCTTCAAGCTATTATTTACAGTTTAAAAGCTTATTAACTAAAACAATTATTTGTAATAAAACCCAAAATGACAAAATGTGTCACTCCAACATGTGCATAGCAAAAATTGTGGGTCCAGAACAGGTCTACTTTGTTGCCATGGCAATACCAGGATCATTTGAAGTGTTTGTTGTTCCGTTTTATCTGAATTCTAACAATAATACTATTTGACTTATTAATTATAGATATATTTAGAGGAGAGCTAAAGCTAAAACAAAGAGCACTGAACTAAAAAAGCAACACAAAGAAAACTTGAAATGGTACCATCTGCTGCAGGATTATAAGATGTATGTAAATCCACCAACAAAAACAAACATTTGCATTTTTTCCCATCCATTTACTTTTTCTGTTAGTCTAACCCAGACCAACAGAGATACTACAACCCATAAAGAGAGTAGGCCAATTCATTTCAGGAAACAAAGAGTCCTAGCAGACGGTGGTGAGACATGGATTTCTGTGCACTCAAGGTTAAAGTAACAAAGCAGCAACAACATTTGGTAAATTGAACAAAGCTTTACATCAGTTTAATATTTTCTCAAATATTTACAGTATTTCATCCCTATTCTCCTTTCAGAAAGTTCAAAATCTGATTACACAGTGTGGGAATACATCCTTAAACTGCAGTTAAGATTTACAATAAACTGCTTATAACAATGAAAACCTTATTTCTATATAAAGCATACCAGAAAATTGGCTAACTCGGAGTCGGAGTTAGTGGGGGTTAATGAATATCCGGACACATGCCTACAGTGGTTCAAAAAGAGGAAATAAAGTTGCCATGAGCTTCTCTTTTATATGGCATTTCATCAAACAGAAGTAATGCCAACTCATGAGCTACCTTCAGCCATTCAGCCCAAGCACATAGAATTGTGCCACTTAGCAGCAAACCTGTACAAGCAGAAGATTGTTTATTTACTTCCCACTACTCAGGTCATCACTGGCTGTCTTTAGCTTAGCTGCTAACCTGCCATTTAAACCCATTTCCTATGAAGTACAAAAGCCATGAAACACCACAACTAGCCCTCTTCTTCTCCTGAGTTGAGGTCATGTTTACAAAGTTTTCTTTCTCTCCGTACATTACCCCGTTCGGCTACTGGGCAGCCTTTTTTAAACGTTAGTTCCCACAGATTGCATTTCCTTATACTGTCTGTGATGCCCTTTATCAGCAACACATCTGCACTGCCATGGAGAGGAATGACAGGAGGACAGGAGTGTGGCAACGACTAAAGCCACTCCTCTTTCTTCTGAAGAACCAAACTTTCCAGTTTAGTCTTAAAGTGGTAATGCATAATCCTTCAGTTATCTCTATTGTTTTCTTAAGTCTTATTAGGCACAGTCTCAATATAAAAAAAAAGAAAGAAAAAAAGATTTTTGCCATGTAGCAACTCTTGAGGCAGGCATGAAAAAAAGTTCTATTATCCTTCTCCACCCAGGTTTTATACAAGAAACTTTGGCTAAAATTAGTTTTATGAGGTGATAAATCCACAGTTCTTTAACTGTGGGAAATATGTAAACAGAAGTTCAAGGTTGGTACAAGTGACAATTTACAGTCATCTGTGAAAACAAGGTAGAGATTATGGTACAGTTTGGCCT
Organism: Poecilia formosa; assembly: GCF_000485575.1. NCBI lineage: Eukaryota > Metazoa > Chordata > Actinopteri > Cyprinodontiformes > Poeciliidae > Poecilia > Poecilia formosa. Next base: position 330,837 of record NW_006800012.1, on the reverse strand, counting down.
GGATGCAGCTAATGGAATTATTAGGGTTAAAGGTTATGGGTGGTACCACCTGAAGGGATTTCAGCATAACTCCTTATAAACTCAGTGCAGTAAACAAATACATAGACAGAAAGAGACTCAACAGAACATTGTCCGTCACAAACCCATTTCACGCTACAGTTTGGCTGCAAAGATCACCCCCTGTTTTAAGCTGCCTCAGTCACTCCACCATCAGAAAGTTGTCCAGACTGTGTTGACCAGACTGTGTTGACGAGACCGCCATCGCAGAAGGATTGGTTAGAGCATAGCTCTGCCTGTGGCGCGTCAGCTGAACATCTTCAGACTCCATTCAATCGACGCAAGCAGAAGTAGAATCAGGCCTGACTCGGAACCATTGAGTTCAAGAGCTCACAGAGTAGCTTCCACTCAGGACTCGAGTATAAGAACCTTTTACAAAAATATATTATGGGTTCATCTTGTGAGCGTACACAACAAAATGCAGGAAACCTGAAAAAAGGATTCTGAAGAATCTTGATCAGACTGCTAGCTGTCAGCGTTGAGACTTGTTAAAGAACAACAATGAACTTCCAAAGTAATTGGCATATTCCACAGTTTTTGTTTTTCATGCAGTAATTTTGAGATTTCAATAAAACGTTGCATGCTTCCCATTTTATAGGTCAAAATTTATAGTGCCGAAGCGCCATGTTCAGAGGTTTCCACTGACATTTAGTAGTGGCAGTTCTCCCCTGGCTGTTAGCACAGGTTAGCTCCCCCTCGCAGCAAATCCAGAGGATGAAACAGTGTTTCTGTGAGTCAGCACGGCCAAGCCTCTTGACCAAACGTTTAGCTTCTTTTGTAGGTTCACCCAGAGTTCAAGTCCAGCTGCCAGGCAGATATTTGACTGTTAATAACAACAGGTCATCATTTCTCCTTTTCAGGTACAAGTGGAGTGCAAGTGTCTGTGTGCTCCCTTGGGTCCTGCGCACACTGGTTCTCCTGGGAAATCTGAAAATTGAGAAGAGCGTCAAAACCTTTGTGAAAACTGAGAAAAACTGAGATAAGCATTCACATTTTTACACTTTTCTCATATATATATAAATCACCTATTTACCTGTTTTAGGTTCAAGATCTCCTTTATTACAGAGGGGTCTAGTCGGGTGCAGCCGAAGATTTTCTCATGCCTGCAAAAAGGGAAGCAAATAAACAGAACAACATAAGAGTGAAAAGGGATTCATGTTACGACTCGTCATGCCTAATAGAGAGGTTCCAATAATACTTGCAACTGCACAGGTCACACCCATGTGACCTGCATTTACACAGCATGTTTACATTCCTTGCAAATGTACTCAGTAACATTTCGACATTTGGTTGAGCTAAAACAACAAACTTCGATGTGCTTTTTGCAAAACGTTTGGGGCATGTTCGTGCCAGTGCTGAATACCTTTGGAGTGAAGCTTTTGTCTTTCTTTTTTTCCAAATACCATCTGTGAACATTCATTTCTAAGTCTTGTCACAGACGAGACTTGGACTGTTCCATTCTAACATGTTTTTATGCGACATAAAGGCTGCAGCTCTGGTTCTGCATTTATGATCATCGCACTGGAAGCTGATTCTCTCCTTTAACATGGTTCTGTACTGTATTTAACTTCATCCACTCTCACCAACTTCCTTTTCCCCACCACCATCTTGCTTCACCGTGGTTTCAAGGTTGTAGTTTTCTCCACAAATAGCATTTTGCATGCAGACCAAAATGTTCAAATGTAGTCCAATAGAATATATTCTTTTACATACTTTCAGTTTGCCTTACATTGCTTGTGGCAGACTGTAGAGGAGACTTGTTGGGGCTTGCCTTCAAAGATAAAACAAATATGTGTGGAATGCAAAACAAATCTTCTCCATAGATTTTTCCTAACCCTAACCAACTGAGGTTCCACATCGTAAACCTCAGTTGGTTTACAGTGTGGAGGGCCGTGGTGTTGGTAGATTTGCAGTCGTGCCACACCCTTTCTATTTTCAGCTGATTTAGTTGAGTTTATAACCTAAACCTGTTTCAAGCCTTTCCACAACTTTATCCACCACCATGTCTGCTTGACTGCTTGGTTTTAATCATGCTGTTTTGTCACTGAAAGACATGCAGTTTCAGTTTTTAGCTTTAAAAATTATCTCATATTTCCTTCCCCTGCACTATTTGAGTTGGTTTATCACTTAAAATCCCAATGAAATACAGTCAGGTATGTGTTTTCAATGTGATAAAAAGTGAAAAAGTTTCAAGTGGCATGAATATGGCTCACTGGTAAATTGCCTCTGAACTTCAAAATGTCTCCCGTTTCATGTTGTTTTTGTTGATTAAGAATGTAATTTACATGCCTGACAGATATGCAAAATGTCTGGCCCTCTTGTGATTTGTCAAAAGAATTTTGTGGATTACTATGTAGTCATTGCCTAATATTTTGGCAGTTCTCCAGAAATGTGCAGCGACGACAACTTTATCTGGTTCATGTTTCCTTTTTCTCTTCTTCACTAGGAATCAAGTGATTCCTATAAATGCACCGCATGTGTTTTTGGTTTTTGTGACACACAGACTCTGAATTCTTTCACTTTAAACATGTTTTTAAACGTGTAATTATCCCCTAATCCCCCCACACCATCTCCTCTTTTCTCCTCACACACACGTACTTCTTGAAGCAGTAGATGGATAAGATGACACAGAAGCAAACGATGATCGGGATGATGATGGCCACCACATTTGCCGAACTGATGCAAAAGCTTGTGGTACCTTGAAGAGAAAGAAAGCAGTCTCTTTAGTTGTTGAATACAATTTTTAGCCTTTTGCTCTGAAAACTCTGAAGAGGCTTCAGCTCATCTCTGCTCCAAATATACAAAAGACTTCAAGGACTTACTACAGAACAGAAACAGAAAGGAGTAAGGAAGTAAGTAGTGGCATGCCAGTAGTGACTGCTAGTTCTATTGAACAGAAAACCTGAGTACACTGTAATGTAATCTTAGTTTTTCACAGAACTGTAAGTGCATTCTGTCCCACTTCTTTACAGTACTTCTTCAGTTTCTGTACATTTGCTTATGTAACATGTTTTGTTGAAGCATTATAATCAGGATGAGGTTGGAGTCATTGCGCCATGCTCCACCGCTGTCCCGGTTCAGTTGGAATGAGGTATTTGTGCTGACATGCAGTTCCTTTTTCACCAAATGTGCTTTTAATTGTGGCCAGACATGCTAATTTTCACATCAGCTGAAAATCTCAATGTTTCTCAACTTTTTTGTGGGTTGGGGACATTACTTAAAATGCTAGCTAAGTCTTATTGAGTCTTGAATTTTATAAGCACTATATTTTCTAGGATGATCTCTACTGATATTATAGCATTTTGTTTTTTTTTTTTTTAGTATAATGATGCATCCAAATTATTTGGAAACTGTTTTAAGAATGTAGTAGAAGAACATCACATCACCATGAGGTTGTTGAAGAAGTAATTAAATCTTCTTAATGGCAGAAAGCTACCAAGCTGCTCTGAAGTGTACCAACCATTTTAGCTGGCAAGTTTCAATCACTCAAGAGGTGTGTTTACTTTTTCACCAAGCTCACAGTGATGTGAAACATTTCTAACACAAGCAAAAAGACAATTAGCAATGATAGATTCACATAACCTCACTCCAAAAAAAAAAAAAAGTGTGAATAATCTTTTTTTCTAGGCAATCTCACATATCCTGAAAACAGCTACTCCAAAACTACAGCTGGCAAGCTAAGATAATCTGTATGAAACCCAAACTTGGAACTTACATTCAAATTAAAAATGTGTTTCAAACTGAGATATCTGTAAATTTCAACATGAAAAGAAAACAAAGGTGTCTATGTGCTCAGGTAAGAACAGGTATGCTGCCTCTGGCAATTGAAATGGGAAGATTCAAAGGGGTGCCAGAAGAAAAGACGTTTATGAAAGTTTTGTGGTTGAGGATTAGTATAATGTTATTTTACACTGCTCTCTGCGTTATCATTTGAGAAATAATTTATCTATCAATTATCTGTTATATATGATAATTGTTTATTCTGAGACTTTATCTAATTATCTTATCTGTTTTAGCTGTCTGAAGCCAAACCTCTGTGTTAGCAACATTCTTTGAACCAGTGCAGCAACAAAGACAGAGAGTTTCGTGTCCTCAGTACGTCCCTTTGATATGGAATTTAATTTTTTGCAAATGTTTTATACTGTTTGGGGACCTTGTTCTGTGACTTTCTCGACTTCCTTTTAGATGTATACGACAGAGTGTCTTTTTAGTCTATATACGCTGGCAACCATACATCAAATCAAACTATTAAATTTACGAGCAGCTTATTCTATATTTTTTGCTTAAGAATGTATGTATCAGCATCAAAAGACCAATAAATGTTAAACATTATACTTTATAAATATCTCTGTAGCACTATTATTAATACTTTAGCCTTTTTTGCTTCAAGTCGTCCTTAGCTCTAATCTTCATTTCAAATGTGCTATGAGATATGACACAGGATGTCATGGTCCAAAGACACGATACATTGATCATATTCCAATTTGCATTATCTGTTCATGATATGGAACGCATGTCAGGCAACCATGTTGCAGCACTTTCATCAGACATGTGTGTGACAATGGAGAAGAGACTCCGTTCTTTCTGCTAAAGCTAAAAAAATATGACGATCAAGAGTGACAAATCATCAGTGTCTAACCTAAAATTATGTTAAAACAGAAAGATGTAAATAAAACTGGATATTTACCATGAAGTATAACTTCACTGGTGTCACTGGATAGATCCTCGTTGAACTTGTTAGTGCTGATGTTGTACTGAAACTCGTACCTACAGCATTTGTTGTAGGGAATGCTCACAGTTCGACGTTGACTGAACTCATAGCACCGAGGAGGCTGAAAGAAAGGGTTATCATTAGCTTACTTTTATAACTCAAAAGATAAAGTGTAAAAAACATGATTCTCAAACTGTCGCAAAGGAAAAATAATTTCTGCTCAAGTGTCCCATATTTCTGTTGTCTTTTCTTGTCAAAAAGTGAACTAGCTTTTGTGTAATTTTGTTAGTGAGGAAACAGGAACAGCATTTTACCAAAACAGTGAAATTAAACAGGAGCCTTTTCTCATTTGGAAACAGAAGTGAAACTAAACACTTTCTTCAGTAGTGAGATGCCAATTTGACTGTATTGTAGTTCAGTAGCTCAGTGCTTGATTGTTCACAAACATTATTTTTTTATTTTTTTTCTTAAGTAGCTTAAAGACCTAGAAAAAAACTGGCTTGCATCAGATGTGCAGCTTCAACATATCTTTGCAGGACGGTTCTTTTGTTTTTTTTGCTTCGCATATGAAAAATATTTACATTCCTGGGGCTTTGACATGTTTATCACATTATAACCACAAATTTCAATTTATTGTATTAGCATTTTGAAACAGATCAAAATAAAAGTAAGGCTTACTCGTGAAAAACATTGAAAACAAATATCAGGAAGGCCCTCTCTTGTCATGATTTCACTCCCCCGCCCAAAACGGAACCACGACCCACATCTTCAGAACCTCCGTTGCGTCATAAACTCCTGAATATTTTGATGTTGACATGAAAACTTACTTTGTTGTTTCCACATTCTTTGTACCAGACGCAAAATCGCCACGCACCGTCCGGTCCAACAGCTGGTTTTCTCCATGTCAGGTGGAGATACTTTTCTGTCTCATTGATGCTCATTTTCGGCACGTATATTTCTAAAAATAAATAAATAAATAAATAAATAGTAAAACTCCTTCATCAGATTGGCCAAAATGCAGTACAAAAAAATAAATCAAACATAGAAGTGAGTCACTAAAGACTACCAACCCATCTTAGGTTCAAAGGTGTTCATTCTTGTCTCATTCTCCACAAGCACAAAGATATTTCGACGCTTCTCTAGTTTCAGGGAACAGCTGTTCCTCCCTTCCATCTTGAAAGCCTCACACACCTTCAGACTCTGTATGTCTTTCTTCTCTTTTCCACGGGACCTGAAATGATAAAAAGGTGCAGATGATGTCACACACCTGCAGGTTAAGATGCAAGTTCCCTTTCAGCCACTAGAGGGAGACGTAGTCTGTGAAACGAGTCTGAGTGGTGACTCATTCTCTTCAAACAGCTCTTTACACCTCACTGCAAAAGCAATAAAATCTTGAATATATTTTGCTTAGTTTCTAGTGGAAGTACACATAAAAAAACAAAAACTAACTTACAAGTCAGCTTGTTTTAAGTAAATAGTTTCTTAACATTAATTTTAAAAAATGTACAAGTTCCACTGGCAGCTTATTTTACATGTAGCAATTCATTTTTCCCATGTTTTAAGTGAAATAATTTGCCAGTGGAACTAGTACTTTTTTTAATCAATATTAAGAAATAACTGACTTAACATAAGCTGCTATATGTTGTTGAAATGTTACTTGCATGTTAGAACATCGGAACTGAGACAAATTATGTTATATTTGTAGTAGAATCTAGACCAAAAATGCTTGGTTAGATTTTGTGGTTTTGCAGTGTGCTCACAAAGGTTACTGTGAACACATTCTGGGTCAACACAGTGGAACATGAGTAATTATTAACCAGCACTGTGGACATTTTTTTATTCTGTTGTTACACCTTTTAAGAGTGTTTAAAAAAACCGATTCCCACCTATAGTACACCTTCAGATCCTCCGATGGATCAACTGGAGTCCAGAAACACTTGGAGCCGTTGGACAGGTAAAAACATCTGAAGTCCTTCACCAACTCAGCTGCACAGGATAAACAGTAAAGTATTGTTACAGTCTGTACATCTGCCTGTGAAGCTCAACTGTGGATTATTATTATTACTTGACAGTTTTTTCATCCTCACCATATGATTTTGGTGCCTTAATATTCACTTTTACAGGGTCACTTTCATTCCAGCCGTTACAGTCTTTTAAGGGTTTGGAGGAAATGCTCAGCTCCAGAATGTTGGCGGTGAAATCTTTACTTAAATAGTAGTAAGTGAAATTAGTGTGTTTCACACGAGCAACCTGAAAGACAGCAACAGAGAGCATTAGCTCCAGTTATTATTCCATAAAATTCCAGGTTAAATCTGGAGGTTTTCAGATAGCAGCAGAATGTCTTCAGTCAGAGAAAAAAGAACTGACTGCATAGAGAATCACAATGCCTAGTCCAATTCTGACTTGATTCAAAATGTTCAAAAATGGATTTTAAAATACATTACATTGCAATTTGCGAGTTTACTTCATATTGTATATATTGCTCAGCCATGGCATATATTTCAAACAATTCTTTGAATTTTTTTTTATTCATGAAAAAACCTGGCAGCTAATTGAACTTACTAATGGTAATTTAAAGTACAAAATCTTATGCACACAAACCTATTTTTACATATAAAATGGTGGAATTTGATACAGTATGAAACATCCAGAGTCAGCATAAACAAAGATGATGAAAGTCAGGCTTGGTTAACCACAATTAAACACTTGTAGTCGCTTTATGTGGGCATCTTTTCACCTTTCGCTTTTTAACCACAACTTCACAATACTCAACATTTTTATTCAAACAATTTTTGCTTGGGAGACAACCTCTGTCTATCTGCAAACTTATAGCTTAGTTGTCCAGTGTCATCTACACCTATGTAAACAAGGAGGAGTAAGAAGTTAAGGCTTTTTTTATACACTAAATCCTGGTAAATCTTGCATTGGAAATTCATCTAATCCAGCATTGTTCTTGTGAAATAAATACAACCTGGCTTGTATAACTCAGATAAGCTTGTGGGCTTCATGTTAAGGGTTTAAAAGTCTAAGTCAATTCAGCTCTGTTTTTCTGTATCGGATCAATAACGGCCGGTGCTAAACCTCAGATATGTGTATCAGAATCAAAAGTGAAAAAAGGGGATCGGTGCATACATTGTTTTTACATGGGGAATGTGAAGAGAATGTAGGTCATCATTATCATAATCACACCAAGCAACCCCCACCCCCCAAATGTAGCCATTCTTACGTCCTCCTGCTTATCCGTCCATCGTATCTCAAATTCAACTTTACAGCTCTCTGGCAGATCGTTGGGCTTCAGCCAAATCCATTTCACTTCCACAACAAATCTATCCGCCCAGTGAGGAGTACAGTTTTGGGGGGCAGGAAGACGGTGATCTGTAGGAGGGAAGAAAGATGACAGTCAGACACGCAGCATAAAGATGCTGCATATAGATACAGCACCAATACATCTGACTCAAACACCCTCTGGTCACTGAGAATGAAAGGAAATATCAAAGTGTTAAGTGGATTTGGTTTAGCCTGGTTAATGCGGCTAAGCCACATTGTTAGCAAGACAAGTATGACAGTAGCTTGCATTAAGTTGTAGACTTTGGAAATAAACAAAATAAACAACTCCCATTTAGCAGGAAGAAACCAGCTGGGAGTTTGAGAAGACGGTGGAGAAACAAACAGAAAACGACAACAAGAAAACCCAGAAGTACTGAAACAGGAGTACTTTCTATGTTACAGAAATAGCAACGCTCAGTAGCTCTGCTAATGGCTCCATCACTGCACCAAGAACCGTTCTGGAGACCAATGAATCCCAATGAACATCATGAAAATATCACCAAAAACTACCAAGAGAGGAAGCTAAAGCTTGGCCATCACTGGACCTCCAACCAGGACGATGATCCCAAATTCTCCTCAATGTCCACCAAGTCTTCCAGGAGACGTTCTAGAAACCAGAGTATCCGTCACAGGGGGCAGTAAAGTTGAAAAAAGGGCAGCTGCAGCTGCGAACCCAAGAATGTTAATGAACCGGAAGCCTTTGCCCAGGAGGACAGCTCGGATTCTTCAGCAATGCTGCCAGAAGCCGGTTTCTGGTTATGAAGCCCCTCTACAGCAGGTCCAGACAACTACAGGCTGCTACATTTAGAGAAACCTCCTGCAGTAGGAGTTATGTTGACTTAAATGAACTGTTTTAATAGGTACTACTTTATATATTTTGCAATTAAGCCTAATTTGATCTGGGGGTTGATTCATTTCAGATTTATGTTTTGTTATTAATAAGCTTACACACTGAGTCAATTTAGATTTGTAAGAGCAAGAAACAGCAACTCTCTGCAATAATCTGAGCATTTTACAAATCATTTCAGTTTATTTAATTTATTCTAACAGTGTGGACTGGTACTGCTATTAGGTGCAAGATTTTACAAAATTTACTCTCTCAAAATCAAATGTAATGTCTGACTAGTCCTATGATTTAAAGTCATTTTAATGAGAAGTAAGAGAAAGTTTTCTCCCCCACCCCAACTTGTTGCTTTGCAATGCTTGTCAGTTGGCTACAACAGAAAACAATTAGAACAGGTATAAATAAAAAATATAAATCTATAATCTATATTAAATTCCAAACCAAAATAAATGTATTTTAATGGTAATAATGGTAATTAATGGTAATTTTTGTTTTGGCTGCAACTCCCTTCCCCCCATTATATTTTGTTGTTTATTTGTTTTGAATAAAAGCAATTAGATCATTTTATGCATTTTTTTTATTTTAAAGCAATATTTACAGATTTAGGTATTTCTCTTTTTTTTTCTTAATTAAAGCCTTCAGCAACATTTTAGCTATGATAAATAACTATGGGGCGTCAAACTCTCCAAGTGCTGTAAGGGCCAATCATTATCAAAAAATTCCCGTAAATTTTACAGCAAAAGATGCTGTGATCAGTTTGAGCTCCGAAGGTAAGACTGTTGAAAAAGTGGAAAAACTAAATTTGCATATTTTGGTGCTTCAACATGACGCGTTACTCATTTTAACTGAGCAATTATCCAGCTCTTGATTGCATTTAGCTGGGCTGTGATGTCTCTGCATCAAGTTCTGAAAGTCAAGTTTCAGAACCGGGATGATTTGGCAAAGCTAACAGGACGTGAGTTTTGTTTCTGTGAAGGTAAAGTGTTCCAGTCATCTAATTAGCATACTCTTCCTAATGTTCCCATGTACATCTATACTTGTAAAGAGAAAAGTTAAAACTATTTAAAGAAGAAAAATAGTCCAGGTTTTAAACATCGGACCAGAAAACTGGACAGTGAAGGTAGGCTTGTGTTAATATTTATATATTCAAATAAACACGTTAAAGACCGTGAGGATCTCTGGTCACCAATATCAGCGAATTGGATAAATAAAGGAATAGCACATTATTAGCTACACTGAGAGATGGTGAGATCTGATAATTAGCATCGGCTCTCTGCGGATGCCAACACGTAGCTTCTTAGGTAATATCAGTGATGCATGTTATGCTGAAATGTCCCTTATTCCCATATAGTTTGGCCTGAATTTATGTGTATGGAAGAAGTAAAAGGTCAAGTATCCTCTGGAACGTCACATTTTCAAAAAATAATAATAAAAAGAAACTAAGTTCATTTGAGAGTAAAGCAAACTTATGTTTACAGACGGCACTTCCCACAACAAGAAGGTTTTAGATTTGTGTTAGAAATCAATAATATGCATTTATGACTCTGATTAGACTGTAAACTGTTTTTTCTCCTTTCTGTCAGATAATAGCAAATAGAGGAAGAAGAAAACAGAGGCCATAATGAATTAAAATGATTCCATAATGCTTATTTAAGTAACTTAAAAGCATATTGAAAAAACAAGATGTTTACGACTTTAGAAATTATTGGAGGCAATAGTTTATTTTATATATATATATATATACACACACACACTCAAAGCGAGTTCATCACACAGATAAAATGAAAGAATCCCACTCACTGCTACTTTCTACCCCTATTAATAAAATGAATCAAATTAAATTTTATAAATTTTATCAAAGCACATACCCCAACAGTATGATTTTTAAACATTACCAGAAGCAAATGGGCTGAGCAGCAAAAGTTATTGAAACATTAATTTGATAGCAGTCAAAATATTTAAGTAAAATAAAAAATAGACTGAGCTTTTGGAAATGCCTCTCTGTATAGTTGGAGGTGTTTCTTTTTGTAGTCAAAAAAAGGATAAGCAGATGCTTAAATGTAACAATAATTTCTTTTCTTATATAAAATAATAAAATAATAAAATAGCTGGCAAAGAATAATGGAAAAATTGGCACTTTTTCTCATATTCTGACATCTCCCACACTTTAACTTACACAAGCAAAATACAAACTTCACATCGTGACGGCATGGCTGATACACTGAACGGTTTGTTTTGTTTGTGTGTTTTTTGTTTTTTTTTTACACGCGGCTCACAATGTTATAAAGACATCACTTTTAAAAAGAACATTTTTCATCATTAAACTTATCAAAAATGTAACCGTGATTATTTTTATACCCTGCTGTTTATTTACGTTGTGCCGTACGACCTGTGGTGTGTACACAGAAGCAACATAACATGGTGAATGTTTTTGCATAAGGGAGTTTCTTTTTAGCAACCAGAATGAAAATACAAAAAAATACAAACTAAAGTTAGATGTTTTAAAATACAAAACATTACATTTATTTGCAAGGGCTTTTTTTTTGTTTTGTTTTGTTTAAAAAACAACAACAATTGATAAGCAGCACTATAAATGTATCTTGATTTTCTTTCTGTACTTAAAAATAATGAAAATCACTGTTAAAGATAAACAAAATATTTTATGATTTTTACATTCCTCACATTTAATTCTAAACATCGCATACTGCAGGAGGCGCTGTTTGTTTTATGCGCCTCAAAAGCGTTGTCCCACATACCATGTCACCTTAAAACAAATAGTCAGGATTATAAAATTGATTCATTTGTATTTTTAGCACATTATACTGTGACACAAAAGGGATTCATGGGCAGTGATGCCACAGTGAAATTATAAGAAAATTAAACCACTAAAATTTCCACTCTGTTTTTAATCACAAAAAGGAAAAGCTGTTTTTTTAGTGTAATATTTTTGTTAATAAATCAATACATGCTTTTTTTCTTCTTCTTCTTTTTTTTTTTGCTGACAAAATGAACAAAATATGAGGCATTTGTTGCATTTTAGATTCCGAATTAGGTGTTATCGAATAAGGTTGTCATTCCTCGAAAAGCAGTGAAACGCTGGGAATAGGAGTCGAACTCTCGCCGATGGTTGAAAGCAGTTTCTGTGCGTTTCAGGAATGACAGCTGTCGAAAGCAGCGCAGTGAAGGACGGGGTACGCAGCATTAGTAAAGGTTCTAAAGCAAGCATGTTTTCATTTCATTTTTATTACAGCTCTGCTGAAACTACTATTACAAATTCTACCACAATAAATCGTTTTACATCCTCCTTTTGGCCGACTTTCCACAACCGCGACAGCTTCAATTCAGCCCCAAAACTTAATGGCATAACCATTTTAGTTCTACTTACTATTTATTTAAATATTTCACTCTCTAAACATGACAAAAAAAACTGATTTTGTGGATTGAGGAAACAGCTCAGTAACTTGTTAAATAAGAACATCTTAGCAAACATCAGTGTAGAGTTATTTAAGAGCAACTCGGAAACAGAGGTTAATCACATGACTAGAACTGGTAATTATATTCTGCTGTAAATGGCATTAAATGCAATTTAAATACCAAACACCACTAAATTACCCTTCAATAAATAGCTAAGGAAATGAGCGATAAAATTAACAGCAACCAAGACAGAGCAACCAACAGGTGTTGGGTTTCAGCTAAACTCCAAACTTAATTCCTCTTCCCCCGAAAAAAGAATGTGTAAAGAAGGAAGGGAAAACGGTTAGTTATTTTAAAAGTTTTACCTGCTTCGCCGTGGGGTGCCACCATGATGGCGAAGCTCAGAAAGGTGACAAATTTCAGCGTTGCGCTCATGTTTGTCCTCGAGCGTCTGAGTTGTACAGTTCTGCGCGTGACAAAAAATCACACAAGAGCTCTCGTATTCCGAGGAGACAGGAAGACGGGGGAGAAGAAAACAAATTACAAATCAGTGCCTGTGACAGGCACACAAGAGGAAGGGTGCCCGGAGGACCACTTCAGAAAAGCAGAAGAAGATAAACCAAATGGGAACAGAAATATGAGCACAGACAGTCTCGGTGGGTCAGAGGTGTCTGAAGCGGCGAAGCTGAGCAGGAGCACAGAAGTAGGAGGAGGAGGAGATCAATGACAGTGAACCCTACATAGTCTGTCAACACCGGGTTAGCTCCATAAAACTCTGCTTGACTGTAGGAGGAGAAACTACAACATTGGGAGGAGGGGTAAGCGCATGCGTGTAATTTGTGGGATATCATACACACAAGTGTCCATCCATTCCTCCAGGAAGTCGTCAGCCGCTTAATGAGTCTGTGAATCATTAAGCTGAAAATCTGTATGATAATGGATTTATGTGAAAACAAAACACATGACGTGTAGGAGAGCAGAGAAAGGCCAGGAATATGAAACCACATTTCAACATTTATGGAATTTATTTTTGAAGCAGCAGAGTGTTGCACCAAGTTTATTTAGGAGTCAGTTGTGTTCCAGGCATCCGAAGCGGGTGGTTAGAACTACGCCATAAATGACTTTCACGACAATTTACTGTAGACTGAGTCACCAGAAACAAGTAGGTCAGTGTTAGCAGAATTGAACTTATGGGCTGCGTCTTTCTGAAACTTGGCAAATCTACTTAATCAGAATTAACAGAAAGAGTAGAAGGAAGGGGGAAAAAACAAACAAAAAAGAGCAGGAAGGTAATATAAGGGTGAGCTCAAAAGGAAGGCCAGAACAAGAGGAAGAAATAAAAAAAGAAGGATGTGGTGTAAAGAAAATGTGGGAAAAATTGCACACAAGCAAAGAAACCATGTGAGGGAAGAAAAGAGATGGAATGGGTAACCAAATGTCTACTCCCCCTTTTTTTTTTGAAAGTCACACAATCAACTCTACTGCTGAACCCAAAGGCACCCCCCCCCCCTACGAATCTAAGAAGGTATTGATAAAGCACCTTTAACAAAAATCAATAACAATTAGGGTAACCAACAAACCTCAAGTTGGAACGCTCTGGTAATTAACATTCCTACCAATTTTATGTTTATTATTATATTTATTGCTCAGAATTCATAAATGTGAACAGATTCATTTTCAAATTATTCAAATCAATTCAAAAAATACTTTATTAATCCACAAAGGGCAGTTTGTGTTGTAACTCATATCATCCAAGTTTCTTCAAAGAGTTGTTGTGGATGTTGACGGTTGTTTCTACTGAGTTGTTGTTAGCACATCTGGTGAAGCAGTCGTGGTTGATTGACAACGCTAAGCTCCTCCTTCTGGCTGTGATTGGTTGTTTTTAATCGAGAGCGGTGCAATTCTTCAATCTCTCTTCAATTTTTATGTATATAGCAATATTACACACAATAAAATGACTAAAGAGCTTCACGGGTTAAAAAAAAGGCAAAATAGTGAAATAAAAGAAATGAAAACAGAATGACAGAGAATTTTTAAAAAAGAACAGAAATATAAGCAGCCTAATTCTCCATCTCTCCAGAATTAAAAGTCAAAGAAAATGACAGCCAAAAAAAAGAAGCTTGATCTCTTTAACGCGCCAGTTTAGTCCTTAGAACAGCTAAATGTTTTTTCAGATCTCAGCAACCTACAAGGACTGTGTTTTTGCAAAGGATCAGTGAGATACGACGGTGCCAGACTATTTAATGGTTTAAAAACCAAAAGTAGAATCTTGAAAGTTATTCGAAAAGAAACAGAAAGCCATGGTGGAGAGTTTAATAGGTTGATGTGTTTACGCTGTCTTTTCCCAGTTAGCAGGTTCTTCCTGCTGTAAAAGGAGATACTGGAGTCCAGGCTAATGGTAATGAAAGCATGGATGACACGTTCTAGGACAGTTTGAGAAAGATATGGATTCATTTTGTTGATCTACCTCAAATGATAAAAGCTAGACTCGATTACTGCACTGACCCGCTTGGCAAATTTGAGGTCAGTCTCAAAGATAACTCGAACATATGTGACAGAATCGCAACCGAGAGTCAAGAAGACCAACGGTCTGTAGAATCGGCTCACAGAAAACAGCACATCTGTCTAACAAGACAAGATAACTAAACCATTCCTCGCCACATTCCTTCATCAGATTGTAGCATTTTAAGCTACAATTATTTTTGTTCTGTTTGAACACTTTGTAAATCACAGTTAAATGTCCCCATGCATACGCACCGTATTGTGTCTGCATGGGAACAGACAAGAAAGTTCCTCAGACGGGTTTAGAAATCAACAATGTAGACGACAACAGAACCAGAAAAGCAGGGGGTTTTAGAATAAATAGGTATTTGTCTATGCTTCGCACAATAATCTGCCTGAAAGCAGAAGTGCAATGGCTTCAGTTTTTTGGTGGCGTATTGTGCAGCAATACGTTTGGTTTGGTTTGGCAATTATGTAACTACTAATAACTGTGAAGGCAGTTATTAACAACTTGAGTAATTTTGATCACATCTACCAAGTCAGGGCAACACCGGATCATCAGGAATTAATAGCCGAATCACTGTTATGTCTCTGTCAGTTATTGTGTAATGAGTACCTGTGTGGTGAGGTGTGGTTTTATAGAACAAGTGAAGGAGTGTATTTATGGACTTTTGAACCACTGTCAGAAATTAAATCACATGAAACTTGGTTTTGTTCCATACGAATTATCAGGATTATTTCTATTAACTAAATACCACAATAATGAGAAAGAGAATATATCAGATATTTACGGGTTAATGTCTTTAAAATCAGAAGTTTACATACAAAATGATGACCACCTTTTTAAACAATGAGGGGAAAGCCAAGATGTTGATGTTGGAAACCTTTGATAGGTTAAGCGACGCTGTATTTGATTTAATTGGCTGGTCTGAAGACACCAGCTGTTAGCTCGGGTGCAAATGGGTCTACCAAACTGGACAATGACCGAAGGCATACAACCAAACTGCATTGTTAAAAGACAATCGTACAATTCAAATGCGATCGCGGTGCAAACAGAACAGAACTAAACACAGCAGGACTAATGTTGGCTACCCTATTAGCATTATCAAAACTTTAGCGTCAGCAGCTGGGATAACAGAGACAATTTGATATGCTTATTAGGGACAGAATTTTATGCAGATTTGTGAGAGGAAAGGAAGAAGAAAAAGACAAAATGGAGCAAACTCATATTACAGGACTGAAGTGACTTTTTTCCTGTCATCAACTTTCCAAAACAAATGTGCTGCTTCAGGCCCAGTATCCTGTTAGCACTCCAGCAGTTAAGTTTGAACAGAACATTGGTTCCTATGCCTTCTTCTCACAGGACAGTGGAGGGGAAACTGACGCCATCCCTTCTTAGGGAACGTACAATTCATTCTGCAGGAGCTCAGACAAGCAGAGTTCAGTCACCGGATACACAAACAGCAGACTGCACTTTAATTTGGAGGTTTCTTCAAATATGCAGTCTTTTACTGGCCAGTGAGATCAAGATGTTCCCGTGGAAGGAAGATGCCGCTGGGCAGTTTTGTAGCTCTGTAATGTCAAGGGGATTGCAGCTGGGATTCCTTCTTCTTGTAAGATCTTATGGCAGGTGACATCTAGATGCATTATTGCCATCTACTGTGTTGGAGTGTGGGCCAGAGTATTTTACCTAATTAAACCCTAATTAAACTATATCATTGTATATAATCCTGTTTCCTTTGCAAATTTTAAAAATGTCTAATTTATCTTGTCATGTTTAACCAATACCTTTATGTCTCTGGGACTACTCCTTCCTGGGACTTGTTTTGTAAAGAGGTAATACTGTGCATTCTGGGATTCAGAGTTTTTACCAGTCTCTTTAGTTTTGTGCGGGTAGTTCAGTCCTTGTCCACCAACATGGCTGGGTTCAGCAATGAGCGACATCTGCAGATAAAGATCTAGGTCATGCCACAAAACCCAGTGTTAAGTTCACAACAAGATGACATAAGGTGATATTTTGGGGCAAAACTTTACATTTCCCTATTTATAAGAATTTTACAAATCACAAACAGGGCCTTAAAGAAAAGACTTTTAATATGTAAGTATTCAGTCCAGGTTTAATCAAAGTATTTTAGATTTGGCCCTTCAGCCAGAAACATATTTAGCCGTTAGCCATTTGTGGTGTTCTGACAGTGCTTGCAAATCATGTAGATCATTTTGTCATGGTTTCTCTTTTTCTTCTGGGAATCTAAAGTTCAGCCACAAACATTATTTTAAAATGGTAGAGGCCTCCTTAATGCTTTTGCAATCAAATGTTGTCAGAAGGTTTGTGATTAAGAACTGGTGACCAAACGGCCCCCATTTCACGTTCTGCCCTGTTGATCTGAGAGGGGTTTGTTTGATTGATGAAAAGGTCCGCCATATTGTCCTGTTCGCAACAAATGGGTGGCGGAGTGCATGAAGCAGATGTCTGGCACATGTGTTTCTGTGTGTGACAAATGTGCCAAAGATCTCGTCGCTCACTTGGACACAAAAGGTTATATAAAAGGTTGTGCAAAGTGAGAGTTCATCTGTCAAACCGACCAAGAGATTAATACAAAAACTGAACTATTTTTTTAAAGTGTCTTTATGAGACCGCTACTTTCTATTTTTATTATTTCATTGAATACTATTTCAGATTGTTGTGTTATTTTTGTTCAGGTCGAGAAAAATATATATGTTTCGCTAGATTTTTGACACCATGTCAAAGCAACAACACGGCCTACACTGAGTCTGTGCTTCAGTTAAATACCAAATAATCCTGTGCTGCATCATCACCATTACTATCACATGACTGAACAGACATGGCCAAGCCCCTCCTGTGATACATAAATGGCAACAAGATGGAAATAAGTATCAGTCGCTAATATCGGACCAGTTTATCGGACCGACACAAATATGTTAAAAAATGATCATAGCGGCCAATACTGATGTTGATTGTTTCAGGACTGGGCCAAGTTTTTGGAAGTCAAAATATGGTCACCTAGTGCTTACCGACTCCATCAAAACGAGCATTAGAAAGGATGGATGGATGGAAACAAAATTTGGACAATGAAATGGAGAATAAATTATGAAACTACAAATATTTTGTTAATCATGAAACAAACTTTACCTGGACATATAGTGAGGTGTGCATCACCATATCATATATGTTCATTACATCATTTGGATTTTTATTATCATCAAAATTACGCCAAATAAAGTCTTTAAATTTCTATACAATAATCAACTTTTTAAAATAAGTGACAAAAAATGTAACTCTTTCACGATATATAATTTTTTTCCTGTTCCTGTAATTCTTCCACTTATCTTCGTGTAGGTAGTATTGAAATAAAAAGCTGCTATTGCCACAAAAATCGTACATAAACATAAATCTGCATAATCGATATTTTCAGGTTTTATTGGGAAAAAAAGCTTTACAAAGGAAATTTGACAAGCAGCTGCACCTTTTGTAGATAATGCAATAAAACTAAAAAGATAAGAACAAAACAAAAGTCTCTGCTAAGACAGATTTTGCACTCAGCTACAAAATATCATACATACATACAAACATACATGGATACAGAATTGAATTTACATCATGTCAACAGTTTATGTACACATCATCTTAAATATTAATCATCTATTTGCTCGTTTCAGTGTAGCACTTGTGAAATACTTGGAATAACCGACCTGCGATGGTGAGTATTAGTCGAGTTAGAGGAGGTTTTTTTTTTTTTTCTTCCAGAAGGCAGAGTGTGAAGGCACCAGATCTAAACGTAGATGAGAGGAGCTCTTTAAAGAGTAAATATTATCACACAGCTTTTATTTCTGAACCCAGTCCTGATTTGAAAGGGAGATAATGTTTAAAGAATTAAAGCTCTTCTATCTTTTATTAGTCACTACTTATTGCCTTGCTTTAAAAAAAATCCTTACAGCATAGTTTTATATAAAAAAAAATAATAAAAAAAAAATAAAAAAAAAATGTTTTCATCAGCATTGCTACACAGCTAATATCCCCTGGCAAGAAGCTGAAGTTTTTCCTTTTCCTATGATTTCTATACAGCAGGGTGGACAGATAAATTGGCCCCATTTCTTTAATTTCGGTAATCTGTGATTGGTCGATACTTACAGCCCACCATGTCGGCTAACAACAGCCGCTCCATTGTCGCTGGCTTAGCTTTCTCGCTACATTTAGCAACTTTTAAGACCCAAAAAAAAAAAAAAAAAATCAGTTTGAGCTAAAAATGTAATTGGCAGGTCAGACTTTTAAAGATCGGCGATCGGCCAGGAAACTGCAATCGGTGCGCGCCTGCTATACTATAAACACCTCTTTAACTTTCACACATTGTGTCATGTATTTCATCAGCATTCACAAAGTAGAACATATTTGTTAGGTGGAAGATAAATTATTCTCATCAGCCTGATACTAAGTAAAACCCAGTGCAATCGACTGGACTCAGTCTGGGGGCACAGCAGACATGTGGAGGAAGGTACCATGGCCACACGGCAGAATAGATTAGATCTAAATGTATTTGTGTGTTGGAATGACCCAGTCAAAGTCCAGACCCAAGAATTCAGTATCTTGGCATTCAAAGCTGGAAGAAGTCTTGGACCTGTGAGCATTTATCAGGAGTCAAACGCATCCTGTTATTGACAGAGTAGAAACACAAGGCACCTTTCTGATCCGCAGCGTGATTTATCGCATCTTTTTTTTTTTTTTCAACCTGGCTGGAACGCACTGTCGCATTTGAAAAAAAATAAATAAATAAAAACACTTTGCATCACATCCTGATGCTTTCGCTTTTACACCCTATCACAACAGAGCTGCTTGTGTTTTTTCAACTTGGCGTGAAACAAATAAAAGAGGGTGAAAACAGGAAACAGTGAAGTGCGGCTAAATTAAAAGCGGCTTTAAAAGAAGAAGTGCTCTCCTGTAGGAAACGGTGACGGCGGGGCGGAGAGCGGCGTTCTGCATAGATCCTCGGGGCCACGCCCCCTTCCATGAGGTGGGAGAAGAGCATCACAGTCTGGAATTCATCAGCTTTATGTGCACACATTGAAGCTCAGCTTTTTTTTTTTTTTAATACATTCTGAGAAATACTGCTCATTGTGATGTGAATATCCAACCCCTGCACCATGCTGGATTTTATTTTTGATTTTTTTTGCCTCATAGATTCCTTTGCACGTCAGGCAGAGACACCAGGGGTGGGGCGGCTCCTTGGCAAGCGCAGGCAGGCGGCTGCTCCCGTTATCGCCCAGTTTACATCCTTAAGGGAAATGTGGAAAGGTAAACATTATGTTTGGAGGGGCGGGGCAGGCTGTGAGAACACAGAGGGAGGCTGGAGGAGGGGGCCGAGTGTTTGAGGTCAGCTCATGTCTGTGGACGTCCCGCTGATGGCACGGAAAACATGGAGGGAATTCTGCAGCAGCGACCGCATCATGTCCTCCTGGTAGATCTGATGGGTGAAGAGGAAACACACAATTAAAAAGAAGCTCTTTCTCTTTCTCACACACACACATACACACACGCAAAGAGCTGCATGGGCGGATTAGATGGGATGCACTACGGTGGGACTTGGGTCAGCACGGGCCAGGATGAAAGGAGAAGCGGGATCGTAGATGTTTGATTCTGATCCACTGATTGGCTTCACTGTCGGAGCGTTTGGGGTCTTTAACGATGCATTTGTGGAATCCCTCTATGCATTAAAAACAAAACCGGATCTGGATCTGCACGTTTTCCTTTGACGCACACATAGGGAAAAATCAGACACACACACACACACACGCACACACGCGCGCACACACACACACACACACACACACACACACACACACACGTTTGTTTTGCTATCTTTGTGGGGACTTTCCATTGACTTC
>NW_006800012.1:224607-310074 GCF_000485575.1 Poecilia formosa | reverse complement strand
TGACCTCTGGCCCCAAAACAAGGTTTCCCCTCGTGGGGACCAGGCTCCAGTCCCCACGAGGAGCAATTGGTCCCCACAACGTAGTATATGTCAGGAAAATCGTCCCCACAAGGTATTACAAACAAACGCACGCGCACACACACACACACACACACACACACACACATGACGTCTCCTAGCAAGTTGAAGGAAAACGGCTTTTTCTAGCCATCAACAAACTACTGGCAGAATCCTGGTAGGATAACAGAATAATCTGATCAAAATTGTTTGAGGTCATTTAAATTGGTTGGTTTTCTGGACTTTGAAGCAGAGTTGATACATTTCTATCAGCTTTAACGTTACCCTGATGAATCTGTTCCAGAATCAACCTTGGTGAGTTGGAGAATGACCGTTTTTCCTCACTTTCTTCTACTATTCTCCAGTTGGTATTTGCTGCTATTTCAACTGTTAACTTCATGTTTTTTCTCTTTTTTCCCCTTCATAGAAGCTACATCTGGCCTGCCACTACATTCCTTCCTGGCTGACAAAATGCTGCTGTCGACTAATCATCCTTCCTATCCTGCTATTAACTTTTTACTTTCACGAACATCAAAAATAATCCTACATCCTTTCATCTTGTGCATTCTGCTCTGTTTTCTCAAACCTCCAGTTGGTTGTTGCAGATGGCTGATTATACTGAGCCAGGTTCTGGTTCTGCTGGAGGTTTCTTCCTGTTAGAAGGGAGTTTTTTCTCTCCACTGTCATTCCATGCATGCTCGGCTAATGACACCATGCAGGCGGTTGTCTCCTGTCTCTACTTCTCCTCCAGGAAGAGTCAGTGACTATATGCAATCTGCTGGGTTTCCTTAGATGAAAAATGTTTTCACTAGTAATAAACTCTGAATAATAAACTCAGCTTAATGTGAAAGTACTAGTGAAAGTACTAAAAGTACTAGTTCCAATTTTTCACTTATAACTTGGAAATAAAAATGTCTTTCTATAAGTGAAATAATCTGCTAGTAGAACTAGTACTTTTTCATAAAAATTAAAATTTTAGTGATGTAAAAGCATCTCCTTTATGAACAGTTACGTTTAAAGTTAGTTTTGTCTTTTTCCAAGTGTGCTTAGATACTTGCACTAGAAACTAGACCAAAAGACACTGGGTAAGATTAGATGTTTTTGCAGTGTAAACGTATTAGAAAGATGAAAAGAAATTTACAAAATGTATTTACATCAAGGTGTGAGATGGTAGAAAAGCAGAATGGAGTGCCAAATCTGGATGTTTGCTGTAGATCAACAGTTTAGCTTGTCACGTGAGCAGTGAGCAGCAACCCGAGAAGACAGGTTGTGCTGGTATGGTTGCGTGACAAGAGGCACAGGGAAGCCATTGATGGCAGCCGTCCAGGTGTCGTGTTTACAGTCAGCCTGCTTTGCTTCAGAATGTAAAGCTAAAGTCAGTATTTGTGAGCATGGAAATATTCAAACCCAAAACCCGGAGAGCAAATGTGATGGTGATTTGATTAAAGGCGTCTCATTTGCATCTCTTTTCTTGTTTGTTTTTGTTTTTTGTCACTCTAAGCAGCACCGTTGTCGGACCGCGATCCGCTCCTTTCGTTTATCGGAGCGAGCGATCTGATTGGCTGGTTGCAGAAGGAAGGCAAGTGGAATCTAAGTATGTCAAAACAACTTTCCATCTATCTGTGCCAGGTGAAGATCTTTCCACGAGGATGAGCTGAGCTCTACCACTCTCTGCTCAAGGGCTGTCATTTAAAGGGGCAGTACGATGTGTTTTCCAGGCATATGGTGCCATTTTAGAGCACAGTCGAGTAACTATGTTACATATATTAAAATGATACATATATCAAATATGACTAAAAAGAAATCTGACTTTGTATTCTAATGCCTGGAGATTGTGTCTCAGCTGTTTGCTAATTGCTGCTGGCTAGTAAGAAGGAGTCACAGCTGCATCACAGCTGAATGGTTGCCATGGGAGACAGAAGGATTTCTCAAACATGCATGAAAGAAGGTTTGTTTATGTTTATGTTGGGGGAGTAACATAATATGATGTGAAGCTCAAAAAAGTCAGTTTTACATGATACTGCCCCTTTAAGGTGACGTGCCTGCCTTGCAAACGATTACGCATCTTTATTTCAACTAAATGAATGGGAATAAAAGGGTGTGCAAAATTATAGTTGGTGTCTGAATGAAAGGATGAAACTGTCAAAACAGCCATTACCTGCTTTTCCTTAAAGCTAAAGGCCAGCACGGTGGAGAGAAGAAAGAAAACTAGTTAGTAGGAAGTAAATCACACACACTGGACCCAACCAAAAACGTACACAAACTCACAATCTCAGCTTTAACCTCATTACATCCTCGCTTGTCATTAGTGGAATCCGACTCGCAGGGATTTTAAGCACAAAAGAAGACATTGTGCGAGCCATCTGATATGATGAAGCGCATCATTTGTTTCCAGGAAGCAGTCAAGAGGAAATTCAGTTTTCAATAATTCCTGGATGCCGAGTGAACCACAGATTCCCGTTGCGGGTCATTATGAGTCAGCTGGATTCCTATTATGAGCAGCCGGAGCGAACGCCCCGACGAGCCGACTGGATGTTTTATCAGCTTAACACCAAAACGGTCAGTTTGCTTCATGTCAGTTCTATCTGATAGTAAAAGTGATCCATGAAAAATAATACATGCTTTTCAACTTTTCTTTTGTCTTGTTTTTTTTTTTTTTTTTACAGATAAAAATTTTAAAACTGAGGCACACTTCCTCCCTGACTGAATATATACTGTTGAGGGTTAGTCTATAAACCAATAATCTGACACATGGGAGGAGCTGCAGACATCCACAGCTCAGGTGGAGAATCTGATCAATGCTACTGTTAGCTTAGCATTCAAAAAAGTCAGAGCTTTATGGAAGAGTGGCAGGAAGAAAACCAATATTTATTAGAACTATAACTTCTGCTTGCAGCTTACCACAAGCTGACACAGCAAACATGCGGAAGTTGCTCTAGTAAAATTGCTGTATTTATCACAAAGAAAATGAAATGTCATAATAATTCATATCATTTAAGTATGTTCAAAGAATGACATGTCCTGGAAGACATCGTCACTGCTAATCCACCTCATTTGTTGTACGTGTAGAAAGTCAGGAAGAGAGACGTTGAAGTAGGGGATAAGATCAGTGGGGTATGATGGATAAAAAAAATTGTTTGAACTTCCTCCTTCTCTCTCTGCTCTGTTTCCCTTTATGAAAGGGGAGTGTTTTCTCTCCATTGTCGCCACATGCATGCTGAGTATGAGGGATCACTTTAAATTCAACACAAGTAACTGTCTACAGTCGCGACACGCTCGTCCAGAGAACTTAGATGAGTTTCCTTTGATGGGTTTGAACATTTTTTTCCTAGGCTGAATTTTTTTCTCCAATACAAGAATCTCCCAAAAGTAGAATATTTAAAAACTAAAAGCAGACGCATCAGCAGTACAAACCCAGACGGGTTAGCTTGTGTTTGTGAGTGGGACGATGCAAAGATGTGTTTGGAATTGGCGTTTTCTAAGTGAGTCTAAGCGGAGACGTCTCTCAGTTTACACATTATTATCTGATTCCATCTCAGCGTGTAATTAGGCAGAGCTTGGCTTGTCAAATGCCTCAGCTGGCACTCGGAGGTGCCAACTGCGACTTTGCATGTCTGTTTGCAGCGTGGCTCTGTCCACAGAGATGAGATTTTTTTTTCCAGATATCTCTTCTTCCAGTTCCAGAACATTTGTTTTGCGCGTTAGCAGCAGGTGTGGATCGTGTTTCCAGAGGATCTGGTGAGAACCGTCTAGAGTTGCATCAGCTTTTCTTCAGAAAACAGAAAAGATCCGAGTGGACCGGTTGTGACTAGTGCTACCATCACCGCTTTCTTTCCTAATCAACCAAATGTTTTCAGATGGCATCATACCTGCACTGTTCTTTTGCAACTCTGGTTAGGGCCAGGGGTCCAAATGTCTGAAAATTCAATTCAATTTCCTGCGCATTGGCGACCTTGCCCTAAATCGAATTAGAGGTCGTCTCGGGGTCAAAGATGATCAAGGGGAAAATAACTAAAAATCTGACCCCGATAAATGAGGAAACTGAGGAATGTGGATTAAAAATCTTGTGTTGTCTCAAGCTTAAAAAACATCTGCTGAGGTTCAAAGTGTGGAATCTGATCATGTCTGTTTCTCCGCTGAATCACATTACAAATTGGCTTTACAATAATCTAAATTGTTTATATTCGTTCTCATAATTCAACCTTACAGTTTCTTCTCAAAATATCTGACTAGTGGCCTGTGGGACGTCAGAGATGATGAAACCAGCAGGATGATTCGCGCAAACATGACTGCTGTTTTGCAACGCCTTGCCTAATCCAACTTTTGAAAAACTGATATCAGTAGGAACTGTCTGTCAGTTGCCTGAAGGGAAGAAAAAAGCATTTGTAAGTATTTTGAAAAAAACTGCCTTTAAATGACAAAAGTTGATTTATTAATTCCGTAAACATCTTTATATTTACAACTCCAAACTTCTGGTCTGAGTTTGTTAATTTTTTCCCCCGTTTATTTTATTACTGTTTTATGTTTTTATGATGTAAAGCATTTTGAAGTGCCTGAAATGTGATATATACAAATTTGATCAATATGAAAATTTGGGCCAATATTAATATTAACATTGTTGTTATGGCCGATAACCGATATTATAAATATTTCTCTTCCCTTTCGACAAGGTGAGAAAATGACCCCATAATCCTTTGCTGCATTGCTGGCACTGTCACCTGACCAAACACATACCACATGTATAAACAGCAACAAGGCGAAAATATAATTGTTTATCGACCCAGTTTTACTTGTCGTATCAAAACCAATATGCAGATGTATTGTAAATTGCTAATTCATACCGTTTGAATTTCAAAGTATTTTCAAAATCTATATGAAGTGTTCATAAGATATGTCAGAAAAACATACATCATTTGGAATTTGTGTGTGGAATCTTTTCCTATTTTTTTTTACAACTGTAAAGAAAAACAAAATGTTCTGTGGGTTCTTTGAGAGAGGAAGTAATCTTTTTCACATTGAGGGGAAATAATCCGATTCTGATCTTTGATCAATTGTTTGCTGCGTCTCTTTTTGAAAAACAACTTTTTTTGTTTTTTCTGCTAATGCACCAGCTAATGTTTACATGTTTATTTGTGTCTTAATTCTTTTTGTTTGCTTCAGCTCCACCTGCTTCTGCCCAAAACTGCATAACTTTTAGCTACGTAGCTTCAACACTTTGAACACTTAGCTAAAAAAGGCTCTTTCCACCTCTTTTTATAAGAAGCTTGTATAAAATTTCAAAAGTTAAAAAGGTTTCTAATAAGTTCAAATTCCCAACTTCAACTCATTCTCAGCTTCTGCAAGATATCACTTCATTACTTGGATTCTTTAAAATTAACAAAGTACTTCTCTTCTTCTAGCTCCTTTTTACTTGCTAGCTAGCTAGCTTTTTCTACACAGCTTGCTAGCTAGCTTGCTAGCAGGGGCATGTTAGCTACTCACTACCCATAGCATCTGCATGTGACTCAAGGCTTTGCTTGACAGAAAAGTTTCACAAAAAAACGACAAAAAAAAACAAGCTATGAATAATATGAAATTAATTAGTCCTGTTAGCAAAACATAAGATTTGTGATTAACGTATTTAAGGCCAGCTTACATTTAGTTATGAGTCTATATTTTTTAAGGATGCGCGGACACCCTGAATACAGACATCTTTATATTATTGGTTCATTCCACCATTTTTTTTTTTTTTGGTCACTTGCATAAAATTTAAATGCTAAATAAGTACAAATTCTCATCTTCACCAACTAAGTCTCTTCTTCTACAATCCATCTCTTCATTACTTGTATTCTTCATTGTTGCCCTGACTCAGGCCGTGCCTGGATTTTACAAACTTATCAAGACTCAAAGATTCCAGATAGGGTAGAAATAATAAAGAATGCCTCTGTTCCTCTGACGTAAACTGTGTGACTAACAGCTTCTACAAACAAGAGCTTCATACTTTCAGATATGACTAAAGGAGGTGGGGCCCCATTTCTCAGCTAGCTTCCAGGTTACCTGTTCATGGATGATGTCAGACAGCTCCTTCACCATGTCCTTGAAGTTGGACTTCAGGCCCTCGTGATACTCGAACTGGTCCTCCTTGATGATTCGCTCGTTAATGTCTAGCGCCATGCTGCACGCCTCCACAAAACGCCTGCAGACAAAGAAAAGAGTAAAACGTAAACTTTAACAAAATAATGATAAATCTGAAGCCTATTTGATTAATCTCTTTCGGCCGATGTTTACCTGAAAACCTCTTTGAGCTCTTTGACTTTCTTACTGCCGGATGAGTTGGACTTGCTGTCATCCAGGAAGGCCCGGGCGTACGCCATGGGGCCTGCGTTCACCTGCACCAGCACACAACTCATCTTTGTCACTGATCTCTGAAGAGCCTCTTTATGTGCACAAGTTGAACACAGGACAGGGGACGGTGAGGGCCCGTGGGCCGGGGCCTGTGAGGCGGCAGTACCTGAACCGAGACGCAGCCCTGCAGCTTGAGCTGCAGCTGGATCATGTCCACTTCCTGGCTGGAGCAGAGCTTGGTCAGCTCGGCCGTGCGCGCCCTCATCTCGTCAATGGCCACGTCCACGGGCTTCAGCTCCACCTGCTTCTCCCCCTTCACCTCGATGCGCTTTTTCACGTACGGGAAGGTGTTGGTGGCTGGGGACGAGAGCGCACGCAAAGCCTGGGTGAGTCATGCATGCAAATGTGGCAAAACAAGCAAAAAATTTAAAACAAGCAAACAAACAAAAGCGTCATTTTCCCCCAGCTGGTATTGGAGGCTGCAAGGAGTAAACAGAAGGACTGTCAGTGTTAGGAGACGGAGACAATGCAGAGGCCTGCAGGGTGTTGGTGCTGGTACCAGAGAACCTGGCTGGCCTGATGAGGCGCCGACGGACGGGTCCGCTCTGTCAGCTACCAGCCGCTCACGCTAATGTTCCACATCACACATACCACACACACACCATGTGTTAAATTATTATGAACCTGACGACTCGTCCAACTTTCGCTGTTGTTTTTTTTCTGTCATCCCAATAACAATTAAACAAATGCATAATTAATGTCGATCTGATGGTGACCATATAGGACTGAAAGAAAAACAAACAGCAGCACTTCTCCAAACTGCAGCCTGTCAAAGTGTTAATACTTCTGCACCATTCTCACCTTTTGTTTCAGTAACAAACTCTGATGTATTTTAGTTTATGTGACACATCAACATAATGACGAAGAGGAAGGAAGACGATACCGAGTTATCTGCTGGAAAACTTGCTGAGCTTTTTAACAATTTTAATGAATACATTTTTCACAAAAATGATATGAAAGAACGTGATTTTAATATACATAAAATCTAGCTTTTGTTCTTTCTATCTCATACTTTTCAGATTTGTACCTCCAAAAACTGAATATCATTTATCTTCTTTTTAGTTGCAGCTTGACAAAATGTGAAAAAGTTCACACTTTCATGTCGTGTAGGCGTGTGTGTGTGTGTTCCTTATGTACTTGTTAGGACGGTCCTCCTCTTGCACTGCTCCTCCACGCCGCCGTGTTTCTTCCCCGACAGCGTGTACGGCGTCTCGAACACAAAGTTTCTGATGTTGTGGCACTTCTCAAAGTCCGTCTTCTTCTCTGGGGCCTCCTTCTCGTCGAAGTAGGGCTTGACGAATGTCACCTGGACGTAGGCGAACCTGGAGTCCAGCTCCTTGGTGTTCACCTGAAACATCAGCCAGAAGGTTTAAGAAAAGAATAGATGTGGAAAGAATCAAAGAGCCACTGAGGGAAGGAGACGACGGCATCCAAAAGCAACTTTCCAACCGCAATACATAAAGGAATTTGTGTAAAAAGTTGAATCATTTGGCTTAAACATCACATGTAATCCTGACTGGTACCTCTGAAAGCATTCAGATATCAGATCAATCTATCAGCTGAGACTCTATAATAACTCATCATGCTGGAGAAAGAACATTTCCCAGCATTATCTTGGACTAATGATATTTTCTGAGTCAACACAGCAGTGAGGCTGCAAAGCCAAACACATTATTTACATTCCAGACTGTGTTTCAGCTCCAACTGCAGCTCTCCAATTAAAGTGACCGTCGGTCTGCTGCCGGCACCTTGTTGGAGTCTTGAATGATCTTGACGTTTTCTGGACCAAACTTGTCGCCGTAGAGGGTGAGCAGGCGCTGCGAGATCTCGGACAGGCCGGTGAGTTTGGGCTCTTTGTAGATGTACTCCTTTCCATCCTCTTCCTCGAAGAAACCCTGCCGACGAGAACAGAAGCTCGCTGAGGATCAGCTCTGCTTTACAACATGGAACATGCTCCACAAGATAAACATCTGTCTGTTTATTGAACTCGCCGCAGCGAGTCGGTGAACACGACCTCGGCTTTAAGTGCTTCCAGTTAGATGAGCTATTTCTGCCAAGATTTCAACTTCTACTTTTTGATTTCTCGTGTTGCTTTGTGAAGTGCATTATTCTCTGTAATACTGCAACCAGCCCAACACCACACTCCACAGCCAGGATTGTGTTCTCAAGCTTCTCATTTTGCCTCTAACTATAACAAAAGTAATCATGGCCAAAAAACATATTTTAGTTCCAAAAACTAAAGTCTTCGTCCCTGTAAGCATTTACAAACTGTAATCTGTATTTTTGGCTTCCTCCTTGCTGAGTGGCGTTTCAGTCCGTTTCAGTTCCATCTTGTTTTCCTTAGGTAAAGATTAATCTACTGATTCAAGTACTTAGATTATTAAAATACCTTGAGGCAGATAATTTGCCTTGAATCTTCATTAATTGGTGCTTTACGGTTTAACGCGCCATGTTCCAGACGGATGATTATTTGTGTTGCGCAACGCTCTCACTTCTGCCTATAAGTTGTTGACGAATGCTAAGTGTTAGCATAACAAACGTCCTCTTTTCCTCAGAAATGTCCACTTTTCATGTTCTGTCTTCTGACTGAAGACGAATATGTAAACTACAAGCTGGACTATCGACATTTTAATACATCTTTCTAAGCCTTCTGCTTTATTATCTTTATTAAATTGAATACAATTTCAATTTTTAAAAATTTTTCCCAGGTTGACTTAAAAAGTCAGATCCATTTTATAAGCTTCTAAGCCTATCACAGTATTTGCCAATGTTTTACTTTATCAAATTTTTTTTATTCGATTACTCGATTAATCGTCAGTTGATAGATACAACTGTTGATTGATAGATTACTCAACTACTAAAATAATGGTTTACCACAGCCTATTTCACTGTGACAATGACATTCACTAGTAATGGTTGGTGATAGTCACTTATTTTATCATGATAGTTTGTGGTACTATTGTGATAAATGTAAAAATGATGTTACTGTAAGGCAGAGACAACCCCACAAACACAAAAATTGCTCTTGACAAACATTCCATTTGAATTCAGAACGCCACTTACTTAAATTAGTGAATGGTGCGGATTAACAACATTTAATCATATTTTTCAATTTACCGATATTTATTTATGAAAAATTCTTAAAAGACACAGTATTATACAATATTAGTGCATATAAACTTCTAGGTAATGTAAATTTTCCTGCAAAAATTCTCAGTAATAATTTGTCATTCCAACAAAAAAAAGAGGAAAAATTTACGTATGATTTGCGAGAGAGCAGTGACATTTATCCTGAGTGAAGCCTCTCTCCTGGATGAATAAACCCTGCAGAACGTACCTGCCCATAAAAAGCCACTCTGAAATACGTCCCCAGCAGCCTGCGGCCTGACTGGATCACCTCCATGATTTTGTTGTAGGCTCTGTGCAGAGTGTCATAGAGGCGGCTCAGTTTCTGAAACACAACCAGTCAGAAGAAACAAGTCATTTATAGGATCTGTTTCATGTTCACGGAGTAAACAGAGGATTTCACACAGCATAAGGAATTAATACACAGATAAGATAAAACCAGGAGCCGATGAAAACAAACACAGTCACTGCCGTGTCTCCACCCACAGCATGAGGCTGTCACAGACACGGATACGGTTGACGTCCCAAAATTAAGAAAATCTACTACAGTCAGTTTCAGAAAATTGTTCAATTGAACAAGAACAAGTTTCTATAATTCTTTGCTTACAAATGGTCATTTAAAAATGGGTCTGAAGTTCTTGTGTGTGGAGGAACTGAGATTTTTTCTCTTCAGATGGAATTTAGCAACGGTGGCGTTAAATGATTTGGAAAAGATTTCACTCTGAGGAGCATATTTACCATGGGAAATCAATGACTTTAAAAGAAGCCAGAGAGAATTTAATGATGCCCGTATTTCAACTAACAGTGGAATTGCTGTTTTAATTCTGAGAATAATTGTTTACCGTCAAGTGAAGATTGACGGTACCAATGTTCACTTCAAACTATAACCTCTCCCTTCAGGTATGTGCGTCTTTGTGTTAGTCTATCGCATAGAAGATCAATAAAAGGCTTTAAGCTGAGCTTGTAATGGCACAAAATGTGCAGCTACTAAATACCTTTGCAAGACTCTGTAAGTAACCCAGCAGGTTAAACTGGAAACTAAGACCCTCCACTGACTGGAAGGAGACGTATTAAAAAGAAGAGACGGTTTGTTTGGTCTGTCTCAGGTTACGGACTGGCAGCTTTTAGGACAAACTTTCAACATGCCTGAGAGTCAGGAGGAGAAAAAAACAAAATATTTTGTTAACAATGACTGACATCTAGTTACTACTTCAAAATAAAAGCATGTTGATGGAGATGTTCTACCTCCCACTGCTCTCAAAGGCCTGTTTTCTTTCCCTGGTGTTTAAACTGAAATAGTTTGAGCCGTTTTTAAACTTTTATGCAGCCTGTGAGGATGTTTTCCAGATGAAATGACCAGACAGTGAACAGCTTCATTACTGCTCAGCAGGAACATCCCTCAGGTATTTTTTACATGCACTCATGCTACCATAAACCAGAAAGTCTGGGCCCTTTTTAACACCTTGTAGCTCTCAGGCACGGTTCAGAATTGGTGCTACCATGTGGCTTCATCTAACCAAAGAAAAAACTTTCACTGAAAATTGTTACTATAGCCGAGTTCATTTGTCGCCTAGTGATTTAGTGTTCTTGTTAACTTTGAGAGTTTAGCACGCTTAGCAATACGCTATGTTTTAGCACATGGTGAACATCAACCTGACTGAATTTAGTGCTTTAATGATTTAGCATTAGCTTCTGCTAAATGTTGGTGTAGCACTTTAGAATTAACAGAACTAATGTTATTTTATTGGTGCTTTAGGATTAGTGCAACTACCTTTACAGTTAGAAGTTCCCACCACTGTTAACATGCTTTATCCATTTAAATA
Source organism: Poecilia formosa (assembly GCF_000485575.1). Taxonomy (NCBI): domain Eukaryota; kingdom Metazoa; phylum Chordata; class Actinopteri; order Cyprinodontiformes; family Poeciliidae; genus Poecilia; species Poecilia formosa. The sequence goes on along the minus strand of NW_006800012.1, from coordinate 298,684 downwards.
TTTTGTGATTATGATTATCCACAATGTAAAGCACTGAGTGGTCAGTATGACTATTTTAGATTCAGTCCATTTACTATTTCCTGCCAAATCTACAGATATATGATTAAAACGTTACCTATTAAACCACCATCTTTACAAGAACAATGGTGAGTTATCAAGCTAGTTTAGAAACGTCACCCTGTGTTTCACAGTGACGCCCTAGTCACAGTGATACTGGAAAGGCAAACATGGAGCATTAAAAACAGTCTGAAATATGTTTTTTAATACAGATCAGTTCAGTGAGCAGACGATGCGTAAACAAGCTCACTTCATTAATCTGTTTCATTCTCTTGACTTTCACAGCCAGTCAGTTGGGGTCTAGCGAGTCCCTTCCTTTAGGACAGAGAAAATCAGTGTTGCGTAAAAAGCCCTTATGACTCAGAACAAGTCGAGCAGGTTGAGGTAAACGGCTCAGTGGGCGGAATGCTAAAAGTTTCACTGTCAAAGAAAGTGACTGGCAGGTCCGATTATGACAACAACAAACAAAACCTGAGCCGGACTGATGCGATACCTCGTATTCATGGCGTTTCTCATAGATGGGGATGATAAGCTTGGCGATGTGTGTGATGAGCTCATAACGCTCGGCTTTCCACAGGGCCTCCACACACACCTCCAGGTGCTCCACCAGGACTTCCTGAGAAACAGGACAGAGGGAAGGGTAAACTCTGAACTCTACTGTGATGAAAAGAGTCAAAATCAATGGAGCTAAAAATGTATTTTCTTGATAAAAAGCAGAGTCTTCTTTGACATATTATCAGAATCGGGGCTTTTGAAAAGCAAACAGTCGTGTTTATTATAAGAAAATGAAATCCCAGGGCTGCGACAGACTGGCGACCTGTCCAGGATGTACCCCGCCTCTCGCCCGGAACGTTAGCTGGAGATAGGCACCAGCACCCCTCCCGACCCCACTGAGGGACAAGGGTGTTCAGAAAATGGATGGATGGATGGAAATCCCAGGGCCACACCTCAGTGTAATACACATCCTGCATTCCTGTGTCCTCCTTCATGGCCGCTTCCTCCTCGATGTTAAGGGTGACCTTCTTGAACGCAGTCAGACCGCAGGGGAACAACTCTGATTGACGAGGAGCAGAAAAAAAAAGAAATAAAAATTCTGACACGATTGATCGACTCATACCAGTAGCGAAGGCACCGGCTCTGAGTAAATTCACATGAACACACTTGTCGCTTTAAGGAATTCACCTCGCACAAACACACGTAGCACAATGTGGGTCATGGCTACGTCGTGTCATGACTTGGTCCCAAATGGAAGCAGATATAACTCAAAGATGCATGTGATTCTTTGCAGATAAACAACCCGCTGTCACTGCTGACAGCCGCCTCGCATTTGCTTAGCGGATTATTTTAAGGTGAGATTTGCATGAGATAGAAGCTAGTTGTGAGATGATGGTTTTGGCCAGACACCTCCTTTGCATGCAGCGGCGCACAGGGAGGTCTTTCGATGCTGGAGGACATTTTCCTGAAGTACCACAGCAGGAAAATGATCACTCAGGTCGACCAGTGATGGTTTTGCAGCCTGGTTGGCTGTTTGCAGTCCAGTCCGGGGTTGTAATAGTTTTGAGTTTTTGAACAAAATAGTTCAGTTTTACTTCATTGTGACTTTGTTTGCCTAATACAGTTAATTTTCATTAGTTCTTAGAGTGTGTTTACTAGTTTTTATTAGTTACTATGGTAACTCTGTATTTGAAGGGGTGAGCATAAGACTGACATGACTGTCAAACATAAAGGAGTCTTCATGCAAATAAATAATGACACTTTGAATGCAAAGTTGACACTTTTAATGAGTTTTTATGCAAATTTTATTAAAACTTTCCATTAAAATTGTCATTAACCAAATAATGCAAAGCTTACACTTTTAATGGACTTTTAATGCAACTTTTAGTGCAACGTATCATTAAAGTGTCATTATGCCATAAAGTGAATGACGCCTTATGACAAATAGTTGTAAACATTAATGAACACGCCTTCATGTTCATGACCACTGTTACATTATTGTCACTGTAATGTCACGTTAATGACTGTGTCATGTTAGTCTTATGCACACTCCTTCAAATAAAGTGTTACCATTATTATTAGTTAAACGTTGTTTAGTTTTAGTTTAGCTTTTATTCGTTATAGTAGTTTTAGTTTTTTCATGCTAACAAAACTAAACAAACATGCTTAGATTACCTAAATGTAATCTTACCTAAGATTACACTCAGGTAACCTCAGATTACCTGAGTTCATTTTTAAGCGCAGAATTTAAAAAATCAGGGATACTCAACCAAAGGTACCATTTTCAAAAAAATGTATTAAATTATTGTTGAACAACCAACTGACTGGTGTTTTGTCTCAACCTCTGCTGTCGCCATTTCGCAGACTCGTGTAAGCCAGGCGTGCCGTAATTTGCCGACAGCTGATGTAAACCTCTTGTGAGGACTGGGAAGGGGGCGCAAATCAATTTCACCTCAGTTCAAAAGGCTAATAAATAGATTCATAAACATGAAAATGAAAGACATCATATCTATAATTTCAGCATGTTTTAGTTTTATAAATGCATGGTATAGTTCCAGTTAGTTTTAGTTTTTTTCCCTATTAATTACCATTTTCATTTGTTTCAGTTAACGAAAATGTTAACTCAGTTTTAGTTTTTGTTGGTTTGTTAGTTTTAGTTCTCAGGAATCTTAAGCAGCCAATCGCTGTCAAACATGACGCTTTAACCCAGCAGAGTTATTATTAGTCCTCAGGTGGGGATAAAAACAAAGGCTTGTTTTTGTGTTCAGACTTACTTTTTCTGTACAGATATTCAGCAACCAGCGCGGCCACATGAACGTAGCACATGGCAGCCTGCGAAGAGAGAGAGGCACAAACAAACCAACTGGATGGGTTCAGTTTGTCTCAGAGCAGAACGGGAAACAGAAACAAGCATAAAGGAACATAAAACTAACTTACAACTGAGGCCAAGACAAACTGGAATGGAATCTAACACTACGGCATACCTCATCCTGCCATCACAATGTCACAATGACAGAGATAGTTGATGCATCGTCAGCTGGAAAATCATTTTCAACACACAAACACGCAATGCAGTCAGATCTGACTGTAAACACACACATTTTGTTTTCAAAGTCGTTTTCGGTTTTATATATATATATATACACACACACATATATATTCTTTTTTTTTAACCTAAAACCAGAAGAAAGGAACTTATTTTCAAAAAGTGTTCAAATGAAAAAAACTAAACATGTAAAACAAAAAAAAAATCTAAGATACAAGAACAATATAAGACCGAAAACAAATATGTTAAAATTTCTGGTTCTGCATTAAAAATGACATTTTTGAATCTTTAAATGCAGCAGTGTAATCTATCTGAACAACCACGCCTCCTCTTTGTTCGAAGATATTTTTACCTCCCTTATCACGCCATCTGTTCTGGGTGGTGGCTGACTATGTAATCCTCTGTATTTCATAATATTTATACCACAGAAAACGTGTTATTAATTAGGAGTTCCTAAAGGGTCAAGCTGACTTAAGAAGTCAAAATATCACTTTTGACTATGTGTTGTTTTATATATTTACTTCTTTTTTTTTTACCAGTGTAGGAAAAAATATATAATTTATAAAAAACTTTCTTTTTTGTAAATTCAGCTTGGACTTTAAATGGGACCTACAGAAGAGGATTAGGGCCACAAAAAAAAGCAGAATTCTGTCTTGGATGGACATGAAGAAAAGCTCCTCATTGCAACTGGTAAACATGGTGGAGGGCACGTGATGCTGTGGGCCTGAGGCTCTGATTGGCTGGTATTAATATCAGAGTGAGGTTAAACAATTCAAGTGTGCAGAAGGATATACTTCTCCAGTGGTTCATAAAACAATTAAAATAGTTTTGAGATAGCCGTAGACACACTGAGTGTTGAATGATGTTTGCAGTTGTTAATAAAACTCCTTTAAGATCCTCTTCATGCTCCACTTGTTTCATATGGTCTCTTAGATGGAAACAACATGTCCAAACAGCCAATGAAAGTCTTACTGACTGTCCGTAATGGCCATTCTTATTTTGTCCTTTTTAATTCCAACTACTCTCCCTTAATTATTGCCTTCCTTAATTACTGTCTTCAGTAGGAGTCTCAAATCAATCATCAGTTTATGGTTTTACTGTCCAACACTTCAATCAGCAGCTCGTACACATTAAAGGACAGCAGGGGGTGGATCCTGAGTGCTGTGCAGATATTTGCGCAGGGCGTGTATCTGAGAAAAGGGCTCAACCTCTTAAATATAAAACTCTCTCTCTCTCTCTCTCTCTGTTGTTCAAATTGTTGTTGTGTGACAAAGAAAGTGAAAATATTAAAAGAATTTTAGAGCACATAAAATCAATTAGCCAAGACAGCAATGACCGGTTAGAGCACATAGCCTTCGCAGGGCGTAAAAAAGACATAAACGTGTTTGCAGCGAGAGCCCAGAATGAACCTGCTGCCCGTGTTTCCTTTCAGATACCTCAGACAGGTCTCCGTTCTTCAGGTGAGCTCTGGCCATGCTGTCCAGCCAGGTCCGGCGCAGCTCCGGTGTGCTGGCATAGGACAGCGCCAGGCTGTACTGGAGGTCCAGGAGCATCTCGGGGTCTTTCTCGTGCTCTCTCATCTGGGCCGTGGCCATCAGAACCGTCCGGATCCGCATGGTCAGACCCTTCACCTCACCGGGGAACGCTGTGGACTGCGGGGCACGCAGCAAACACACAACTTCATTAACTCATGTCAGGACATGTGTCAACAGACTAATTTAACACAGTGATAAGAAATATCAGCTGTGTTTCTACTGACCATATAATTGCTCAGTTTCTCATTTTGAAAATAAATTTGCTCAATTTCGAATAACGATGATGTGTGCTTTTGGCCGTATCGAAATTAGAACGGAAATAATTTTTTCACAAGTCACATGAGCAACAGCTGGATGTTGCCACTAACACAATTATTATTACTTATATTATTTTAACATTATATTTGGATTTTTTTCCCTTGTAATATTTCTCTTTTTCTTTTTATCAATGTATTTCATTATCGTTTTTGTCCAGCACTTTGGTGCAGTTTTAAACCGGATTTTAAAGTGCTACATAAATAAATTTGACATTGGCAAACCATGAAGAAGACGAAGACAGGAAGTAGTTGGAGGATCATGTTTTTTTAATGGCTTATCGAGTGAATAAACTTATTCATGTTATTTTAAATTAATTGATTACATTGAAACACAGCAGTTGTGAAATTGTGTTTTGTCGACTGTAGGTGGAATATTGACAAAGTTTTATGCACATTTGAAATGGGTACGCAGATTTAAAACCTGCTTTAACCCAACAAGGCTCCTGATTGGCTACAGTTGGACACCAACTGTATTGAACAGTTAGAAATTAACTTCTTTAAACTAAAATTGAGCAAACCTTAGACTAAACCAACTATGAAGCACAGAGGTGTCAGAATCACACTGAAGACACATAAACCCTTTTTCTTCTCCTCATTGTCTGAAGTCAAATTAGACCAAATTTGTAAATTCAGATTTTTTTCTAGACAATAAGAAATAAATCTGATATTTTCTCCCTTATTACTGTGGCATGTAGCAAATAAAAATATTATTGGTCATATTATTGGTCATTCAACCTGACCTAAAATATGACCAGTTTGGTCTAATTTAACTTCAGACTGTGAGACAAAAACAAAAAAAAGGTGTGTGTGTGTGTGTGTGTCTTTCTATTGGGTGTATGTAAACTTCTGGTTATAGCTGTAGAGATACTGAAAGCGTTGTACAAAGTAGGCAACATAATGAAGAAGGGAAACTACCCTCAAATCCCTCAACTTCCCCTCCAATCAGCAGCCAGACAGTTGGACATTGTTTCAGTATATATTCAATACTATGTTGGTGAAGCGCTTTAGCATTAGTGGAACTAACGCTTCTGATTAGTGCTATAGTGTTAGCAGCACAACTAAATTTGTACTTAGCGGTGCCCACCACTAACAACAATAATTCGACACAGAAATGGTTTCCGACTACCCCTAGAGGACGCTAGTTTAATAGAGCTTAACAATTCTGCTAACAAAAGTCATAGATGCATATTTCTACCTAGATATATGGAGTTCATGATGACTCCAAAAAATGTGTGAAGAACATTTATCCAAATGTTGATGAGGGTGTATGTATATATCTGACCTTGTGCTAATTAGGGAACAAATGAACTCAGCACTAGAACCACTGTCAGCCTATCCGGCCCACAGCATGATACATCCACCACCCTGACAACAATATGTTCAAACCCAATTCTTACATTTAAAAATAGTTACATATGTACTTCATATAAACACTCCACCCTGAAAAAGGGACCAGTTAAATCATGAAAGCTATATTAATATGACTTCTAGGCCCATAACTGAACCTGCTCAGGTTTTAGAGTAAACAAACCACCAACTACAAACAAACTGGTTCTACTCCGGATTTCAGTTTGATCAAATCTGAAATGAAAGAACAACCAGACTTGGACCACAAAGGTGTCTTTGAGCAGAATCCTGCTTTTATGGGACAATTTTAGGGAGCATCTCGTCTACCTTCATAGCCTTGTCGCTGTTTGCAAAGTTGTTGATGATGGAAAGCGACTCCTGGAAACGGGAACTGCCTGTCAGTGCCACGTCAGAGATCAGCTGGCTCACTGCGATGATGATCTGCGGAGGGTAAGAAAGAAAAAACAACAAAAAAACACGGGACACAAAAAAGAAGAAGAAAAAAACAGTTTAAATGCTTTAAATAGGGAAAAAGTGAAGTGAGAGTTGTGAATGTTTGTATTTAATTAATCTCTCAGAGAAGCACGTGACTGGACCCATCGGGTGGACCTGATGCCCTACCTGCAGGTGCGTGCGCAGGAAGGTCTTCCTCTTGGTGAACTCGTAGTTGTTTCTCATGAGCAGGTAGAGCAGTGCCGACGCCTCGGCCCGCAGGACGGCCAGCTTGGAGACGCAGCATTTGAGCACCTCGCAGCACAGGTCCTCACACAGCGTCACACGGCCCTTAAACAGCACAGACGGGAACTGTGGGGGCGACGGAGGGGGCAGTGTGTTAGTCAGTGGATTAAAAGCAGATCCAAGACAGCCACTGAGATTAGGACATAAAGTTAGGAACGGCACGAAGGGAAGTGAGCAGGAAACAGCAGAGGAAATTAGAAAGCATAAGTCTGAGGCACGATGCACAGGACGGTTGAAACGCTGTGGACGCGCTTCTCTGAAGGAGAAAACATCATGAGTAATGTTCTGATTCTAACTTTGCTTTGCAAACAAATAAAAAAGATGCCACTAAGAATTCCCTTGTGATTACAGAGTGTGTACAGAGTTCTCCATGTCAGACATTAAACATGCCAAAGCAGGGAACGGCATTAAAAGGAACTCATAAAAACACTGGTACAGAGCAAACAGTACAAAGGATTCACACCTTTGTCAACATTAATATGTATAATTAAATATTTTTCTAGAACTGAGGAAGACTGAAGGAGAAATCAGATTTTCCGAAGTACTATAACGCAGCTGATGTTAACTCAACGTTAAAAGTGAAGAAGCATCGACTAAAAGTGAAAAACAAGGGATAGAGATTCCTTGATAGGGTTTCTGGAATCCAGCAGAAACGACCAGATAATCTGCAGTTATGCTTCACATGGCCTAATAATTTATCTGATCCAAATCTGAAACCAAAATGCTGCTGTCTCGACAGACCAAATCGAAGTTGTAGTTTACAGTTTTGAGACGCTCCATGAAAAGGAGGAACTCTATGATTTATCTGCTGACCACTTTTCAGAGTTGCTCTAGTTAAATCCAACTGCTTTAAATCACTGGTTGGTTTATTGGGAACGGTACAAAGAGTAGTTGACGGTCAACTCTTAAAGATAATTTCTGTTTCATATTTTAGAGAGAGAATGGATACCCTCCTGAAGTAGTCACTCCTTGTTTTTTGTGATCTCTCTGAGCAATGTGCTGCTGCTGTGCAGTTCCTGCATGTTAGCGGATTTTTCTGTGTAACGCAACTCAGAAAAATATTAGTGGAAAGTTCACCTGTTTGCACAGATTTTTTTATAGATCATATCTATAATATTTGAAAGAAAACACAGAACAGGAAGCTGAAACACCTAGACTCAATGCTACTTGAAACACTACTGGTTGGTGTTTGCAAAGCAGCCAATCCAGGAGAGCCATTTATTTCCCTTCGCGCTGATTGGGTGTACTCCCAAGAGTGGAAATAAGGAAGACTGTCGTTGTTAGCTTCTGCTAAGACGGTTATCACTATGTGTATTAATGTATATTAAGCCATATTTGGTGTTTGAATTATTAAAATATGTAGTTCTGTTTTCGTAGTATTTCTGGATGGCTGTGATCTCTAACCGCCACAAATACCACAGATCTCCAAGCTTTGAACATTGCCTGGCTTAAGTTTCACCCTCAAAACTTAAGCCAGGCACAGAGAAATTTCAGCAGAAAAGCAACCAAAAGGCACAGGAAAGAAATCATTTGAATTTAAGTCATTGCTTTAGTTTTCACCAAATATCATGTTGGCATACTGATTTAGCTTTCACTAAATACTGTATTGATAAGATACTGTATTGATAAGAAGAAAAGATTTCCATTGCTGACAGGAAGCTGTAAAAGGTCCTGTATGCAAATTTGTAAATTTGAAGTTTTTGAGTAACATCCAAAATGATTTTAGTGGAACGTCACTCTGAACACACCGTCCCATCGATCAACTGTTCAGCCATCATTATAGGTATAATTATATTAGACTCCAGAATGACTGTTGAGGGGAGGAGGGTAAGTCTGATGATGAAAGATCAAAGGACTCAACCTTCTGTTTGATTGGTGGAGCTGCTGTTGTTGGATCTTTATCCAAACTGACATGAAGCACAAAAACAAACCTCCCTTCTTCAGCCCTCTGATCCAACTTGGGTAACTGCTTTCAGGTATCTGGGAAGCAGTTGCTCACTTCCCAGAGTTCTGGGTAACTGGAATTCAGTTACCTGAGAAACTCAGCAACCTGAATAAGCAGCCATCTAGTTAAAAAGTGGGAATTTCAACATGACGACGGCCAGAGACATTGCCTGCAGTACGTCTTACAAACAGCTATTTAAGCTTTACTTTCCGTAAGTAAACACAACTTTTAATTTGTTCAATTTAGAGTTGCAGATGTTAACCCTAACCCTAACATTCTCACATGTGTATCCACCACAGCTTGCAACTGTAAATGTGAGGAGCAGCCATGTTGAAATGCAAAGTCGGCCTGTCGTGTTTAGTGTGATGAGAAAGAGTATTAGCCTTCACAATATTGCAAATTGCAGACGTTAACCTGGCGCAATATGCAATTAATCAATTAATCGCATGATAAATTAAAATCAGCTTGATCATTCTGATTTCTGAATATTCAAAAAATATTGATGACCATTCTGATCATCAATATTTTTTGAAGGCCAATTTGATAGAGACTTCATGATCCATTTTATTTATGGTTTTGGTTGTGTGTTTTTTTAAATTTTATTTATGTTTTATTTATTGACTTTGAGTGTTTTATTTTGGATATATGATACATCTTCAGTGTTAAATGTTCTCCACAAATTTAAAATTTGTCTTCCAGAGATCGAACTTCCATTAACAATACATTTCTTGAAAATGGTTCCACAACAATATTATTGTTTATTGCAATAACTATTGGAAGAATTTGTCGTCCAGTAAAATTTCCGTATTGTGTCATGCCGAGTTACAGATCAATTTCCCAGTTCAGAGAAGAAATGGAACGCAGCATTAATCTAAGAGAACATTTGAGTTCAGCAGATCAAGTCTCACTGCAGCTGCTTAGCATAAGGATGAAACGAAGAAGCTCCTCAGTGTTTCACACTCTGTTAGAGCGACAAAGTGCAGAAACTGATATCGCAGGATGCTACTTGGAAGTCGTCTTTTGGGAAGTGTGTGCGCTCACTTCACTTGTCTGGGCTTCCCGAATTGAGTTAAAAATGTAAATAAGAAATAAAAAACATTGTATACAAGAGTGGGAAATCTAAGATGGAGTGTAAACTGGGATAAACATGTTGAACAAGAACAGAGAAGAGCTTCTCGTTCAGGATGTGAAAAAAATAAAATAAAATAAATAAATGAAAACCTCATAAAACCTCAAACACCTGCTATGTCCAAACCGAGACAACTAGTCACCTCTCTCTCTCTGTGTGTGTGTGTGTGTGTGTGTGTGTGTGTGTGCGTGTGTGTGTGTGTGTGTGCGTGTGTGTGAACCTTGTTGATGAAACCTCGGAGCGCGGCGAACACGTGTCTGATAGCAGCTTCCGACTGGCCCACCTTCAGGAAGGTCAGGTAGACGTCAAACACTTTCCTCATCAGGGGGTTGTGACCGTCACTGTCCAGCAGCTGGGTCTGGAACGAGTACGGGTCAGCCTCGTCGTCACCATGGTGTCCATCTGCAGGTGTGGCGTGTGAGGGTGTGTGTGCTGACCTTAAAACACTGGGAGAAGAGAGAGAGGACGTCCAGGACACTCAGGGACACCTCGGTGGCGATGTTGCCCTCCAGCAGAGCCTGATGGTGGATCTCTGCCTCCGACGGCCCCGCCCCTTCAAACACAGACACAGAGGAGTTGTTTATTACAAAAACATATTCAGTTGGCGTTGCAGATTCACAATGTGTCCAAAAAAAGAGAGGTTTTCCATGTTGTCTCCTCTTCTCTAATTTGATGATTGACAAGTGATGAACCAACACTACAAAAAAAACCCAATAAATCTTACCAAGTATTTTTACGATACTAATTCCTCCATATTAATGAAAAAGTACTAGTTACACTGACTGATCATTTCTCCTAAAACATGACATTTTCCCATGTTATAAGTGAAATAATCTGTCAGTGGAATATTAAGGCCTTAACACAAGCTCCTTCCCATAAGTTACTTGTAAGTTAGTTTTGTCTAAGATGTTTGCACTAGAAACTGAAATGGAAACTAGACCAAAACTTCTTATTAAGGCTTTCCGGCCATAATGAGCACAAAGCTTGAAACACTGTACCATCTGTCAAACATGGCGGCGGCTGCATCATGCTGTAGGCATGTTCCACTTCCAGTGGCACTGAAGGCCCGAACAAAGAGGCTTTATTGGGCACAAAATGGGTGTGGACAAAATGAAAGTCGTTTAACCAAATATTTATCCACTTTTTTGCAACTGACATCATTTTTCTCTTGGTTTGCATGTTTGGACAAGAACTCGCGCTGGTTTTGGATGCTGTGCAGCTGGGAGGATTTTTGCTCAGACTTTTTTTTTTTTTTTTAACTTTCAGACAGTTGATATGATGCATCACTGTAAGATGTTGCTTTTACAACTGGGAGCAGCTGATTAGCATCTCAAAAGATCAACTGACACCTGAACTACGACCCCAAACCGCAAAGAGAAGGAGGAAGTTGAAACCATCCATCGTGACAGACCAGACTCTTAATGTTTCAGGCGGAGATTTGAAGAGAAGAGGCAAAAGCAAATGAGGTGGATTAGTAGTGATGATGTCATCGAATACATGTTACTATGAAATATGACCTTTGCTGCCCAGATGTTGAGCTGACAGCGTTTCATGGACATCTTCAGATTTGCAACAAGACTGACTGCTACTGGAGATCCTTCCTGCACCATCACTCATTACTCTGGAACCTCATGACTCTTTGAAGATACTTGGATGAGATTTAGGACAACGTTTAAATTCCATTTAGGATATCTGAGATATTATTGAATTGTGATGTTATTTATTTCTCTAACACACAATTAACAGATAATAAATGGACCTGTGACATATTTGTTTTCTTTGGTGTGGATTGTATTTCTGAGGCACGTTTTTATAAAAATGAAAATCTGTTTAAAAAGATAACACCGAACACAGGGGATTGGTTTCAGAAACGATTGAGTCCACATGAGGCCGCACATACAGAGTAGTTTTAAACATGCCACACCAATAGAGGACAGTGTAGCACAAAGTTAACACCTTTGTCAGCCAATCACACTGCTTCAAAACAATCACGACTTCTTGTTAAACATGACGCCAGGAGCTTCATTTGTGTCAACAGTTCTAGTTATATAGGTTAGACTACTTTCAGATAGTGTATTAGAATATAAAGTTAATAAAACACAAAACGATGTTAAATGGGAATCCTGTCAAAGCAAGTATGCCGATAGATCACTGCACTATTTGTCACAGACTGTAATGCACGTGACCCTAGGTCTCTATTTTCAAACACAAAACCCAAATTTCTCAAGTTACTTTTATAACTACTAATTTTTAGTGATATTAAACTGAGTGTGGATTAAAGGCCAAACCGTATAAAAATGTATTTGTCATGTTACATAGGGTCTAGCCCTGAGGCCTACGGAGGCATCAGACATTCAGGCACGTCATCCATCACTAGTGGCAGCTTTCTTCATATCCTGAACATATGCAAAAAAAAACAAACAAACAAAACAGCAACACATTACTCTGGAACCTATGTTGCTGATTCGAATCTTGACACAAACAAGTTAGGCAAGAGGACGAGCGTGTGTCTGCAACGGAGCCAACCTGTGTTTACATTAACAACAACATTCAGAGCTTTACAGCCAATCCGTCTGGCATTTATCTTCTTTCATAGAGATCCTCAGCTTGCAGGTAAATGACAGAGCGGATCACGCATGGTTGCATTCGTCTGCATGTTGGTCACGTCTGCAGTCACCATCCTGAACTGGTTCCAACACCGTTGCTTTTTGGTGTACCTTTGCTTGTTTAAGGCCAGTCTGGGAGCCACTCATGCTATTTGTGTTTCTTTAGAAGGCCTCAGGGAAGAACAACACAGACTGTCAGATTAGCCACCTAATCTCATCAATTACCGCGTATCGGTGAAGCAGAAACCATGTTTTCATAGCTGCTGTCTTGCTGGTGCCAGCAGTTTGTTTGCCACAGATGTAGTCGCATCTGTTTGCTGGCAGTAAAATAAAATAAATTATATGGTTAGCATTTCTAAATTAGCATGCAGGATAAGTACTTCCACACTGTCTTTAAAACATTTTATGAATTCAAACCCAGGTAATAATGATGGTGAGTTCTTTTTATTATTTGATGTATATTTCTTTGCCATGTATTCCCTTTATTATTTTTTTCTCCAACTGAAGACTGCTAGCATGCCACTGGACTGTTGTGACATGCTAACAGCTCCAAACCCGGGCAGCAGAGACGATATTCCACAGCAACATCAGTTGTTGGCAAACACTGCCGATCCAGTTCGTTTGTTTTTGCCGATCCTCTTTTAATTCTTCCAGATGCAGCAGAGAACTGTCCAAACATGCAACGTCTCAACTAAAAAAATATTAACTAAAACCTACAAAAAGAACAAATCAGAGCCTGATCATTTTATAAATGTGAGATTTTGAAAAAATGTCTCCAATCCATTTAAAATATGAACCCAACCATTACTACAAGGATGCATTTTTCAATTGTTTGGTTTAGGTTGGCTGTAAAATCCACTATAGATTACAGATCGCTGGCTCTACAATTTCCTCTTCATGTCCTCACAAAACCCTTTCAGAAATGCACCAAGCGCACTGAGAGAACCTGATGTGTTTCCACAGTAACATGAATACAACCCAATACTTTTGCATATCTGTTTCCACTTTACTAAACAGTGTCAGTTCCTTCCCAAGAAACGGTTGAGTGGGTAAACGTCATAGAGACGGTGTTTAGCATACTGCAAACCAGAGGAGAAGGTTACCTATGTTGAGGGTGAGGGAGGTTTCCATGGTGCTGAACTGGTGATTCTTGGTCTGCATCAGGCTAGCGCGGTTGTAGCGCATGGCCGGCATTGTCTGAGACTTCCTGTCTGAGGAGAAGAGCTTCGACACGCATACGTCCTGGCTCCTGGACCGGAAGGCAGGAAGGATTTTTTGGTTAATATGCAGATGTGATCAGAACTTTTTTTTTTCACCAGTGGAAGGACAGATCAGAACAGAGCTGAAAAAGGGCATTTGAGTCCAGCTTTTTTTTAATTTTTTTTTTTTTTTTAACACATTCTCTCTGGTATATGTCATACAATCACTTAATTTATTTTGTGTATTCTTAGTAACTGACCACAGTTTTTGTAAAAATAAATAAATACAATTAATCTGTTTTCACTTGTCAAAAATGTCAAATTGTATAGATGTAACATCTAGACATTGACATCTAGAGAGACCAATGAACCAAATGTTTTTGGACTATGGGGAAGTCGGAGCATCCAAAGAGAATCCTTCCATGTGTTCCAGGCTTTTATTTTAACACTATAGAAGTGGAGTTTGTCAAAATTGATTTATTTATTCTTCAAAATCATTTTGTTTCGTCAAAAATATATTTGACAATTGCACAATTAGATGCAATTTCAAATTTGAAATGTCAAATTTATTTTTGACATTTCAAAAATAAATTCTAATGAAAATGTGGAAATTTCGGAAAAAAAGTGCTTTAAAAAAAGTTTTCCGATGAGGTGTTTTTTTTGTTTGTTTTTTTTTTTTGCAATATCAAAAATGTGTTTATTTGGCAAAACTGCAACGGAAACAGTTTTTTTTTTGCATCACATGAGTTGTGATCAACAACCATATTTTGCCACCTGCACAAACCACGAAGAAGAAAAAGACAGGAAGTAGTTGGAGGATGATGGCGCAGCATGTCTTTATGTTTTTAATGACTTATTGCATTAACAAACTTATTCACGTGTGATTTTAAATGCCTTTCTTATTTAATGGAAACACCTCAACTGAGGATTTGTGGGGCTTTTCGACATTAGCAGAATATCAACAAAATTCTTCACATTTGTAATTAAAACATAGCTACATTCAGCTCAGCATTCAATGATCCTGAATGTCTCTGCTGTGAAGTCAACCTGCTGGATCCGAGATGAACAAAGAAGGACATATGAGTGGAGAGAAAATGTCAAATCCACACAGAAAAGATCCCAGAGGGAAAGCCAATGTGGAAGCTCATGTTTTACCTGCCAATTAAAGTCAAACTTTTTTTTGTAAACTCAGTTAAGACGTAATCTGTTGAAAAATTGGACTGTAGTACAAACCCTGGGATCAGATGACATGTTGACAGATGACAGCTGATATGCCCAAGCTATACTTAAGTTAAGGTGCTGTCGGCTTACCTGCCAATGCTTCTCTTTCCAATGTATCGAAACTGGATAATACAAGTCCTGGAGGGGGGGGGAAAAAACATGGAGATAACCTCTTAAATTCACTGTTATTTCATTGCATAACAGAGAACAAGTTTTTCCCTGCTGGTGGCAGGGAAAACAACGTGAACAAAGATTAGGCGTGATGGGACAGGTTCCTAGTTTCACTACAAGCTCAGCGGGTGTAAACAGGCCAACATGGAGCGAGTTGGTTCTACTTTCACGTTCTACTCACTCCAGCAAGCTGAGGAAATTCATGATGTCCTGAGGGCTGATTTTGCTCCAGTAGGCCATCAGAGTCTCTGGAAGACAGCGTGAGTTCATGAGGCGACACTGAGGTGTATTCTGAATGGTGTGTGTCGGTCAGTGACTGACCTTCTGATAAGGTCTTCACGATGTGCAGGAAGGAGAACAGGAGACCCTTGATCTCATAGAGCCCCAGCCTGCCGGCGGGCGGCCCTGCGCTGCTGCTCATGGTGGAGCCGCGGCGCTGCAGCTGAAAGCACACACAGGAACACACGGTCACCAGGGCAAATCAGCACCTCTCGCAGCTATGGCGTGGTCAGATGACATTCATAAAAACAGTTTTTTCTGTGTTGGAATGTAAACCATAAAGCGCGCTCGGCGCTGCTGCCTGCATTCCTCTGGCTTCAGACACACCGGAGGGACTCTGCTGTCATCACAGCAGTCAGATCACTTCTGTTGGATTCCGACTGGGCGAGCTCCGGAGCCCGTTTTTACCGGATTTCCACCAACGTACTGGCACCCTCACCAGGTCAACAAATCTGTCACCAAACGCTGACAGAAGCAAGATGAAAAAATATTCGAAAACTAGCAGCTAATGACAAAAAAACATCCACATTTTACCAGCTGCATTGAGTCAAGCATTTTTTTTGTGTGTGGATGTTTTTGTTGTTGAACCTGTGTCTGTCTATAAACACACAGGAAACCAAACAAGTTCCCTGTCTGGGGCTTGTTTGGTTTAAGTCCCAGACAGGGAAAACCTTTTAGCCCTGATAAGCAACCAGGGATTTGCACTGACTATCTTTACTCAAGAGAAAAGTGTTCAGCTGAAAGCGCCATGGTTACATTCATTTCTGTTGATTTTTCTTGTTGTAACTTTGTCTACATGAATGATTTATCTAAACTGTCAAATGAAAAAAGCTCGAAGGAGCTTACTGTCACTCCTACTGGTGTAAAAGAAACATATTCAAAATAAACAACGCTTAGCCTGGTGGAGGCGCAAGTAAAGTCTGGTGGCCCGCCAGGCTGACAATACTGGATTGTGAATCAGGATGCATATCTGGTGATATGCATACATAAATTGGCTGGCCAATTAATCTAACCCCATTTTCTTAACTTTGGGAGATCTGTGATCGGCCGATAAGTCCACGTAAAATTGATCTAATCTACCTACATAAAGGTCAGGAAATCAGCCAATGTCCCCATTTGCTCTGCTGTGACAGGGAGCTTACTGACCTGTCCAGTGGTTAATAATAGTCACCATATTAAACTTAAAAGTAACCACAAAGATTTTGGAAACTGTAATTTGGAAAAAAAAAAGAAGAGAAAAAATTCTTACATTTTAAAAACTATCCCAGATAAAAAGCTAGTTTCCAAAAATGTAGCTTCTCTGGCTCCTGCAGAATCTGTGACGTACGTCACAAAACTGAAACGCAGATTAAGACAAATCAGAACCCCACATCTTTGTTTGTAAAAAATGAATCCCATGTGCAAACACATCCGTACTCCTTAACAACCAGTGCGAAACACAGGCATGGTGGTGAAATGAAAACATTTTTTCAACTTTTTTTAGTAGGATTTTGAAATCCAGAATGAAAAAATATTTATTTTCTGAACTCTTGGGGTGAGAAAGTAGAGAACAAAACTACACCATCACGTTGTAGCATCTTCAATATGTTACACCCTCATTTTTATGTAGTAGCCTACGTTCCCCCCACAGATAAAAACTGAGAATGCTATAGGACAGGCATTATACGTTAAAATAAAAAATTAAATAATGCTAAAATAATAGTGTGTCAACTAGCATTGCGACTCAGTATTTTAGTTTCCCAATCTGTGTGTTCTTTCACATATATCAGACATGCGCCATAAAAATTTCTGTACATGTTTTTTTTTCAGTTTTGTGTTTTTCATTTTTTGACTTGTGTATGAAAAGATTAAAAATAACTGAAATAAATAAATATAAACAAGTGTAAAAAAATAATAATTAGAGAATATGTGAATACTGATATTGAACTGAACTGCTCAGCACAGGTTTAATAATGCAGCTTTTATTTAAATCGTGGCTGTTGAGCAGCATCATTTTTTGTGTAGGCAGCAAATGCAGAGGAAAAGACTCTGAGCGTTGACTCTTGTTCCAACCTGTTTACCAGGAATTTCGGTTTTGCTTGGTAACCGTAGAATAACTTGGAATGTGGCGGTGCCTTGTCTTCAGTGCTTTTAAACTAAAGCCTGTTAAAAAGGTGATGAATATGACTTTGAAGCCATCATATGTTAACCTGAGTACGGGTCTAGTTGATGTTCTTCTATGCTAACAGAAAAAAGGCATCCACGTTTAATAAAACAAATCTCAATATTGTGTTGACTGTGAACACTCAACTGTACTGAGGAACTTGCCAATGTTCACATGAAGTGTTTTTCTGCTGAGAGGTGGGACACTTGGAGCAAAATGAAACAAACCGAGGTGCAGTTCTGTCTTGTTTAATGAACCACAGGAATGGTAAAGGCTTAGTCATGTTGGGATTAACCTGCTACGCCAAAAGATACAACTACATCTTTCCAAGAGGATCCGAAACAGATAGCAGAGGGTCAGAGTGTTTAGGCAGCTGGAGGGGGGGAAGCCCCTTGTCTTTAGGCAGTTTGAGTCAATTGCATTTTTATTGCTTCTGGATGTCAAATAAGTACCAGCATCACACTTACACCAGCTCCACATCAAAGTTTTACAATTATTTCTGCAGAACTTCAAAACACTGTGAATAAGGTGGAACTGTAAAGCTTTAAATAGTACAAGATGCTGCGATAATAGTTTTATTGTATAAAAACTGCAGGGTTTTTATACAATAAAAACCCTGCAATTTTTATTGCAGGGTTTTTTGTAAAAACAAAAAAATTTGTTTTTACAAAAACCACAACATTTTGCTTTCTGGGTCAATAATATAAAAAATGTAATATTTAAACTTATGTCATATTGAATATAAAATTCAAAGAGTTGGCTTGAGGAGGGAAACAGTTTCGTTTACGGCACACTGTAAGCGGAGTTAATGGTGAAATGGATGTTAGATTAAAAAAAAGTAATGCAATCTCTTTATTTTTGGTGTAAAATGAATAAAGTATATATTTAGATTTACATGAAAAAACTCATAAAAACGTGTCATTACATGTGATGGTGGGGGATTGTCCACATCTGGAAGTCTGTCTGTGCTCTCATCTCGTAAACTGTGTTCTAGTAGACTGAGTGTGGTCCTGTTAGTACCAACCGCTCTGTGTGGGATTCCATGAATAGGACTTTAATTTCTCATCCCACTCTGTTGTTTGTATCAGTGGATTAATGTGAGACCTTCTCACCTCCATGCTGTCTGCTGTTCCTGAGTCCATAAACAGAGAGCCTCTGGAGTCCTCTCTCCTCACAGCTTGGCCGTTCAGCAGCGCGAGACCTGCAGCCGGAGCAGCACACAGCATAATGTCAGTCTGCAGAACACCATCCATCAGAAGGTCGCTGATTCTCCTCAGAACCATCAGCTCACGGCTCTCTGGAGACACAGCAGAGCTCTCCAATGCAGCAGTTTAAACTTTACACAAAGCACGGTGTGACTCTGACTGTGTAAACATGGACGGCAGAAAACAGGAGGTGGTGAAACCGGCTTTGAGAAGCACATGAAAGATTTAAAGTTGAAGATGATGATGCTTTCTTTGTCGTTTGCAACTCAACAGGCACCACGGCCCATTAAACATTAAAAGATGAGGGGGTTTTTATTTATTTTTTGTAAGGAAACGACATTCTGATTGAGACGTCATTATGACCGCTGTAATCGTTGCAGCACCTTTCAGACGCTGAATAAATGACAGCTAGGAAATCGCAATTAGCGGTAAACGCAGAGAGGGCGCCTGTGCTCTTTACCCAATCAACAAACCAATCAGCGTCTTGGCTAATGAACCGTCATCACTGCAGTCTACAAAACTGATCAAAACACGGCGATGTCCGCTGTATTTGAACATTGCCGTACTTCCTTTTGATATTAATGTGGGGTCCGCACCCTTTCTATGCTGCAACTTTCATCTCATGTCACCAGTGAGTGATGTATGAATCAAGAAGTCTTTAATGTGATGGAGGAGTCCGGCCTGGGAATGTTCTATATGCTGAGCAACTAATGCCAAGAAGAAATGAGCAGTAATGTAGCGCGCTCGCACTAGTCTGGTGCTCAGCTGTGGCTTTCACACTGAGTGCTGCTAATGCATTAAGTTGTGTGTTGCGTAAATGCAGCTGCGGTGCTGCGGGAGCCCCTTAGGGTGATGACACCGGGAGATGTGTAAACAGGAAGAGGTCGGCCGGTCAGGTTGTGGCTCTCCACTCACCGTGGTCTTTCTCCATGACCGTGCTGATCCTCCGGCTGTCCGTGGAGCTGCTTGATATCAGCTCGTCTCTGGAGCCCTGCGGACCGCAGAGGCAGATTCACACAGAGATACAGAGAGCTGACTTCAGGTCCTGTTCCACTCAACCGGACTTTAGCGCAACGAAAATGGAACAAAGTTTGTATTTGACTGAAATACAACTTCTTCTAATTAGAACAAATTAGAACTTGTTCTAATTCTTTGGATGTCTGAAACAACACATGTACCTTAGTGCTCACATATAGCTGCTATTCAAATGGTTCAACCACCATTATCAATTACAGGGTTTCCTCCTGAGTTACGCTGGTCAACAGCCAAAAAATAACTGTCTGGGTTTTTCAACTGTTTGATGTGCTGAATCCTAAAATCATATTGGTTTTGCTCAATCAGGTCAACTTTCTGAACTATGGAGCAACATGAGCATCAAAATGCAGGACTTGTTCTCACATCTGGAGAATCTGATCAATGAGTGATGAGCAGGAGGAGAGATTCCATCAGGACAGGACAGAGACGGAGAATTTTACAGAATGAAGACGTAATGTTCAGTTCACATGTACTTAACATTATCAGTGTTTATTATTCAATTTACAGAAATCTGAGTTTGTAACATTTAATTAATACACTCTGTTAGAAAACAATTTTTTTCTCCTAAGACTTTTTTTGGATGAGAAATATTTACAGAAATGAACTGATAATGTCACAAAAATGTCATCAATTTAGTTAAAAGATCGAATTTCTCTAAAGCAAATTATTACCTGACCTGATTGGGAAAAATTTATGTCATTTTAGGATTCAGTGGTGCAAAATAGTCCTAATTCATTGAAAAAAACATAAGACAACTTCCAGGAAATATTTATTTGTAACCCAGTGTTGTCAGCCTGGTGGGCTGCCAGGCTTTACTTACCCCCTGCCAGGCTAAAGCTAGGCTATAGCTAATGCACTGAACTCCGCGCAAGAAGGAAGAACAGCCTGCATGCACTGAGGCATGGTTAATTTCTCTGTATTGGTTAACATATTTTCAGATCCTGTCACTGATTATAATATATTCATTAGTCTTCTATCTTGTTTAGTTCATTTTATGGAACCACAGCATTTTACTACATCCAGTATACTTATGACAATATTGAACATTCATCTATATGCACTGTCCCATTTACATGGAAATGAATGACTCAATCAAATTGTGGATTATTGATTCAATGAGTTGATGTCACAGAGTCCCATACACACAACAGCAGACTGGCTCCAGAGGAATATAGATGGGCGGGGCAATGGGTTATCTTAGGGGGACAAGGGATGCTTTTTACTGTAAACAAAATTTCAAATAAAATAACCATGATTATTAATACAAAATAAATAACACTTATGTAAACAGTGATATGTAGAGAATGCTGAGTAACTGTGCTCAGATTTGCATAAACACAGAATGTCTAGAAAAGAGAACAAGAGTCGAGATGTTGCAATGACTTAGTCAGAGACCAGACCAGATCTCAAACCATCAACATTCTGTTTCACAACCTTTCACAACTGAATGTCAGTAAACCTCAACTCAATGAGGCAACACTGACAGGAAGGAGCCCACAGATCTTCACTTCGCTGCAGGTGCTGCTGATAAGGCGATAGGGAACATGGTTATGGTAAGGTGTTGCTGCAAAAGTTGGTTTGTAACAAGCTGTCATCACATTCAGTGGTCATTTGGTTCCCACAGTGCTTCTGTATTTAGCCTCAGCTTTTGTCTTTTCAGCAGCAGAAGTCTAATGTAACTCATCTGACGCTGCCATAATGCTATAATGCCAATATAAAAACCTTAGCCAAGAAAGAGGAGGAACTTAGTTTGCCATGACTGTGCATCGTAAATCTGTGGCATCATGGTTTCTCTTCCTTTGAAGAAATCTGGTTTGGACTTCAAAATAATAATAAAAAATGTAGCATAAAACTTAAAATAATGGAAACTGTGATACTGTACTGTGATTGTATTTCAGGGTGAATTTCGTCAATAACAACAACATGTAAGAGTGTAACAAGGTAAATTAACTCACATTCAGACCAAGTCCAAGACTTGACATCTGCGGCTGGGCCGACAGCTGCTTCAGGTTCTGGTAGAGCAGCTCGTAAAGTGGCAGGTACAGCGTGCAGATCCTGGCCTGCTGGTTCTGAGACGTTCACAAAGAGCAGATCAGCGCTTCACTTTGGTCTTTAAGGGAAAACCAAATTCTTTCTGACATATGAAGAAATGATGACTAAAATCATCCAACAAGTTTCAGTTATCAAATTCTCAAAACATTATAAAGTGAACAAGAAAGGAGACGCTGGCTGATTTTCGGACCTATGCAGAGGCAGAGAAGATCGGCTGATTTCCCAAAATTAACTAAATCTTGGCCAATTAATTGAGAACTATTGCTTTACAAATATATGCGCTTGAAATTTTTTATATGAAGTCTGAAACCTTAGAGAAAATGTATAGTAAAAATATGTAGTAAATTATGTAAGCCAAAAAAAAAATAAAAAATTAAAGAGCCTCCAAAAAATACATACTGACCTCTTTTCATTGTGACAAGAAAAACAAAAAGCAGCAGGATAATTTATTTTAATTTGCTATGAGAGCCACACAGTTTGTCCTTAGAAAGGAAAACAGCATTGGCAGTGTTTCAGTTCTGTGTTCAGAAACAGTTGCAGATAACAATAAGACAGTAAAAAAAAAACAAAAAAAAAACAGGGTATATTGTTGAAGACATGCAAAGTAGGGCCACAATAAATAATTAAAATGACTCTCCTACACTGGGGGTGCGGACGAGATTATCTCCCCAAGCCTTTCTGTCACCTGCTGCTATCAGTGATGGATTTGCACTAAACAGTGGCTTGTTTGCATAACAGACAGCGCTATCGCTATGGGAGAGCAGCAGACAACATTAAATCTTATGTACAGTTGGTGACGTGTGTCACATTAAACATTAACTTCTTAAATGCAAATATGGAAGGCACCATTTTATAATAAATATATGGACAAATAAGAGAAAAACATAATCTAATAAGGAGGAAAACAGAACTTTTCTTATTAACTAGGAAACTTTTACATTAATGTTAACAAATGAAGTTAAACCTAGTTAATGTTGTGGTTTAATCTTAAACTCTGTTCTAAACCAAGCATGTTTATGTTACCTGGCTGTTCTAAAAAGGTGAATGGGGTCACTTTGGCCCCCAGTGAGTGGAAAACAGGTTTTATCAGAAACAGGATATGGATGGATGAATGGACGTTCGCTTCACCTCCCTGTTCTCACCTTAAACGCCGTGTAGCGGTCATCCATGGCGTGTTTAATCAGGAGGTTCTTAAGAATGCTCACGGCCAGCTGTCTGACCTCGGGGCCCTGCTGCAGGGCCTCGGCCACTTCTCTCATCAGCAGACCCACCAGGAAGTGATTCCTGCAGTACTCCTCTGTCAGGCTGAACTCCAAACTCTGCTCTGTGTTTGAGCCAAACAGGAAGTGTTAGCTCTTCAGTACTGGATGGAGCGAGCAACACTTCAACAAGCATGAAAGGAAGAAAATAGTAATCACCAGTTATGCAACTTATTTTTTATATATATAAAATGCTTGGGTAACAGGCAACTTTATATTTCACTGGGATAATTCATAATTCCAAAAGTCATGGAGAAAATTTCTTCTTAAATTCCTAATGTTCTTTTAACATCCAATCATGATGAAATATCATCTCCTTTTCATGAGGCATTATTTATAACATAAGTACAACCTTACAACACATAGCTACATATTATATTGTGTAATTATTTCTTTAACAAAAATAAACTAGAATGTGGCAGCATTGTGTGTTAAATTAAATCCATCTGATGACTGAAGACAGAAGTTCACTGATTTGACACTTTTATAAACAGAATACTTCAAAGATGGCGTTACATAAACTTTGATGTCAGGAAGAGGAATGTTGCAATAAGTGGGCATATTAAAATTACCATAACATTTCCAAGTTCTCACGATATTGAATAGTGAAGTTATTCTTTGGCATGTGCCAAATATATGTTTAATAGAAGACTATTTGTTTCTGTTCATGTGCATTGAGAGGAATGCAAACTGGAAGTGGTTATGCAAATTTTTTACATAACTTACGTATGTAAAAAAGAAAATATAAGAGTCGGATAAGGTCATGTTAACCTATTGTTCCAAGTCAAAAAAACAAAATCACTAAGGCAGAAATTCCAAACTAACTTGTGCTACTTTTATTTAAGCTTGAACTCGCCCGTCAGCTAGCTTAACATAGCATTCACTGTTTAGTTTTAGAAATACTAAAAAGTTACAAAGTAACTAAAACTCTAAGCTGTGTTTAAAACAGATCTAAAAAAAATCTGTCTTGCTTATTTTCATAAGCTAAAGCTGAGATATCTGAAGCTATCTTGGTTTACAATCTCTTAAACTTCAGATCACAAACTAGCTTAAGTGTTTTCTAGAGAATGAGATCTATAGTATATTACAGCATTAGGCTACTTTAGAAAGGCTAAGGAGTTTTGTAAAAAACAAGGCCAACATTTATCTTTGTCAACTTTATACATACATACAAATTAGCATCCAAGATTGGAGAGATTACCAGCTAGATTAAATGTCTTCTGAAAAAGAGAAATACCTTTCTTAAAATGGTGTAACATAAAGCCTAAGCTGTGCTTAAGACAGATGAAGAAAAACCTCAATAGCCTATGTTTTTATCATTTCACTACCTTCGAAATAACATACAATAATGGGGAAATGTGAAGTTATGTTGGTTTTCAGTTTCCTAACCTTGAGCTTACCAGCCAAATTAAATCATTTCTGGGAAAGAGGAATACCTTTCTTATACTGCTGGTTACAAAACCTAAGCTGAATTTAAGACATATTTTTAAAAAATCACTGCATGTCAAGTTGGTGAATTTATTTTTTTAACTATGTATGAATTGGTATGTCCGGTTAGAAGTCTGGATTTTGGCTAGGCCATTTTTCAACTGTCTTTTTATAGACTTCCATGCAAGCAGTCAACATGTTAAAGGCTGAAATTCATGACAATACAATCTAAGAGCTTGAAGGTGCTAAGACAAAAAGCCCTTTCTCTCAAAAAATCATCTGAGCAAAAATCAAATCAATGAACAAAGTCCTGGAGCAAGGGTCTGAAAACTCCAGCCCAGGGAGTTTGGTCTCTTGCAACTTTTTGATGTCTCTCTCATTAAACAGTGCTGAGTTAAATAGTTAGCTTGGTAGGATCACAATAGGATCTGGGCACCTTATGGGACCCAAACACACATCATGACCCAGAAAAAAATCCAGACTTTGACCTAAAGCTGCAGCTCAAGCTTTAGAAAACTGAACTGAAGCAAATACTTGCAAAGCTCAAAGAACTAAAGCAAAAAATGGGGTAAATAGAAGTAGGTCATAACTCCTACATAGTAATATATCTAATAAGATGATAAAGAAGTGCTAAAGATGGTTCTACAACCTACTAAATATTGTTTTCTATAAACTGGGTCTGCAGTTTGAGAGAGCTTCAATTAATAACAGTATAATAAGTCATGTGTTTTTGAGGTTGTACTTATATCAGTTTAAT
Source organism: Poecilia formosa (assembly GCF_000485575.1). NCBI lineage: Eukaryota > Metazoa > Chordata > Actinopteri > Cyprinodontiformes > Poeciliidae > Poecilia > Poecilia formosa. The sequence continues at coordinate 273,221 of NW_006800012.1, read as the reverse complement.
ACCTGATAAAAACTGAATATTTCTTGTATCCTGGTTAGTAGTTTTCTATTTAAGTGCTTAAGAATAAATAAATAAATTAAATAAATAACAAAAATGACGTAAATTGGATCAATACATGGTACTCCACTGAAATGAACCAGAACTAGTTGCAAGGTAACACAAATGCAAAATATGTCATTCAAAGTGCAACACCGCAACCAATGTAGCAACAAAATCACAAAACACATCAAATGAGAGATTACTTCCACAAATATGAAAATGAGAAGAACCCAAATAATTCTGCCCATTATGGAGAGTATTAGGAAGTTCTGATGCAGGAACTTTTTAATTTCATGTAATCAGAAAAGATCAAACAGTCCAAAGAGTTATCTGTTGTGTTAATTCAAGAGGAGCCAAAGCCTGAAAACCAAGCAACTATTATCTTGGCTAATGCTGGAGGCAGAGAGAGAACAATATGCAGAGGGAAGAGGCTCAGACAGCGAGAGAGATAACCGCAGCTCCATAAGAAATGTTTTAAGGCTCTGTTTACAAGTTGAAAGTCAATTATGGATAAAGAAAAGAGGCTTGGTTGATTCCCTGAACAGCAGAGTGCTTCTCCACTGCAAAACAAGGAACCCAGATGAAGGCCTAGCATGAGGAATGTTTAGGATGAGTGGAAAAGACGAGCGACTTAAGAGGTCAAGGGGAGGGGAAGAGAGAGGGCGCGCTGACGGCGGCCGGGAGGGTTAATAATGCCAGTCAGAACAGGAGCGGTGAGCAAAGTGTTTGCACACGGCGGCAAACGTGGGGAGTGTTACGGTTACAGAGAGGGGAGCATCACCTACCTACAGGGCCAAAAAGCTCCGTCGCGTACGGTATTAAATCTGACCACAAGCAAAACACACACACACACACACACACACACACACACACACACACACACACACGCACGCACGCACACACACACACAAAAAAAACAAAAGCAAAAAAAACAACAAAAAAAAACAACAACAAAAAAAAACAGAGAGGGTGGGGTGAGGTGAAAATAAAGAATTCTGCCAACACAACACAGTCTGCTTCGTAGTCATGGTGAGGCAAACAAATTTCTGTTACATTTGCTAATCTGGGGCTGAATCATGACAGGTATCATTTACCCAGCAGGTTCAAAGAGGGCATCAGTGTGACGTATGCAGGTTAGAACAAATACTCAGCGTTGTGGAAGCTCCTGTGTGCTCACCTTGAACTCTCTGCAGCTTGGTGCGTCCAAACGCCATGGGCAAGTTCAGAGGGATGAAGTGCTCATGGTTACATACCGCCATTAGGAACTCAAACTTCATTTCTGTCAGCACCTGAGAGACGGGCATGGACAACGCATGAGCTTGGTCTCGCACATATTCAAATATCTCTCATCGCCCGTCTTGTGCAAATACAATTGTTCAAATATGACGGGGAGGTCTGTGTTTCTTTTAGTTTGTTAATCAAATTTGAGGCTCACGCAACAAATGTGAGAAAACAAAACTCGAAGTTAGCTGGGAGGCTAAATAAACAGGCCGACACCACACAACGGGCTGCGTGTTTATGGAAAAGAGCGAGTGAAAACGATGCAGTCGTCTGTGTACTGAGTGTGCTGAGGTTTTAAGAAAGCCACATCAGACGACGAGGAGCACATTGCTTTGATCTAATTTGGATCTCTGTCAAATAAAAACAGATGCCATCTCACGCAGAGGCTGAATGTCAATCGGAGTGGATGTTGAGTGGAAACGTACCTTTGGATCCTTAAGGCTAAAGTGGCACATGTAGTGGTTGACCAGGCCGAACGCGAAGCCTCTGTTCATGAACGTCATGCACCTCTGAGAGGGAAATGCACACGGCTGAGGTTAATACCACATCCCTGGCATCTTTACAGAAAGCCAACCATAGCAGACCAGCAAGCGTGAAAATAACGAGTTGTGTCTCATGTCAAATTTCATAGATACAAATGAGTTGGTCAACCTGTGATTCATAAACCACTGCGTAGGTGTAAGAGGAAAAGGAAATGGTAAATAGCTATTGATTAAAAAAGGGGAAAAAAAAGGAAACGATTGCTGTCATGTTTTGCATGTGGCATTCAGACCTTGATCAAACTGGCCAGGCTCAAGTTGATGCTCCTGGCTTCCTCTGGGATTTCCATGTGGCGGATGGTGATATGGGGCATAATGGACAACACCAGGGACTGCAGCGCCTGGTGAAAGCTGTCTGGGAAACGTTGGGCCCGTGGCATCTGAAGAGATGGACAGAATAGCTTTCCATTATATGTACTACAATCAGCATGGCCGTAAAGCTGCAGTGTGTAACACTGTGTAACTTTTATAAAAATGATATGTTTTTTTACATATTTGTTCAAGCTGTCACCATGTTGTGCTCGTATGAGACAGATAATCTGTGAAAAGATGGAGCTCCTCCACCTCCTCCATGCGCTGCCACCGTCTCGGAAAAGAAACGCACCGGTCCTGACCAAAAATAACCCATCAGAGCCGGGAGGAGGGTCTTAGTGCTGTCAATCAACCGCGTGAATGTGTTTCTCAATGTGCTAACAGTAGAGACATAACTCACTGTTACAGGAAATCCGCCTAGCCATCATCAGTGGTAGTCATGCTAACTAGTTTTCAATCATACCTATGACTGGCTGCTCTAAGACCCGCCTCTTGGCTCTGATTGGTTGTTTCTAGTTAGCACTGGGAGAAGATTATCACAGGTTATCTGTCTCATATGCTGTCACAACATAGACACTGTACACACTATAGCTTTAAGGCTATGGGACATATCAAATTAATGCAATTGCACTGTGTAATAAACTTGTTGGATTTTTCAAAAAGTGTCGCTACTTAACAGAAATGTCAGATTCAGGCATGATTAAAGTAGGGTTAAAGTGACATTTGGATTTACCACCTGGAAACATGTTACACACTCTACAATCTCCCTGACATCCAGCACTCTGTAACGGCAACTTGCATAACCAAGACTATGGGGTTGGCAAAAAAAAGTCTGGAAACGCATATACCGGTATTTCCACATACTTATCTCACCCTGGAAAATAATTAAATCCTATTCCATAATTTCCCATTCTCTGATGGAAAGTTGTACTTGAGAACTCCTCCTCTTGGCTGTCCGTTATTGCTTGTATTTTACTCAGCATAGATATCAGAATGTTTGGCAACAATGAGATACAACATCCTAAATGTACTTTCAAACTTTGTCTCTTATCTGCCTTACTTTGATTGAAATTTTTTTTTTAGAAACTTAATTTTATTCTAAGACCTGAGAGTCCAAAGCTGAGTGTCAAAAACAACCAAATGCCGTCACAATACACCACTTTTAAAATCCAAAAATGAAAAATGAAACCATGCAAACACTAACCAGATCACGCAGGTGATCTGAATGAAAATAACTAACGTAGTTCTACCCTCCTTCTTCCTGATTAAGCCTCAGTTTTTCCTGTTTAAAGTGCTGCTGGTTAGCTCCCAGATGGAACCCAGACTCATGACACTGCAATGTACAGTATGCACATGAGTAATGACCCAGTAGAATCCTTGAGTGGAAGGTTTGTGAAAACATAATGGCGGGTTTTTGTCACACCACATGCAGCGTGCTACAACTTGTCAGACGCACACCAGAAAAGAATATCTGGATTGGAGGGGTCGGTGTCACTGAATACCAACCTTCATGCGGTTCCCTTCCTGCAGGTACTGGGCCATGGACTTTGCCATGGTTTCAAAGAAGAACCATGAGTACTAGAAAAAGATGTGAAGAGAGAAAAGGTCACAAGCTGGCCTAGAGTCAGAATTTACTCCTACACAGTCTTCCTAAGAATAGCAGTCACCACAAATAAAGAAACGGTGATGGGAAAACACGTCAAAGACCGAGACGGCAGGCAGAAACATGTTGAAGGACTTTTCATCTTGTTCCGGCTGCGGATACCAACAGATTTAAACTCTAGCATTCCTCCTGCTGTTCAGAGCTGGTATTACACCCTGAGGTCTCTACACACCCTGAGCAGTTTGTTGCTGGTGTTGAAATCTGCAGTTTGCTTAAGAGTGGCTGTTACAGCGGTGGCCAGCACTTCGTGAGTGGTAGACGAGCTTCCTGATGCTGGAGCGTTGGCCACAAAGACATACTGAAACAATAAAAACAAACAAACAAACAAACAAACAGCTCATTAATTTTAACATTTAAATAGAAACAACCAAACATAATCTGCTGCTGCTTTGGTGATAGAAATAACTGGAGGAATGTGGATGTGGACTGTAGGTCACCTTAACGAAGGAGCGCAGGTAGTGTTCCAGTCCTTCCTCTTGACATTTGGACACTATGTGTATGATTACACTGAAAGGACAGAGTGGGAAATGTTAAAGCTGTGAGCATTCAAAGACATATACTGACTATATTAGATATAACGGTTCAATACCATGGCAACAAAAGCAGTGAATCACCGAATCACATAGCAGCAACTCAATGTATTGATAAATCTAGACGTGGTGAAGGTATCTTCACACACAATCATGCGAAAAAGTTGTGTAGGCAGAAATGCATATGTTGCTATCAGGGAACACTTCCAGTCTGGTTTAAGATTATGACCAGCAACAGTTGCTCAAACAATCACTCCCTACAAACATTTTAATGCCACTTTTGAACGCACCACACAACTTTGGAGCAACGTAGCTCCAGATGGTCACACTGCTGCCTCTTCTTGAATACTGTTAGTTTTAGACCAGAGTACGCACCGGCTTCCAAACAGATTGCCCCTAGCTTCGTCAGTATGCAGATGTTCCTCTTGATTTTTGGTCTGCAGCTCCTGAACAGATTCACTGCTCTATACGTTCTGCAGTTGTTCCCTTATGTCTGCCAGGCCTAGTTCTGACCCAGTCCATTTTAGAGCATTCTGCTTGGCTAGAAACTCTGAATTCAGAATTCCACACTGATGAATCTCATCAGCTGTATTTCCATTAACTATTGTATAAAAATCCTGGCAGAAACGATGAAGAGGACGACAGGAGGTAGCAAGATGATGATGATTTGCTTTTGTTTGATCTATTTTTTTCCCCAGACAACGAGCAGCCGGCTCCACCAGAGCTCTCACTGCGTCGCACAGTTCATAAACAGTTGTGTGTCATTCCAATGTGTTGAATCCAGCTCTTCTACAATTTCCCCAAACTGATGCACATGCAGCCCCTGGTTAAGAACCATGCTCCTAAGGCCCTTAAATATTTCCAAAATATTTACAAGGTTGGTTGTATGTACATAGAAAATATAAGTGAGAAACTTGTATTATTGTTTTTGTAAATTGTTGATCCGAGTGATTATGTACATGCGGGGAGCGGTTACTGTTGTGAGTAGCGTGAGAAAAAATGAGAACAACAGAAAGCCGAAGCTTTTCTGGACAGGACTTGTGTTCTTACATAAATGTATTCTTGTTTGATCAATTATCTCATTAGTTTAAAGACTGTATTGAATTTCCTATCTATGAAGTAGTTTAGGTTAACGAGGGACAAGTGAACTCAATATAGAAAAAAAGAACAGAACAATGGGATGATGGGAGGAAGAAGGGAGAAGAACACGGGAGACGACAAGAAGGAAGCTCATGTAGACCGCTGCTAATGCGGGCAGAGGTTGAGGTGGGAGCAAGAACTGGACTGTCTGATGCACGTTCTGCACAAGTAAAGTTACACCCGGTGGGTAGGAAACCTGGAGAAGTGTTTTGTAGTGAAGAACTGCGGAGGAGAACTGCGGCTGCTCCGAGGAGAACTGCGGCTGCTCCGAGGTGGCTAGAGGAACGTGTCAACATGGCGACGCTAGCTTCAACATGATTGAGGAGGAGTCCTGCAACTCGTGTGGCGGAGTTCTAACAGAAATTGGACTAACAAAGCAACCTTGACGGAGAGGACGTCGGCTGAGCGAGCAGGTCTGAATCAGTTTTATTGTTTAAACGGGGAGAAGAGGATTGTCCTGGCTTCATCAGGCCTGCAACGAAAACTTTAACCGGTACCGGACAGTGTGTGTGTGAGTGAGAGTATGGGCCCATGTGTGATATTGTCTTTAAAACTGTAAATTCTGGTAAATGTATGGAGTTATGTTAGTGACAAAAGTTGAATTCTGGTTATATTGAAACAACAGTTCAAAAGAAAAGTTTTTTCATAAAAACAGTTTATTTTTCCAAGTTATTGTTAAAAGAAACTATTCAGTTAACTGGTTGTCTGGAGTTAATTATGTTACTTTAAATGAGTGTATCGTAACTGGACGGGTAAGGATTTACTCAACATAGGTAAACCTGCGTGGTATCTATCAGAACTTAACGAACCCAAATAGCCACCCCACCAGTGAGTTTAAGTTCTCGTCCCAGTTAATAGCTACACACACATAGCCGCTGACATGAGTTTTAATGACTTATCATGTGAACAAGCTTATTCGCATGTGATTTTAATTTCATTTGTGAAAGTGTGTATTTTTGACATTCGCAAAATATAGGCAAAGATTTGCACACATTTGGAATGGAAACGCAGCTTGTGACGTTTTCTCATCTCCTCTTGAGTTTCTTCAGGTCAGAGCATGATGTGTTGGTGACGTACTCCATTAGCCTACTTCATGTTGTCAAACTGGTACTATTTTACTGTTTTATTGACCATTAACTAAAACAGGTGAGGTATTAATCCGACCAACGTGTGACGAGTGAAACTCCACCAGATAAATGTGGTTAAGGGAACCAGAATCTCTGAGGAATTTTTCGAACGCTTTGCATCGTTAAAGCAGTTCTAGAAGTAGAACGGGTCCAAACAACTACGAGCGGTGTGTGCCAAATGAACGGGATGGATAGAGGGGAAGATCCTTCATAACTCACCGCAGGGAATTGACAGCAATCTCGTGGGTTTCTTTGGTGGCGGCTGTGAGCACCTCAAACAGCTGCATCAGCACCGTCGGGAGGAAGGTGATGACGATGTGAGTCTCAACGGCATGTAGGCACTACAGGAGGAAACAGTGACAGGAAGTAACAGACAAGAGTTACATAAAAACTCATGAGAGGGCCGGAGGCAATGTGGAAAAGACAGAGCTGGTCACTTCCATGTGCTCTGGGATTGTATGTATATGCTAAATGACTTAGCAGCTCTCCTGCCCGTAGCCAGGGTCACTGCTGCTCACCTTCAAGTATTTGATGAGTTCTGCTGGGTTGCCGTCTGACATGGTCTTCATCAGCTGGCAGTGCTGGAAGAATTTATGCAGATGGAGATCCTGTAGGAAGACATAAAGCTGAGCCATCTCATCTCTTGTATCTGCTTCATTTTTTTATACATCGGCTAATGAACGGTCACTGACCTGAGGATATATTGTTGACGCTACACGGCTCTTCACTTTAAACAGTGGCTTGGCATTTTCCACCCACTTTATATCTGGCTGGGACTGTTAGCAGAAGAAAGCAGAATATGATTGGCCACTCAGGTTTCTGTTTTTTTTGTGTGTTTTTTTTTATTTTTTTTTTTAGATACTCCGCAGAGGACACAGACGGATTGAACTTCTGGATCAGGTATTCAGGTTGTACCTTCCTGCTGTCCTGACACAGATACCCAGCAGGCAGAGCAGCAGCGACAGGCAGCTGGAGCTCCGATGACTGCATCCTCCCATCTTTGAGCAGAGGCATCCAGGAGTATCCCACTGAACAACATGAAGACGAATCAGATGAACAGAAGGTAAGTCACATGGGATGGAACAGTAGTGATCCGTCAACACGTCAAAAGCAAAACATTAACATCCAGGATAAATTTGTGGTGTATAAATTGTGTTCATACATCTAAAAATAGCAATAATAAAAAAATGAAGGGAATTTGAGCACTACTATCACAACAGAATAATTCTTCATCCAGCAGCTCAGATTCTCCACACACTCAGTTACACCAACATTTATACTGAAATGTTACTCTTTTAGCATTTTATTATATTTCCTGACGGAAACAGTAATATGCAGCTGAAAACAGAAGTTTGCATACAATAACTAAAAAGACATGCAGACCTTTTGTCTCTCCCTGAAATGTTAAATCAGGCAAAGCTTCTTGTGTTTTAAGTGAGAATTACCAAAATTATTTAGATTTGCTAAATGCCACAAAAATGAAAGAAGGAATATATCTGAGATTTATTTATTAATCACCTTATTAATTTGAAGAAAAATATATTTCAGTTAGGTGAAACAAACACAGATAAAGCTAAAATTATTCATAAACCTGGTAGATTTTGATAAATAAAAAAAATCAATAAAAAAAAACATTTTTCTTTAAACAGTAGTAGGTTAATAGGAAAAATTAAAATGGCTTTTCAGGAATGAAAACCTTTTTTATAATATCTGAGCAGCTTTTTGTGTGTTTCATCTGGTACTTTAATGATTTATCTTTGTGGTTAGCTCCGAATCTTTTCAGATTGGAAGGCCTCACTACCATCACCCTAATCATCAGCTCCTCCCACAGATGCTTGATTAGATTTCAGTCAAGAATCCAGCATCAAAACTCCAAATATTATAATTATTATTATTATTAGGTCCAATAAAGAAGACACATAATTGTTTTCTAGTTAGTTTTTTTTAATTAATGAAAAATTATATAAAAAAAAAAACAGAAAAAAATATATATATTAATAATAACATTCAAAAAATAATTTTTCTAACTTATTTCTGCCAGGGATATGAATAATTTTAGACTTCCTTTATGTAAAGAACAGACATCAACCACTTTCACAATTAAGATATTTGGAGAATCTCAAGTGTCACTTTTAGTCCCAAAAACTTTAGTGCCAAAACATTTTATTATGACATATAAATGACACAGACAAAGTGCCAGAGATATCAAAATGTTTTTAGCAAATGACAAATATTTTCTGTTCTGGTGTGGAATTGCAGGAGTTTTTGTAGGTAGTCATTAAAAAATTCTGCTTTCTGAATCCATTTTTACGGACATGCACCTCTCGTCTCCGGATGAATCAACGTTCAGAGTCAGACTCACTCACCCAGTGACTCCACTCCATCTCTCTTCTTGCTGCTTGCCTTGCTGCTGGACTCACAGCTGACGTGGTAAAAAGTGAACAGGATGTGGTGTCTCTCGTGCACGTGGACCGGCAGCTCGATTTTAACCTGCAGGCAGTGGAACAGCAGCATTTCAGTTTTATACAGGCACTACATATAGAATCGGACCCATCTCCCATTTAGTTTGTGATGGTCTCAACTGGAAAACTGGCCAAGGAGTCTATGACACTTTACTTTGAACCCTATGAGAGCCTTTTGGGGGATGATTAATTAATAGGAGAACACATTTTCCTCCACTTAGCCAGCAAATGGAGGGGGTAGGATGAATAAATCAGGCAGGATTAGACTTCAGTGTGTCCATTACGGTGATGGTCTTTACATGTTTACTTGGACCGGCTCCAGCCCAATTTCCTTCATTTTGGGAACTTGTCCAATACTTAAATGTGAAACTGATCTTATCCAGATCCACAAAGGTCTGTAAAATCTCCAAGTGTCCATTTTTGCTTTGCCATGAGAGAGGACTGATTTTATTTTTATGTGAAAAATAAAAGACTAAAGGAAATGATTTTTTTTCAGTTAATGTGTCAAGTGTAGTGTTTAAACAGGCCCAGTTTTAACAACCTAAAACTGAGCTCAGAAGGAACTACAAGAAAAACAAAGAAAAACAAAGAAGACCTTTAAAATAAACCAAATAATGAGCGTTTGTGGTTTCTCTTAAACAGTAATTCTAAGTAATGACCCATTAATGTCCATGTTCTTGCCTTATTTATAGTGCGGTGCCCTACCAAAGTGCATTATTTTCGTTTTTCCTTCATTAAGAGAAACAGCTACATTTTAAAGCAAAAAAAATAATCTAGAAAACAGAAGACAGAAATCTACTTTAAGGAAGAAAAATCAGTATCTCAAAAGCAGATTTTATTGGGCATTGTGAAGATTAAAATTTCAAGTTGAGATGAAAAACGTAAACTAGATATAAATCAAAGGCGGGAACATTTTATTCTTTTATCGTCTTTTACATAACAGAATAAAGCATAAAGTGTGGAACCTTAAACATCCTATGTTTTTTTTTAATATACGTTTTCAGAACTAAATTACTAAATCTAAACCAGTTGCTTTCCAGACCTTTTATACTTCAGGTCTATAAAAAGCAGGTAATAAAAGAATATCTTGCCACATTTGCTTTAAAACTTTCTACCTAGTTATGGATAATTTTTTTCAAAAGACTGCATGTGGACAAAAAGCAAAACTGATTATTAATAAAAGCCAATATCTATGACATTATTTCTACCTCTGCTGCATGCTTTGACCCCACATGCTCTTGTGACGCAGCAGAACACTTTAGCTCCACTAGAGGGCAGCAGCAGCAAAGGAAAAGCCGTTTGCCTGTGATTCACATGGCGATTTTATGACAGGAAATGAAATATGATGCAGAGAACAGTTGGAGCTGGTGGGAAAAATCTAGATCTGGGAAGCAACAGAGACTGAATTCTCAACTGCAGTTAATTTTTAAGATTCTCTTTTTTGGAAAAAATATGGAGTAGACGTGTTAGAAATTTGCATGAGATTGTGACGGCTAAACAAGCCCGTCTATATTTACATTTTATACAGGAACAAATCCTTGATCACTGTGTCATTTTTGGAGAAACTCCTCCATGAACACTGAGGCAGGTTATGTTAAATCTGCTTAAGATCCTAATCCCCATGATTCCACAGCCATATGGACCCCCTTGCCCCCCCACCACCCCCCTTTTGAACAACCGCCTTGTTCTTTCACTCAGCTCCAGGCTCGGTGAGTGCTGAGGAATCAGTGAGTTCACAGCTCTGTCCCGGGGCAGATTTATGGGATTATCTCAGGCTGCTCAGGCATTTCAGTAACAAGCAAATATCCTGAGAGGTTTGAAGAAAGCCCAGCCCGCCTGAGCGAACGTCTTGCTCCACACTTTATAGTTTACAGTCAGGACACCAGTTAAAACGGACGGGACGGAGTCTGACCTCGTCGTAGAAGTCGGGGCTCTGGTTGTGGTGCAGGACGGCTGCGTAGGCGCTGCTGGCAAAGAGAGAGTCCCCCGGCTTGCCGTAGATGCACTGAGAAGGAAGTAAAACACACAATGAGCCGTGAGATTCACCGAAACCTGAGGTCACTGACAACATCAAGAAGAAGTACAGCATGGCACTGCTTTGATGAGCAACTGAGCAGTTCAGTTCAGACGTGGAAAAGATTCAGTCCAAGTGGACAAAAATGTTTTATTCTGAAACAGCATAATCATAATGATTTACACAGATTGAACCACTCCGTAATGCTTGAAGATTCTTTCAGTATTTTGTTGGGTAAAGACATAACGTAATAACATGTCAAAATGTGTTGCAACCATATGGAGGCAAAATAGAGACATAATTATTCTATTTGTGAAAACAAAAACTAGTTGAAAATGAAAAGAGAAAAGTTTAAACTAAATGTTAAATTTTGAACTTTCAATCTGAAAAACAAAAGAATGTGTCCAGAATAAGAAGAGATTAAACTGCATCTTTCTCTCAGCTGGTTTTTAATTAAACTTTTTAAATTAATGTCAGTTTCAGGTTTTATGTTTTCAGATTTTTGTCAGTTTCAACTAACAAGTAGAGACTGACTGGCATTTTTACATATTTTCAATGTGATAGAGCTCAAGATGGACAGCATCTGTGAACACAAATTATCAATCGCGCTTATGTGTGGACTTTGACTGGGCCATTCTAAAGCAACAATAGGATGTTCTCACTCTTCAGTCCTGGGGTTGGTTGTATTGCATCTTCCAGATGGATGCCTGCATAAAAATATGTGGACATGCTTATGTTCACAATCTGACAGATTTTCAGTAGTTTATGTTTTTTTTTTTCCTGCAGATGATTTCAGGATGCAGGTTAACTGCTGACTCCTCAAAAACATTTTAACTTTTAAAACTTTTCAAATTTAGAATTTACAACTTTTATTATGACACTTTTCATCATTAGTGAATACAGTCATAATGTAAAATATGCAATTTTTGCTTTTATTTGAGTAAAAGAAATATCCCCAGTATTGATTAAAAGTAGGACCAATAAAAGATTTCTTTATTCTTTTTCTACTTTTGTTTTCTCAGATTTCTGACTGTTTTTCCCCCTCAGAATTCAGATTTTTGTCTAAAAATTCCACTTTTTTCTCAAATTTATTCATTTTTTTCTCAGCTTTTTTTTAAAGCTAAACTTTTCTGAAAGCTTGTGAAATGTATTGTTTTTGCTATGAATTGGATGCCAACTACAAACCCAAAACATCATATCACGTACTTACACTTCCCACCTCTGTACAGTTAAACGAAATCAAACTGATCTAAGCAGAGCAGGAACCCTCATCGGCAGAGGCTTTATGGAAAAACACGGTCATGTGTGCGGGATCAAGCGGCTGCTGGTCAGAATGTTTCTAATGAGGAGAGACAAACAAGAATTCCACACCGCTCCGACGAGCTAGCGCTTTAATTAGGACGTTAACAAATGCTGTCATCTGAAATGAATGATAACAAGCCGTCCCAGCCAGAGACAGCATGGCTGGAAATGGACCAAGTGGCTCCAGAGGCATTCTGGGTGTTTAAGTCCCACCAGGTTAGAAGCAGAGATGGAAGGTTTATCGATGCTGCAGGAACTGAGTGCAGACACACGCCTGGAGGCCCAGCGCTCTGCGCCGGGCAGGCCGATTGCGGCGGGCAGGCCGATGGTGGCCATGATTACCTGACTCAGGATGAGGGTGGAGGAGCGGCTGCTCCAGATCTTATCACAGCTCTCCCCCAACATGCTGTCCTGTTGGAGCTTGCACCACATCACACACAAACCCAACACCAGGCAGCTTTTGCTCAGAGAAAACCTGACCCAACTCGTCACATTTTCATCATATGAAACGCGATCCCAGCTGATGTCTCATGTAGCTGGAAGCTGACTTGTGAATGAGTGAGTGCATCGTCAGCTTACAGCCCAGGGGAAGCGTCTATCAGCCACCGGGCTACATCCTCTCAGGCACGTCTGAGTCCAACACAAAAACGCCGAACCTTCCCATTCTTCCGCTTGGCCCTGATTACATCTCCAGGCAGGTGGTGCTGCTGGCTCCTGCTGCCTGAACAAAACTATTTCCACTGGCTGAACCTGAGGTGATGTGCCAGGTGTGTGTGGGGGTGTTTCAGCGGACAAGCGACTCGCCTGACTGCTTTTCTTCATCCGTCTGACTCGGCTTAATCAAAAGCATCAAACATGAATGTTTTTGAAAGTGAGAAATAAAACAACCAAAGAGAGAAAAAAACCTCACGACCATTCATCACCCAGCCATAATAACAAAGGCTGGGCAAGATTCAGATTTGATCTCTCTTCTTGACAGAATTACTGATGTTCCTTTAAAAAGTTCTGTTACCTGACAGACCCAGATTCTCAGTATCATTATTATATTTTGGATTGGACCAAGGTTGGCGTTGAGTGTTTGTCCACTTTATCCATTGTAAAGCCAGTTTCATGTGTTTGGGTCACCTATGCGGTTGGAACACCAACCAGAGATGGTTCTTCTCTGTAGAAAAGAAAAAACACCAGCAGCGAAGCAGACCACCCCATCATGATACGACCACTACCACGTTTGACAGTTCAAATCCACCCTCCAGCTAATCAAAACAAACTTCTGCGGACCAAACAGGTGAATGTTTATCTGATTTTCATGCAGAATTTTCTTTTTCTCAGCCAGCACCCTCTCGGCCCACACATAAACCTTCGTAGTGTCTGCTGATCCAACAGCTTATAGTTATAGTTGCAGTTTTCTGGCTGACATGCAGATTCTGATTTGGCCAATATCGATTTTTTTTTGTCTGAAATGTTGCTAAACGTAGTGAGAAAGTCATTAAGTTGGCCATAACGGGGTAGAAGTGACCCAGTGGACGGGTCAGTCAGTCGTCTCTCTCCACAAAAGGGAACACTGGCTGATTTTCAGGCCTTTGCATAGGAGGGTAAGATCAGGTAAGTATTGGCTGATCACCAATCTCCCAAAATTAGCAAAATCTGTGCATCCAAAATTCTTAATATTGAGAAAAAGAGGTACTTAAAACTGCTAAATGTACTTCATTTACACCGTAAATATGGTGTAAATGACACACAGAGGAGCTCTATTTACCAGTTAGGTGACTTCTGAAGGTAACTGGTTGTGCTGCATTTCATTTCAGAATATAATTGCAAAGGGGGCTGACTTTGCTTTAGAGACTCACCTTTAAAGGGACAGAACCTTCCTCATCTGAATCTTTGAACTGCATGCAGACAGCGATGTTCCGAGCCTGAAGAAGGAGGGAGGAGCAGTCAGCGACCCGCTGAGTCCGATGTGTCACATCTGCCTCACTGTCAGATCACACACACGGCTCTGGTCGGCTTTACCTTGGTGAAGGTCTTCTGGTTGTCGTATTTCAGCTGCAGGGGGTAGATGTAGAGCTGGTTCTTGTAGGTGGTGAAGGGGTAGTTGTACTTGGCCTCCACGGGGAGGAACTCCTCGATCTCCACGGAAACCCGCTCGCAGCCGTCCTCGAAGGGTTTGACAGGGATGTAGGAGGACGTCACCGTATCTGCAGCACAGAGAGCTCCGTCAGCTCAGAGGATGGAGAAAAGCAGAGCTGACTTCTGCTTTCCAGATTCCATCATCCACTAACTGAGGGGATCAACATGAAGCCATGTCACAGTACAAACCCAGATGCATAAAAACAGAGGGAAGCATCAATCACAAAAGATGCTGAGCTGCTTTTCTGAACTACGTCTTTCATGCACTTCCATCAACACACCAGATGATCTCAAACTGTCACACATTATTTCCATTTGGACTGTGTCAATCAGCCAAAAACATGACCTATTTTTCTCTTAATCACCACCAGAAACATTCATCTGACAAGATGCATGTTCTAAAAGATCACTACTTGTTTGATCTTTACAAATTCTTTCGATGTAATCGTGGCCGATGTAATCGTGCCGATCTAGAAACTTAGGCTTCCTCTTTTCTTTTGTGCTCTAGATAAAAGTACCAACAGCTGAACGAGGAAACAAGAGACCACAGAACTTTGATACAGCGCCTTCTGACCGCTTGGACTTTCTCACATTTTGTCAGAAAAAACTAAGTTACAGCCCGACTCAAGGCAGTGCAGAGCTAAAATGATGTCATTTTATTTATTTATTTACACAAATAGGATATTTTTTCAAACCCCTTTACTTTAGATGTCGACATCGTCTTCAAATTCATCTCATTAGTAAGCAGCAGTGATGTGAACTGATGTCTAGAAACTGAGTTGTGCTAACCCTAAAGCACTATTTATAAACCTTAGTTCTGCTAACAGTACAGCTCTACACCAACCCAGTATTTAGCAGAAGCTAACGCTAAAGCGCAACACCAACACTGTCTTTAGCAGAAGTTAACACTAATAACTGGCACGTTCTGTAATGTAACACTCTCAGACATTGCATTTATGTTTATAACTTGATCTCTTCTGTCTTTGTTTTATTTCGTTCCTTCATGTTTCTTGTTTGAAATAAAGTTGTTGGGAGGATAAAAAGGGAGCAAAAAGAACAACTGCGTAAACATTCTTCATCCACTTCAAAATAAAAGCATGAATATAAACATTTAATTAATTACAGGATGAATTCCTAAAAACCAATGTCCAAGTTCATGCAATGGAAAGTTTACGAAACACCAAAGTAAATTACAACTTTATAATTTATCGGGAAAATTTAACTTGTGGAAAGTTAGCAAAATGCTAAAGCGCTGCATAAAAAATTTGGCTCTGCTGCTAGTGCATTAGAGGAATTGTGCTCACCACTGGTGAATAAAGTAGGAAGAATCATGCTCTGAAAAGATCAAAAGGTTGATTAACTAAGTATTCACCTAGAGGGCTGAATACAAATGCACACCACACTTTTAAGATTTGTTTTTGTAAAAAAATAGAAAATAAAATAAATAAAAAAAACATTTAAAATTTCACAAAGATGTGCTACTTGGTGTTGATCACAGAAGATCCCAGTGGAATCCATTAAAGTTTGAAGCATTGTTCCATTTTAGTGGCTAATGGCTTGATAAACAACACTCAGCAGTCTGTTATGGAAACGTGAACATACTTGAGAAATCAGGCGGGACACATTCAATGGTCACATTCAGCTGTCCTGGAATGATCTGCAGTTTGCTCTTCTCAGGTCTGAAAAGCAAAAAAAATCAAATAAATAAATAAATAAATAAAAGGGATTTTCTGAAACTAAATAACAGAACAAATACTGAACAGTTTGGATTTTCCAAAGAAAGTGACGTATATGAGCGAGGCACTTCCTCTGATGCCAGGTCAAACTTAGACGAGAATTAGGGCCCTCCTCATGAAGTGATGATGGTGACTCACTTCCTGCTGTCGGCCAGCAGCTTCAGCAGGTCGTCTGTAGAGATTTTGCTGCTGTCCTGGCGATAGAGAGGAGAAAACTTCCCGTCCATGTCCAGGCTGCCCTGAGCGTCCTTGAACACCTGCCTGGGTCATAGCAGACGGCTCAGTGTTAAGATCCAACACACACACACACACACACACCGCATAGACCAACCACACACCCCAACCACACACCCCAACCCACTGCCTTACTTGGCCGCCCAGGCAAAAGGCATCCTGTAGTGGCCCAGGCGTTGGCAGGTCTGCTTGGCAGCTTTCAGCACCTTCTGAGCCGTCTGGGGAAACGTGGGAGGAGACGTGAACACGGAGCAACGTGTGAGTGTGTAAAATGTGCTGAGTGTGAAGAGCAGCCAAGGGGGAAACCTTGTTGGCGTCCGAGGTCTTGATGTAAGGCTCGGTGCAGTGGGTGATCCCGTTCTGCAGAACCTTCTCCACTCGGGCCACCAGGAAGATGTCTGCATGAGGGTTGGTCACCGAGAAAATGCCCTGGGAACAAAAAACAAGAGAAAAAGAGAGAGGAGGAAGAGGATGAATGGCTGAAACCAAGTCTGCTTTTGACGAAAAGTCATTTAAAGTTTTTGGTCCTTTTGAAATTAAAATTACTTTTTTCTTTTTCTTTTTTTAGATAAAAGATATATTTTGTTTTGTGTCTAACAATCTCTACTTTGGACACCCATCGTTCTATACGGTTACTCTGGAGGAGCCGCAGAGATTCAAGCTAAGGTGGAAGAATCTGTCAACAGGAAACTATGAGATAGAAACGCCTCAAATATGGCCTTTATGGAAAAGACACACAATACAGGCTGTTTAATGGAGGGAGGGAAGGAAGGAAGAAACAAACAAAAAAAGGAACTAAGGAAAGAAAGAACGAAAGGAAGAAACTAAGGAAGGGAGCGTCTTTTCTTAGGACACTCCAGATCTAAATCCAGTGGAGAATGTTTCCAGACCTGAGAAGTGTTGCTCACAGGCATCCCTCCATCCAATCAGCATGGATGGAGGGAAAATGAAGAGGAAAGAAACAACCATCCGAATGGACCCAGCTGCTGAGCTATTCCACAGAAAATCATGTAAAACTGTCAGCTTCTAGAAAACAAAGCTGGTAGAAACAACTGTAGTCACAGCGAATTCTGCTTCTATAAAGCTGAATAAAACATTTTTCATCTACTCTTTCCTTTCATTATCACACATTATGTAAAACATTAAAGTCTGTGGTTGGAACACATCAAACAAAAGAGCAGATATGAACACGTTTGTTTATTTTCTATTTCTCACAGTCGCCTCATAGTTGATGGAGATCTACAGTGACATCAGACGCCATCAGGTCACAAACAAGAGCAGAGGAAGCAGCTGAGGCTAAAGTCAAACTGCAGGAAAACCGCAAGGGAGCAACATGTATATTTGGTCGGGTGTGAAGAGTTCTCGCTCAAGGTTTCAGTTTCAAACACTCTGAAGAGGAAAGAAACAAAGACGTCTTCCGAACGCACCCAGCTGCTTCTGCTCCGACATGATCGCTACCCAGCAGCCGGTTTAAAAACGCTGCAAATGCAACGTTTTGGTCTCAAGAGCCACAGACTCATCCTTGCAACCATCACAGCAAAACACGAGCTGACACTCATCGTCACATGAGGCCAGGCAGATGATTCAGAGCTCCAATTATCAGAGCAGACAGGAGGTGGAGGCTGCGTGCGTGGACCACACCCGGCCCAACTCCGTTACACTGGGCTCTGTTACGCTGTAATACAGATGCTCTCCCTTTTAATATATTTTTATTTGTGAACAATATTGAAAACTAACTATTGTGTGTTGGTGTATTCAATAAAAATCACAACTAAATGTATTGAAATTTTGGACTGTTTTCTGACAAAACAAGAAAAACTTTAAGAGTTCTGAACGCTCCTGCAGTGTTTCTAGTTTACTTGGGTCTGGTGACATGGAAAGAATCAGACTGACTGCTGCTGAGAAGAAAGGAAAAAGTGAGAACAAGCTGTGTGTGTTCTGCTGAGCTCACAGCCAAAGCTCACATACAGGCTTCATTTTTCCAGAGCCTAAAACACTGAAGGTAGATCAAAGGAACTTCCATCATCAAAAATCTGCCTCACTACAGATGGCAAATTAAATCAAAAAAAGAGAAAAATTAAACAACCATATTCAGAAATGGAAAAGTAGGACAGAGATTCATCGAACCAGTAGAAGACGTCCAGAGAAACTAGCAAGTTAGAGGAACTAGTCAGAAACATGAGCTACGCTAATACTGAAACACTTCACCAACATGGTATTTAGCAGAAGCTAATGCTATACCACCACACCAACACTGTATTTAGCGGAGGCTAATGCTATAGTGCTACACCAAAGGTATTTAGCAGCAGCTAATGCTAATTTGCTACACCAGTGGTGTATTTAGCAGAAGCTAAAACTATAGCCCTACATCAACATGGCATTTAGCAGAAGCTAACACTAAAGGGCTACACCAATGCTGCATTTAGTGCAAGCCAATGTTGAAGCGCTATAAATATGGCTAAATTATTTCTCCATCTAACAACTTTACTAAGTAGACATACAAACCTTTTTTAATGCTCTGTATGCCAGAGCATTAAAAAAGGTTTTGCTTTGGTAAGGCTGCTGGGAAAAATCCCCATCTCATAAAAGAAAATAGCAGGTACAAAAGTACAACCACAGCAGTGAGAGCTATGCAGCAATTTAGCATCTCAGCATTTGAGGTTAGAGACTTCATTGAGCTAAAACATGAGGCTTTCAGTGCTTAGCTTGTACCTGTGTGGGGAAGCGAAGTAGAGCCTCCGACACCCTCTGGACAACAGGAAGGCCTTTCCCTTTCCCACAGTCTCCGTTCACCATCACCCCTCCTCCTCCTCCTCCACCGCCCTCTCCCGATCCTCCACCTTCTGAGCCAGATGATGGAGAAAGTTGACTGGAGGTGTCTGTCAGCATCTCCCGGACACACGGAGGGTTCAGGTCCACGTGGAAGTCGGCCGAGATCTTGCAGTTTTTAGACAGGTCGAAAAGGGCGAGGCAGATAAAGAATGGCTCCACCTGCAGCAGGGTTGAGTAGAGAGAGAAGAGAAGGTGGACTGAAAACCTCAGAAAGACACAACAATAGTTTAAACAATGTATTTTTAAGTACGTTTGTTATGGGACCATTCAGAAATGAAGTTAACTTAATTTACTGGAATAGGTAATGACAGAAATACCTAACAAGTTTATCCAAACCAGAATCTACTTTAAATGCTCACATTTGGTTACAGAAACTAGGGGTGCACAAATCAATTGCCTTGGATTTCCTTAATTTTGTTAGATCTCTAATCACTGACCTGTAAAAAGCCTGACCTACTGATTCCGATTTAGGTGGATAACAATTTTCTTCTTTAAAAAATTGCTATAAATAGTGATAAGTCACTAAATTGGTAACAATGGGGTGACTATTATTAACCAGGCCATGCAGATGTGACCTGCTGGGCCGGTTTGTCAGTCAGACTCTCACTCCAGAGCAAAAGGGAGCAGTGTTTGATCTTCAGACCTTTGCGGCGGTAGATGAGATCGGTGGATAAGATCAGTTTCTCGTGTAAGAATAGGCTGATCACCAATCTCCAAAAATTTAAAAAAATTGAGGTCAATTTGTTGGCCGGACAATTTATTGGTGCACCACTAACGTTAGGCACAAGTCTCAGTTCTAGAAAGAACTTTTGAGATTTGGCTGATGTCTGTGCAACGTCTTTGCTGGTACAAAAGAATTGGTCTGAATCAAAGCGCATTAATCTCTTTAATCTGCCTCAGTTATGAAAACATGTGTTGCCATGGAAATAGGCCAGATTTTTGTTTCTATTTCTAAGTAAGCTAGCCTGATCCAAAATAAATAATTCATTACATCGGCCAAAACGAGTTAGTGCCGTGATGCTCAAACATTCTTTAAAGGTTGTTCAATTACGTAAAGATGGACCAGTGAAGCCATCAGAAACTGAATGGAAAAAGAGGGAGGAGAAGAGGAAGAGTGTGTGCTGCTTTGGAACCACAAATATGAATGGAATCATTTGTCCAAGCAGCGCCTCTAATGGAAGAGGAGGAGCTCAGGTAGCTGCTCTGTTCAAGGTGAAAACTGCAGAATCATGCCATCTTTTACATTCACACATTCTCATTCCACAAATGTTTATGCATGGGACAATCTTTCTTTCTAATGCGCTTTATTTTAACCACAGGACAGTCAATGCATCGTCTTGACTGCCTTGATGTGGAAGTTAGAGGGGGGGGGGAGGGACATGTGACGCTTTCTCTGTAGACCAACATGAATAATGAAGGTGTATTATCTGGGGCGAGAACTGCAGAGGGCGAGGACTGACCACGATCTGGTCTGGTAAAAATGAATGCAGTGTATTGCTGGTAGATATGCACGTCTATACAAGGACTCACATGGAAGGCGTTGGTCTTATTTGGGAAGCAGGTCTTTGTATACAGTGGAGTGCTAATGCATTAATAGCTGACCTAATTTTTCCTTTAGCGCTTCAGCTAACTTTGAAAATGTTTAGCGCACTTAGCTTCGCCTAAATTAAATTTTCTGAATAAATTCTAAAGTGCTAATTTATTCGGTTGTTTTGTAAACTTTTACCTAAATAAAACTCTTGATAAGTAAAACTTCTGTGTCGAAGTTTTGACTATTGACTGTTAGGAATTGTTCCAGGAGTTAGCTGTTTATATTCATGCTCTTATTTTGAAGTGGTTGAAGACAGTTTATGCAGCAGTTCCTTTTCCTCTTCTCACATCATGTCTTTTTCCCCCACAAAAAAACTTTAAATTCAAACAAGAAATATACAGGAACAAAATAAAACATGTGGGCTACAGTAGAGAACAAGATATAGAAAATAAATAATATCTAATATCTAAAGGTATGATAGAATATGTAAATGATGTCAAAATTAAATTGGTTCTTGAGGATTGTAGACATTCAAGCGCAGATATAATTTGAATTGCAGTTAGCGCTTTAGCATTAGCTTCCACTAAATACATGTTATTGCAGCACCTTAGCATTAGCTTTTGCTAAATATATGTTAGTGTAGCACTTTAGCTTCTGCTAAATAGTGTGTTGGTTTAGTGCTTTGTCGTTAGCAGAACTAATGTTTATGATTAGCAGTCCCCACCACTGCTCATATGTGAACAGTGTGTTTATATTCATATATGAAGACAGTAACATACGTTGGTGAGGACACCATCGGCCTTCTCGTTAACGCAGCCCTGCAGGCTGAAGGTGAGGTCGTGGCAGCTGACCATGATGCGGCGGCCGAAACGCTCCTCGAACGGCTTCACGTCTGGCTCGATGCCCGAGAAGTCCAGCCTCTAGATGTAGGACAGGGAGGGGGGGGTGAGTTGGTGGAGAGGCAGGGAGGCAGGGGGATTAAAGAAAACGGGAGGAGGGTGGACAAATCAGGAAGATTGGATCAATAGTGAGATACATAAGTAATGAGTGAAAACACAAGTATTGAAAGCATAAACTTTCCTTACCTGCGTCTCAGGGTCCAGGGAGAAAAGCTTTTGTCTGCCTTCGTTCCTGTTGATCTTATTGAGCTGGTCTGTCTCCCTCACGTACTGCAAATAGCACAGAGTCAAACTAAATGCTTCAACCTTTCCTCTGCCTGTTTTTATTGTGTCTGCATCAACTCTTTAGCTGAGAGCTCGTGCTTTCTTTCCTCTTTAAGCAACTCAAACAGGAGACAAAGACATTCACTCGGAAGAGAAATGGGAGGATAAGGGGGCCATCTTATGTAGACAAACAAGTCAAGCCCTCCAGTGCCAGGCGGACCTCAGTTCCTGTCTGTTCTGCCTGCAGCCTGCAGACAGACGGGAGCATGAAGCAGCAGAGGCCCGGAGCCAGAGTGGGGCTTTGTTGTCAGTGAGCAGCTGTGGGTTTAAACGCATTAAAGCAGCAGAGGGTCTGTGGAGGAAACAGAGCTGCTCTCAGGCCTTTTCTGCTCCACAATCTCTGCTCAGAGAAAACCTCCAAATAAAATGTTTACAACAATCACCAGTTTTCTCCGACCCAACAATGAGACCGTGACAAAACAAATGAGAATAAGCAGCAGTTTTCAGAAGAAGAAGAAGCAAGAGTTTCCAAACAAAATGTTCGCAAAAAAAAAAGCCTGGAAAGTGATGACCAAGATTTTTACCCTAAAAACAAATTTTTTTATTATTTAACTTTTTGTATTCTGACAGATTTTCTTCAAGATTTACGCTTTAAAATGTATCATATTTTCACCCAGTTTATCGTTGTGTTCAACATAAACTGAGAATAAATATGAACTCAAAAGGTTCATACAGTGCATCGCAAAAACACCTCTTGAACTGTCCCTGAAACCTCATTATATTATATGGGGCAACACAAATAAAAATCTGAAAAGTGTGGTGTGCTTTTTGTTGTCCCTGCTTTCGACTGATTCAATTCAACTTGAAAACTTGAAAGATAAACTGTAAGGAGAGCATTGATCATGGAGCTGAGGTTCATCTTAGGCATAATCCTACACCATCAGCTGCAAACGTGCTGGACTCAGTGGGCAGAACACAAATGCAAGCCAGACTTTTTAGATTTTATTTGCAAAAATGTAGGTAGACTTTAATATTTTGTCTCCACTTCACCATTATGCACTATTTTGTGCTGCTCCATCACAAAAAAACTCCAATATAACAAACATACTTAAGTTTAAGAAAATATTACAAACTTTCAGGGGTGTGAATAGATTTGCAAGGTTCTGCATAACTTTAATATGGTTATAAGTAACAATAATGGCCTGATAAACATTATGATGGCTTATAAAAACAGATAAGTGCTGTTCCTACCTTCATGAGCTCGGAGTGCAGGCTCCTCCCCTGGCTCTCCTGCAGACCTTCTCCTTTCCCTTGGCTCACGGTGTCGTCATCTGATCACACAGGAGGAAATGCATCAACAAGAAGCCCTCCCCTCGCAGGTTTGATTAGCACATTCATGTTGTCCAGTTTAAAATAGCATCCATCTGCTGGTTCCCTGGATGCTTGGAACCGATGAACTGAGTGAACCTCTTAGTCGTCCCAGTATCTCATCAGAATGTCGGGGGTTTTTGGATTTCGTCCACAGAAAGTTGGCAAGACCCAAACAAGCTGCATTAAAACGCTTAATGTTCCCTCTAAGGCCAGCTAAAAGAAGAGAACAGTCGACCCTCTTTCCTGAAGAGACAATCAGCTATGAGAAGTTCAGACTTTATCACCCTGCTAGCTTGTTTTTTTTTAAGTGTAGGAAGAAGAGCTGACCTGTGTTGAAGTCCAGCGGCTCGGCTCCGTTCCTCTTGTCGGGGACGGCCTCGGAGGCGCTCTGCAGGGCCTGCTTCAGCGTGGACACCCAGTCCTCCATCTCCGCCTCGCTGTCTGCAGCCAGGAAGTGGCTGTAGCGGTCCTGCATCTTCAGCTCGAAGCCGTTCCGCCGCATCTTAGGGCTCTGATGAAGCACAAGCATGTTAGAGGGTTCAGTGTTCAGTTAGGGGTAAAACAGAAGAGCTGCTGATTGGAGCCTTCAGCAGAAACTGGTTCATTATCCAACCTGACAGATTATTTAGTGAAAACTCTTTATCTCTGTCATTAGAAAGTATTTGTCCCCTTTCCGATGGGGGCAAAATACTTTATGAAAGAAGGATCTCCTGTAACAGTCTGTCCAGCAACAAATCTGAAGACCCTCTGACTGAACACATTCTGTTGTTGTCTGACATTCTGATGAAGAGGATGCTTAGTGTTGACAGTGATGTTTCTTTTTATTTTATGAAGAATTCTTTATGGAAAATGATTGACGGTAGTCGCTGCCACCAATAAACAGCTATTACCGTAATTTCCGGACTAAAGTGGCAATTTTTTCCCCCCCAGAATTTTGCTGGTCCTCAGCGGATTATCCAGATAAACTTTAGTGAATAAAAAGGATGAACGAACGACGCATAATATGATACGATATAAGTGACGGAATGCAGAAAACATAGCTTTCTCAGGAGAAACCGTCCATATTTTTATTCTTCTTCTACTCCCAAAGCATCATGGGATATATAGTCCACTCCATTAAAGGTCCACAAATAGTCCGTTTTGAGCCAGATACTAACTATGAAATACTAACCAACTCTATGAAATAACAATTACAACTCAGATAGTTACTTATATTAAATTATAACATCCCAAATAAGTCATAAACAAATCCTGGTTAAACCCAAAACTAATTCTTAACATCCTGTGATAGTCCAGTTAGACATATCTGTTTTTTTTCCTCTGTGTGACACTTTTATTTTTAGTCTGGAGGAGCGACGTATAGTTAGAGAACACAGTAGAGTCAGTGAGAAACTTTTCACTCACATAAGTTGTGACAGTGAAATACTTTTATAAAGTGCAGCAAAGACTAACTGGAAGAAATGCTGCTGTGAATGTTAAACATCTGTCTAAATGAAGCTGACTAAACCCAGTGAGTGAAACCGTGATCATCGAACTAAAAGCTTCCCGGCAACCAGCCCAGACCTGAAGAAAGTACCCACAAGTTGACTTAGTCAACATCATCACCCCCCTCCACCACTCGCAGCTCCTCCCTTTTAATCAGCTAGGCCAATCCTTCTCTACCCAGTCAGAGGAATGCAGTAAATCTGCCCCAATTAAAGCAGCTAAAAGCCCCTGAAGCGTGGCGGGAGCTCACATTAACACCAGGACCCACAATAAGACTGCTGTTGCTGCCTTGCTCAAAGTGTACCTGAACAACATCAATGCAGGAGTCCAGGTAGATGGAGCCTTTGGTTTCCTTGCAGTTCTTCTCGTCCTTGTAGGAGTTGAGGATGTAGGAACCATCAGGGAGCTGGGACAGGTAGAAGTATCTCCGTTTGAACACCTGAAAGTCACAGCAGAGACTTTACCCTGACACTTTGTAATAAATTCTAGTGCAGCCAACTGCATTTTTTTTTTTTTTTTTGCAGTTTTTGTCCAATCATTGATCTTTAAAAAACTTGAACCTGCCAATTCTGATTTTGGCCAAATCCAATGTTTTAGTCTGAAAAGTCACTAATGAAGCAAAAATGTCACTGAGGTGGCAATACTGGAGAGTGACTATTGTAAACCGTAGACCTGCTGGGTGGTCTGTCAGTCAGCCCTGTCCAGTGGACAGTGGCTGAATTTCACACCTTTGCACAAGTAGATAAGATTCCATGGATAAGATCAGTT
The DNA here is from genome assembly GCF_000485575.1 of Poecilia formosa. Taxonomy (NCBI): domain Eukaryota; kingdom Metazoa; phylum Chordata; class Actinopteri; order Cyprinodontiformes; family Poeciliidae; genus Poecilia; species Poecilia formosa. The sequence goes on along the minus strand of NW_006800012.1, from coordinate 247,565 downwards.
TCACATGTGTTTCAATTCATCAGTCGATCTTCCAAAATAAAGAATTCATGGCAGATTTATAAGCCGGCTGATTCATCAAAGCACCTCTAGTTTATAGAGATTATTAGATTTTATTCAAATCTAACAATCGGTAGGTTTTATTAAAATCATTTTTTACGTATTTGTTGAAACTGTTTCAGTCATGACAGTATGGTATGAGACAGATAATCTGTGAAAAAAAATTGGGCTCCTCTTCCTTCTTCCAGAACTCACTCCCAGTGCCAACTAGAAGCAACCAATCAAAGCTAAGATGAGGGTCTTGCGCTGTCAATCACAATCTCATGTGCCAGCTAGCAGAGCCCGTTGTGAATGCTAAGGCTAGTTAGCACAGTCACAAATGGCAGTGGATAAACAATTTTCCTGCAACAGTGAGTTGTTTCTCCACCATTAGCACATTTAGCAGCGAGTACATGAGGCTGACTGACAGTGCTAAGCCCCTCCTTCTGGCTCCGATTGGTTGTTTCTGACCAGTAGTGCTGCATTTCTTCAGACACCAATAGCAGCTCAGGAAGGAGCTTGTAATGAGACTATGTGTCTCATTACAAGCAGTAACAACATGGTGACAATTTTAACAAATGTGTAAACAAAAAAAGATATTCTTCATAAAAGTTACATACTACAGCTTGAAGGATATTGAGAATATAAGGTATTAAAATTAGAAGTTATAATGTGACAAAATGTGAACAAGTTTAAGAGGCATGAATCATTTTCCAAGAAACCGTATACTAAATGGCTGCTGTTTGAACTTCGAGTTGCCAGAGGAGAAGGACTGAGTACGGTTGACGTGCCGTGTCCAACCCCTCCACGACTCTGTGTTAATAACAGACAGGAGTGCTGGCACTGACTCACCCTCATGGAGACAGACAGGCTGCTGTTGATGTTGGCTTTCTGCAGCCAGCCCTGCTTCAGGATGCCTCCCCTCTGGGAGCACAGCGACGCCGTGTCCTGGCCAACAGAAAGCACACGGAGCCTTTCAGGACACATTCAACTTAAACATCATGAAACATTCAATTTAACCCGACTCTACATCTTTATCTACAGGATGTCAGAGCAATACGAGAGCTTCCTTAATGTCTCATACTCCAGTTCTCCAAAAAAAAAAAAAACTTTGGTTTCAGGAGATTAAACTACTGGTGACTATTGGTGNTCCTGCAACGGTGAGTTGTTTCTCCACCATTAGCACATTTAGCAGCGAGTACATGAGGCTAAGCCCCTCCTTCTGGCTCCGATTGGTTGTTTCTGACCAGTAGTGCTGCATTTCTTCAGACACCAATAGCAGCTATGTGTCTCATTACATACAGTAACAACATGGTGACAATTTTAACAAATGTGTAAACAAAAAAAGATATTCTTCATAAAAGTTACATACTACAGCTTGAAGGATACTGAGAATATAAGGTATTAAAATTAGAAGTTATAATGTGACAAAATGTGAACAAGTCTAAGAGGCATGAATCATTTTCCAAGAAACCGTATACTAAATGGCTGCTGTTTGAACTTCGAGTTGCCAGAGGAGAAGGACTGAGTACGGTTGACGTGCCGTGTCCAACCCCTCCACGACTCTGTGTTAATAACAGACAGGAGTGCTGGCGCTGACTCACCCTCATGGAGACAGACAGGCTGCTGTTGATGTTGGCTTTCTGCAGCCAGCCCTGCTTCAGGATGCCTCCCCTCTGGGAGCACAGCGACGCCGTGTCCTGGCCGACAGAAAGCACACAGAGCCTTTCAGGACACATTCAACTTAAACATCATGAAACATTCAATTTAACCCGACTCTACATCTTTATCTACAGGATGTCAGAGCAATACGAGAGCTTCCTTAATGTCTCATACTCCAGTTCTCCAAAAAAAAAAAAAACTTTGGTTTCAGGAGATTAAACTACTGGTGACTATTGGTGAGTAGACACATGCATGTTCACACTAGTCCGTCATTCTGATTGGCTAAAAGAGAGTCAAGCCCATCCTCCGTCCTCCTGACTGCAGAGTTATGGTTTAGAAAGCAGACGTTCTCCTGACCTTCCTCCGTCTCTCCTCTGCCTCCATGTGGGCGGTCGATGAGATCTATTTATAGGACATGTTAGGATTCTGGTTTCCCTGCTCCGTAGTGAGATGTAAGAGGGCTGACACACCCACCTGACAGACCGTAAGCCAGCCATGTTTCATCATATCTGCTTTAGTAAATGAGCAGAGAATGTCTTTGTATCTATCCCAGGACGGTCCTGCTTGTTCAATAAGACAAATCTGAGTATGTCTTAGAGGAATCTAATCTCAGAGATTTATAGGGCACCACTAAAAGCCCTCTACAAACACACACACACACACACAGTGCTGTCTGTGCCTGTGATCGGCAACTCACCTCATCTTTGGCGTCTTCATCGATCTCAAACACGTGAGTGGGAAGCTTGTCCGTCTTCAGCCCTTTGCTTTGAAAAACACAAACAGGGTCAATAAGCAGCTCTGCTTCATCTGCATGAGGTCAGCTACATTCCTCTGCTGTCAACAAAACTAAAATGAGGCATTTTAAAGATACCATCCGTTTTTATTTTTTTTTATTTTTTTTACATAGACATTAAAAACACTTTTGTAATGTTGAATGTATTTCTACTACTGGCATATGTCTATAAGAAGAACACTGAAGCAGAAAAGACCTGTAAATTCTGCTCTCTGTATATTTGGGTCGATGAAATCACAATAGAAACTGGAAAAGTGATTTTTGCCAGATCTTGACTAATATTCTGAAGCATTCCAGTTTGCTTCAATGTGTTTTATTCCTGCCAAATTCTAAGCTGTACAGAAGGCCATACTGGCCGAGAAAGATAAACTAAAAACCCAACAGGAAGTCATAATAACAAGTTTTAAAGTCATAATTATGAGGACCAATTTGGTACATTATATTCATATACAGTATTTTGAAAAGGTAGACTGATGTGATGATGTTTTGCTTCAGGGTTATTTCACAATAAATCGCCAAAAATTCATTTCAAATCAAAAATACTTTACTTATCCCAAAGGGAAACTGAATTTCATCCAAGTACCTTCAATATATTATATTTCACTGTAACACCTGATGGATGACACTGTGAGTTGTCGGTAAGTACTAGTAATCAACCTCTTTTGCTTTTGCTACTCCTCTTTAGATCTCTGTCTGGCCGGACGGTGAGAAAGAGAGATGCTGGAGTAGGGGATATGATCACTGGCCTTTATGACCGATGAAAGAGATGGTCTGAACTTCGTCCGTCTCTCTCTACTGAATGGTTCTGCTCTCAATCCATGAAGCCTTCTTTTGAAAATGTTGGTGCTATAGCTGAGTATGTATTTTTTTAACAATCTGTTAGCCATCTCAATGTCAGAGTGTTTGGTTTAATACACTCAGCAATTGAGTGTAATAAATTCAGCAGAGTTTCAGCTATTTAATAGCTGAAACACCGAATATACCCCAATATAAATTTATCAAAACACACATTGTAAACGCTCTGAGAACTACACCACAAGCTAACATCTATAGCCTTCCTTAGTTCCACTTTTAGGCAGGTACAACCAACAGCGTGCCAAGGAGCATTGTGGCTAAGTAACTCAGCTTCCTGGCTGCATTTTCTGTCAAATATTTCAGATATGTTCTACAAAAAAAACACATGAATTGGCGAAACTATGAACAATGAACAGTGAATAAGCGGGGCTTCACTGTATTATTACTAACAAAGTCTTCAAGCAACATTTTAGTTGTAGCTAATATCATCCAGACCTGCTGAGGGATCATTGTGAGGCATTTTCCCCTGAGGTTGGAACAGCAGTGATAAACTCAGTGACCTCTTCATCACTGTGAGAGTTCAGAACGCCAAACCTTTCTGGGCTGGTAGATTTCCTCTGAGCAGAAGAAGACTTAAAGCTGCATGGACATACTGGGGATTTCTGGTAGGTCACCAGTGAGCACAGTGAAATCCCTTGTACATCTTAAATAGCTGGCAGTCAAAGGACTTCCAGCTAAGTTAAGAGGTCGTTTAGCACAAATTCTAAATCTGAACACAGTTTCTCCAACATTATGTCACTTATTCCCATCAGTTTGGGTTCTTATCTTTCCTTACCTTGGCAGCATGCGGAAATCGCCCGAGTACGCCTCGTACTTGTAGTTGATGGCATGCCAGTCGGTGTTGTACATCTTGATGCACTGTGGATCAGAAAGCTGGATTAGCACCAGATACAGTAAAATATAGAAGTGGGTCAAAACTGTCATTTCCTCAGTGTAAAAGCAGCCATATCCCTATTTTGTGAAGGAAACTGTCACTCCACTGCTGTCAACTTAGCTACTTTACCGCAATATTTAGCAACTTTCCAAACAAAAAAATTGGCATCGGCCCAAAATCGGAATTGACAGGTCAGGCTTTTTAAAGATTGGTGATTGGCCAGAAAAACGCAATCGGTGCACCCGTAAAGGTGACAATCTATTTAAGGCTTTCTATCTGCCATTTATTTTTCTTTCAACACTGAACGTTTCTGCTGCCTGAAAGGATCTTTGTTTGCTAAATGCTAAATGATGTTGGCTCCATTTTAACGAGCCATTTTATGGCTTTTTCTACGATGTGTCACAGTCATGAGAGCTGGAGAGCAGAGTGTTCTCATCATAACACACAGTCACGTTTTTATTGATGATTAGACGTTTAGGTTTTCACAAAGAAATCTGAACGTTTCTTTGTGAACACTCTAAAAGATGAGAATGAATGGTGACATAGCCATTTTATTGATCAATGATAAAACAAAGTGTCGAGTGTAGAAAGTAGCTCCTTTTTCCTTTTTTTCATTCCAAGTCTCTTTTAAGATCTTGATAAAAGGCTCGTTGCTGCTGCTGCTTTGTCAGCATACCTCTTTAGCAAACAGACTCCTGGCCTCTTGCTCGGCATTCTGAGGAACAGAAGGAACGACGGTCCTCCTCTGCCTGGAGATCTGGGACTCCTGCATCCAGGCAAACACAGCAACACATAAACACATAGACACATGGGAGCATGTAAGCATTACTCACTAAGGAGTCTGTGAGACTGGGGACATCATTTGCTTCAGAAGTATTTGTAACACTTTTTGTTTTCTTCACATTTTGTAAAGAATTTTCTAAGGACTTCACAGGACGGCTACCACCAAGCTGACCGGCTTCCAGGATGTCGGCACTGCCGTCTATTCGTCAAGGCTTTCCCACAACAGTTTTCTTCATTTTAATGTTCAATTATATATTGATATTTACCAATAAGGATTTTTTTCAGTCAATTTATTAAGTGGTATAACATTAAAGATGAGTGAAAACAAGTGGTGAGCAAACTTCTGCTAACCTGCTAGGAATGGAAGTCCTTTTTCAGTTAGTGCTTTAGTGTTTTGGTAACTTTGAAAATGTTTGGCACACTTAGCTTCCCCTAACTTCATATTTCCAGATAAATTCTGAAACGTTAGTTTACTTGACTGTGTTGTTAACTTTCAGTTGAATAATGTTCAACGTCTGCGTTGAAGTTTTGGTTTTTAACTTTTAAGAATTCTTCCAAGTTGTTAGACGTTTCTATTCATGCTCTTATTTTGAAGTTGGTAAAGTCACTGACAGCGACAGTTCCATTTCTTCCCCTCGTTTTATCTCAATAACTTTATCCAAGAAACTTGGGAACAAAATAAAACACAAACAGCAGAGAACAAGATATGAATATAAATACAATATCTAAGGGTATTATAGAACATGTAAATTATAATGTCAAAATTAAACTGGTGCTTGAGAGTAGTCTTTCTAGCGCAAATATAATTTGAATTGAAGTTAGCTCTTTAGCATTAGCTTTCGCTAAATACTGTGTTAGTGTAGCGCATTAGCATTGGCACAATTAATGTTCAAGATTAGTGCTTCAGGGTTAGCCATACCAACATTTTGGTTAGTTTTGCCCAACACAAACAAAAGGAAATCTTAAAAAACATCAATAATTTCCCTTCTGCTTAACAACAAGCTCTGCTCCGTGTTGCTCGATCACGTGAAATGTATGTAGAACTCACAGAGACATCGTCGGCAGGGCAGAGCAGCAGGTCTCTGTGGGGGTCGCTGTGGATCTGGGCCTTCCTCTGAAACACCACCGCTTCATAGTCCAGCGGCTCGATGATCTTCGGCTGCTCCTTAAATGGGGGAGGATTGGAGATGAAACAGGCGACGCGTCACTTTCAAACAAAACAATTCCCTTTGTTCATTTTAAAACTGAAATTTGCAGCTTTAATGTGGCTTTTTCTACCAACGCCACAGCTGAACCACAGTAAATCAGGTGATACTGCAAAGCTTAGAGCTACCGGTGGTCTGTAGGAAACAAGCCAAGGAAAGGCAGAGGGCGATAAAGGGAGAGGAAACTGATACGAAGACAGAAAAGGGTGAGGATAATTGAGGCATAAGAAAAATAACAGCATCACATGCTACATGCTACAACAGAATATTTGTGCTTCCTGTTTTGAGTTTCATAGAGAAGTGGATGATATGAAATGATCCCTCTGTCTTAAAAAGGCCTGCAGGTTTTCAGACCAACAAGAAGCAACCTAAATCGACATTTGTGGTTGAAATTGAATTCAAACAAAGTGCCGCTGTAGGCCAGGCTAAGCAGCAAAGCCAAGCCAGTAAGCCTCCGCTCAGCAACACCACATAGTTTCTGCTTGAGCTTAAAGAATCAGACTGGGTGGATCTGATTCTGATCGGCTGCCGTTTCCTGAAACACTCCGAGCAGAAGGGTTGCTTCTGGACCCACAGAGAGATCAGCATGCTCTGCAGGAAGAATACTGCACCTGTTTTCCACTTTGTGCTCCATCATATTTCTACGTAAGCAATTCACAGCTGACAAGGCAGAGCTTTCATTTCAGAGTCAGCCACCCCCACCCCCGTTCACCGTAAAGCTCTTTGAGAAAATGTCTGCATGTGCATCTGTACTGGGTAATTAGCTGATCAAGTTTTTCTGTCACTGTTTGGGGTGTGGTGTACGTTTCAATTAAGAATGATGGCAGCAGCTCTGGGTACATTATTGCTGCGGAAATGGTTAAGTATCCTTCCACAGATTGGGAGCTAAACTTTAATTAAGGTACTGAATGGCTCCAGCCAAGACACACCACAAAGACCACTGACAGCATTAGCTGTTGATAATCCCTTATATGAAAACTCAGTGTCATAAGTCAAAAGTAAAGTTTCTGTTTGGAAAACTTTGTACAGATTGATGGGAAAATATCTGAATCGACTTAAAACAGTCTGAAATACAGCAATAGTGTAGTGAAACCTAAGACAAGAACGAGACGGAACAGGATATTCATTTTGCTTTCAAAGATCTAATTTATACTGTAAAAACCAGTGCATTATCAGCCTGGAGGGTCACCAGGCTTTACTTGTGCCCCCACCAGGCTAAGCATTGCTTATTTTTTAAAGTGTTTTTTAAATGTTTGCTTTTTTTAAGACTTTATAGTTAGTGTTCAGGTATTAATCTTCCAATCTTTTAATAACATATAATTATCAAGTGATATTTTAAAATTTCCTATCAACTTTAAACATTTTTTAACTCAAAAACATGACGGCTTGCATCCATGGATGAATGACGGCCCAACCCAACCACCGGGCTTAGCAAGTTTTCTGGGAGAAATCTTGAAGCGCCATTTGTTTATTTTAAATAGGGGTTTTATAAAGACCATTAAGTGGATTAAGGTAGGTTTACAATTGACACACTGAACTGCAGGAGGGGGTGTGAACCAATCGTGCCCTTCCTCCACTTGCAATTTGGCCTCACATGCTATGATACCTGCCCATGCACCTTTGAATTTTTGTAGTTTTTAACCTTTTTAACACAAAAACACAGAGAGCTGTTGGTCAAATATCTCTCATGGTAAAGCATAGGGGGACAGTGGCTGATTTACAGACCTTTGCAGAGATAGAAAAGATCAATGGATGAGTAACAGCCAATCTCCAATCTCAAAACATTACAGAAATCGGGGCTTATTTACTTATTACTCACTTATCGTACACTTCTTTAGTTTTAATAACATGTAATTTTAAATAATTTGTCAACAAAATATAAATGTCTAATCTAAATGCACTAAATGAAATTATGGAGTTTCCCAAGGCACAATACTCAGTCCCACAACTTTTTACTCTTTACATGCAGCAACTTGGAACTATTAACAGGAGTGGCATCGATTTACGTTAATGACACGGGTTTTGTAGTATTGTCTGAGTTAGAAATGTAATATTTACCATTACATTTATCAGCCAATAATGCAACAGTCACGACACACTTGTAATAGGTTAACGCTCAATCCTAAAAGATATAATAAAAAACAACAATTGAAAAGTCAGAATTGTGTTTCAAAGGTTTGTGCTTGTTTTTCTTGAAGTGATGTTCTGAGTAGGTATTGGTGATAGTTCCTGTTCTAGTAGTAGAGAGATGACATAACACTGAAACCTTTTGGTCGTTCACTTTTTAAAAATAAATTCTAAAGAAAAATGTCAGGTCACCATAGACTTGCTGGAAAACTAATACAACTTTGTAAGCTTGAAGCCAACAAGCAAGTCAGACATATTGTGATCAGAGATACTCTCCACAAAACTATTTAAATTGATTCATAAAGCACAGAATACAATTCACCCTGGCCTTTTTTTTTAACCATATTTATCTTCAGTCCCATATATTTTCAAGATTTACTTGTTGGTACACGCTTCAATTTATTATACTTTAGTCTTGTTATTACCTGAACTGGATCTTTCATTGATATTATTTCATTTTTTTAAACTTAAAAACACCTTAATCTCTTCCTGCAGTGGAAGTAAACAGTTGTCGATCTAAAGACTTTGGCCGCACAGAATTTGTTCAGATATTTCTAAAAGCCCCTTCCTACATTGGAATCTGTGCACAGGCCATATTGGATGGAATGCGTGGCCATTTGTTGCTTTCTAACCTGTAATTTGGGTTAAAAACTACGACGGTTCCATGTTCATGTTTTCTCCAGATTTTTCCACTAAAACCCGAAGCGCTCCAATGCCCACATCAACATTTAACCTAGCATAGCTGCTTCTTTTCTCAACTGCAAGCAAATCAAACAGAAATCACCTCCAAGTCTGCTAAAACCATTACACATGACTGTGACTCTCCTGCGCCCGACAGCAGCTCTACTTCCTGTCATGTGCAACAACCGCAGCGCTACAAGTTCAAGCCACTCATGGTACACAAAACACCGAGAGGCATGTGGGGGAAGGAAGCAGCAAAGAGAGAAGGAAAGGCAGACAAGGGCAACTTCTGCTTTCACAGAGGTGTAGAGAGGCTGAGGAGTCATTGTCAGGCAGTGAAGTCACAGTTGTTACTGAAACAAACCAAAACAGAAAGGGAACGTGCCGAAAGAAGCTGGGTGTGACCAAACGGTGAAAGCCATCGAAATCATTGCAAACCCTCAGCATGTCTCACACTTTCTTCTCTTAACCCATCAAGTCTGGAAGCTGAACACTCAAACCCGATCACAAAGCCAAGCCCGCCTCCGGCGATGATGATGTTAGCAAGGCTGTTTCCAGATGTCTGTGTCCCATTAAGTTCTCCATCTGCAAGGCACTAACGACTCCAACATGACCGAAGCTATTTCTTCACGTTGAGCGTAAAGCGGCTGTGCTGTCCTGCAGCTGACCCCGCTAAGTGCTCCAGTCTGTCTGAATGAGTTGAGCACACGTGCAGCTCATTTCAAGAGCAAAATTAGATCTTTGACCTTTGCAATAGTTACAGTCTATTTTAGAACAAACTACTAACAGATAACCAGATATATTTTCCGTTCTCCACTGTCAAGTCTCATTCTTGACAGTTAATGTCTGGTTCGGTTATGGCCAGGTTGGGTGCGTCTCCATTAGCAGTGGGTTCCTCACGATGGTGGCAGGAATGTGGGCAGGAAACACGGAGTAGAATGTGCAGGAGCTGTGGTCGACGCTATGCATTTAACGCATGTACCTGTGGGGCGGCCATTTTCTCCAAAAGACCTCAAGGTTTGGGCAATGAATTGAACCACTAATTTGCAACTTGCCATCCAGCCAACCTGTATCCAAGGTGATTCAGCCAACACTACTACACCACTACTTTCCTTCACGAGTTCAATGCGTCAACTATAAACCAGTAGATGTTTTCATCTACTGGTTTGAAGTGAATCAACCAGGCTACTTGATTACCTCAAACTTTGGCATAATGCATGGCTGCAGTAAACTGGTAGATATTCGCCATGTCAGAACTTATTCGGTAAATGTGTTTCCATCTCCCCTTATAGCGCATTAACTTTGTTTAGAAAACTTAAAAACCACCTCAGAAATCATTTTTCATTAACCTTTTCAAACGCGATACTTAAAAAAAAGTGAATGAATGAAAAAAGTTTATGGAAACACAGCTACTGTTGCTGTAAGACTGAGTGTCAGGATTGTCATATGACTGTACTGACATGCTAAAAATTCAATATCCAGGCAGCAGATTTCATACTCCACAGTAACATGTCTTAGATTGAGCTCTGCTGATTCTCCTGTCTGTCGATAGGTTTCAAAAGCCAGATGGGATGTTGGAGTAGGGGATATGATCCTTTCCCTCAATGATCAGTTTAAGAAATGGCTGAATTTCCTTCTTCTTCCAGCTCTGCATCTAGGGAGCCTCCTTTTTCAACTCCTCTGGGATTTGGGAATTACTGCCCAAACACACAAAGCCTTTAGCAAAAAAAAGGAGATGATGAACAAAAGTGTACAAAAAGAACAAACCAGTAGCTCTTTAAAACAAAAGAGCTACTCCCACAACTGTGGAGTAGCAAAGGAGGAAGTTTTAAAGTGAAAGTAAGTGCAGTGAGTAAAACGCATTGAATGTAAATTAAGCTATGTTGGATTGTTTGTAACACTGACTGGATGACACTGTGGCAGAGCACTGTGTAGATGTTAACAGTGAATTCCTTTGGACTGTTTCCCAAAAAGCCTTTCAGTTTAATTAAATAACATGACCACAAACACACAACAGAGGAGGGTGGGGGTTTTCAGGTTTGACTGAACCATCAAGACACCTGTTTGCTGCTGTGTGGTATTTACTGGTAACAAATAGCCCAGCTTAAGTCGGACTTTGTAAGTGTCTGCTGAAAAGAACACCTGAAAGATTTATTGGTGATGCTGATCTTCCGCAGGATTAGATGGAGTCTTCTTTTCCTTGATGGTTTCCAAAATGATTCAGAGTTGTGGATCTCTGTCAAGACAAAAACGACCCAGAGCTCAACCTGGAGTGCTGCCTGAACGACAGATCCTTAACCAACTGTGTGGAAAAAGTCTGCTGCTCTGCTGCTAGCCTTATGCTCACAATGTTACTTATCAACCGATCAGAGGCCGTTCTTTTTCAAACAAACGTCTTCTTTCCACCTGGCCTTTTGTTTTCCTTTTCTATAAAGGGGAATGTAGTTTCTGAGTTGAAAACACAAAGGATAAGACATGTGGAAAAAACATGATCAATGCCTCCACTGTAGCAGCTACTTAGTACAATGCAGCAGTAAATCACTTCAGTAGATACTTTTGTGTCGACAGGTTAAAGTGTTTCAGTCACAAGACCTCCTGATGTAATAAATCCATACCCAATATGCTGAACTCTGCTTCCTGTTTGGTCAATTTATCTTCTTAGTAGGTAATGAATCGACTGGTGCAGCTCAATAAATGAGAATATCATCCAAAAGTTACATTTACTTAATAACATGCTAACTAATTATGTAACAGACAATCAGTTGTCCAGCAGACAGTCACTGACACCCTCCAAAAGAAGATAAAGCTTCAAAGTTGAGAGGGGAAAAAAAGTGTGGTAGAAAAAGGTACACAAGCATTGATGCAGGAATTCATTCTCCTGAGGAGACAAACCAAGAAGAGGTGAGTGATGTTTAAACTGATTAATATAAACCAATAGAAGGAAAACCCAACCTGAAGTTTCTAACAGCGTTCTGTTCAGGCTGGAATGATGGTCAGTCTTGCTCCTCAAGTACACTTGTTAAACCAACTGATTTATAACTCCATTAAATAAATCACACAACATCAAAACAATCACGTTTCATGAGGTAATGGAGTCACTCTCACTGTCCCAATCTCCATTAAACATATTAATATGCAAGAAGGACATCTTAGTTGAATGCATGTAAGGAGTTTACTTTCCAAATGCATTCATGCTCTGTCCTCAATAAAGCATTTAGCCAGTTGAACCCACTCTGCCCTACAGGCTCACACCTGACTGAGGCAGTGACCAATGTGGTAAAGTTCAGAGAAACTGATGTGAACATCACCATGGTACCTGCTTGCCTTTGCATAGATTAATTAGTGAAATCAAAGATACTTGATTAGAACAAAATGAAGTATGAAACAAGATTATTTTTTACCCTTTACACGTGTACTCAGTTTTACAACCTCACCTATGTATTTACTGTGCTTTGCAACATTATTAACACACATTTTTCACATTTTGTTACATTAGACCCTCAAACTACAACTGCTGTGAAGAGAAAGGAGAATGAAGCTGCGGTGGCCATACTTCCACTAGTCTGCTAATAGCAAAGCAAACTTTTCAATTAGCACTTTTGCTAACTTTGAAAATGTTTAGCGTACTTAAGATCCCCAAAATCAATTTTCCCGACTAAATTCTACAGCACTAATTCATTGGGTTGTTTTCTAAACTTTCAGTCGAATAAAGTTGTGAAGAATTAATTGGTCTTCAGAATGTGCCACAGCTTGAAAATTCAAGAAATTGATGCAAGGAAGGAAGGAAGGAAGAGAAAGTCAATAAAAAAAGAAATGTCCAAAGGAAGAATCCTTCAAAAAGAATATTTGTTTCAAGCACAAGAACAGAAGGCCAGAACGACATTCTCCACGATTTATTTCCGTCAAACTTCCAGGAACAGGTTTGAATCTGCCCAAGAAAAACATAAACCTGATGGGAGATTATCATTCAGCGCACTCAGTCATAACTAAAGCTTCCTCGACAGGAATGACTGAACCAACAATGACAGTCACACAGTGAAAGGATGGCCACAGCATGCCTGAGGGAATCCCCATGTGAGAGAGGAACCCAGACCATCCACCCTTCACAAAACACCGTTTGTTCTCCTCCTTAAAGTCTTCGGCCAGTCCCTGCTCCTCTTCCGGTAGCAGAAAGTAAACACACCACCCCACGTGGTGCGGAGCGCAAAAACACATCCTTCCCTTCACCAGCTCTGTTTAAGGAAACTCAACCTAATCACAAGATTATTCCACTGGGGAGTTCTTCCTGCGTCACACTGCAGGAGATGATCATCATAAGACTACAGGCTTGCAAACACAGAGCGAACAAAGGAACAACGAGTTAGGTTTGGTGTGAGATCTGTGATGCTGTGGGCCCTGCGAACCTTATTACTGTGCATGACATCATGAATTATTGCAGATACCAGAGATTGTAAGTAATAATCTGGTGGATTCTATCAGTAAACCAAAAATGGGGCACCACTGAATCTGGTGACAAAATGATGATGATATAGAGCATGGTAAACCAAAAAAAAAACATTCTTTCATACTCTATATCCTATAGAAAAACTTCTGTTTCTTATGGTCTGTCACTAAAAAGAAAAATAACATATTTTTCCAAAATGCCCTGGACGTTTGAAGCAAACATTTCCAAGTCGCAAGTTGGGAAGAACGACAGGAAGGTTCTCTGAGGTCAGGCGTTCAGGAGGGAGAAACCGCCTTTTCTCACCAAACCATCTCACACATTTGGTTGTTATGCGTTTAAAACATAGTCTCTGATTGGCACTTTCCTCAATTTCTATCTGATTGCAGCTTTTCCGATTTCAGATGCATTGATTTCAAAATTTGGGCCAATATCGTTATTCGACATTGATATTTCTGCTAGCCAGTATTTACCTATCGCTACTATTTCAACACCACAGAGGGGGAAAAAAAAACGACCACACAGCTGACATTGCTTCTCTACTTCACTTAATCACCAGACAATCCTTTGCTGTATCACGATCACAGTCACATGGCCAAACAAACAAATACTACACAGCTCCTCTTACCTTCTTCCAAACGAAAGGCCATCACCAACAAGATGCACAGCAAATTGAAAAGTGTTAGATTTCCAGTGTAAGTGTACTATGTTAAAATACAGTGTTAATTCAACACTTGTTTAGTCTAATTCAACAACATGAGTGTTAGTAGTTTCCCTAAAGAGTTTGTGTTAACCATGTTGTCAGATATGTGCAGGTATGTGTTACTCTAATGATCCTAAGTCTAGAAGCACTTTCTTATTGGCTTCGTTTGCGATTTGAATGGAGCTGTGCTCTATATAGTTAATCATTTTTATTATTTGTCTTCTTAGCATTTTGCCAAAGATGGGAGCCAGTGTTGAATCCTTCCTCATTGGTGTGGAACCAGGACAGCCCTTCCTCCTGCATGTTGGTGAAAATAAGAGCAGCACCAAAGATACTTCACCATCAGTGATCACAAGACCATCCATGGCCGCTTCCAATGAACTTTCAAAGCAGTGCAAAGTACCATGAATGAATGGCCTTTGTTGTATATTGCTGTCAGTGCTGTTTGATGTTGTTTTGAAATAAAAGTAGATTACATACCGCAACTGGTGCTGGTGTTTTTGTAGATTGAAGTGGCATCTAATGTCTTTTAAAATGAATTTGGGGATTATTGATAGCCAGTAGTTTCTGGGAAAAAAGGTTTTAATTGCTCTAGTGGCTTTTATTTGGTAGTAAATTGACAAAAGAAAAGTGGGTAATGAGAGAAGGGGAAGACTGGGAAGTGAACCCATGACAGCCACATTGAAAACTAGAGCCTCCATATGTGGGTTGTGCTTAACCCCTGCACCACCACAGCACACCCTGCCAGTAGTATTTTAAAACTCAGATTTCTATGTTGATATATACTTTACAATGTTCTATAAGATTAACACGTTCATAGTGTTAACTTTTGATAAAATACACTAGTGTTGGGTAATTCAACACTGATGTGTGTTTAATTTCAACTACTGTGATGTTGATTCAACTGTATTACAAATAACACTTTTAAAAGTGTAATTTCTACACCATCCAGAGCGGACCAATATAGACACTTTCAAAGTGTTGAATTCAACCCTGTAGGAGTTGATGGAATACTTCCAAATTTGCTGTGTGGATATAAACATTGTGTTCCCAGTTTTACTTACGAGACCAGACCAATGCCAATACATTGACAAAAAAAGACTCAAATCAGCCGATACCGATGTGAATACATGTGAATCTGTGGTACTGATTTTTCCATCTTGCTATCTGGACATGGTTAGGTTCCTGACCAGGTATATGAAACTTTTTTCTCGATTCAGTTTCCGAGGGGAATCTTAAAATGTCAAGGTTAGAATTTGTCATCTTATTGGTTGCTTGGACTTATAACTCTACATTACAGCTAATTTGCTTCATATTATTCTTGTAGATAACTAATGCCAACAGTTTAAGAACCACATAGCTCCAAAAGTCAAAGCTGTCCGGATGACAGTTTGTGCCACATAATGACTAAATTGGAGTGGAAGTGTTAACAGATGGCTTCAGTTTAAACAAGAAACAACACTTGGTGCATAAGTCCTGCCACACAAATGTCACAACAACGATTTGCTGTCATGAAACACAGTTAAATGCTGCCTCAGCAGAATCAAGGCACCACCGGTGCAGCTCATCCACATGGCAACCACAATGCAGCAGTTCTATAGATACCAGCCTGGTTTGTCTGGGACTAAGGAGCCATGCTGCAGCTGTTTAACTGGCTCTGCTCCACATCCGCCTGCACACAAAAGGAGCCCCACTCGAGTGGCCTGGGGAGGGGAGAGGTACACGTGTGATTCGGGACAAAGTCAACCCTCTACGGCTGCAGCAAATTCAAGAGCGACCGCTGAGCATGCAGGTGAATCAGGGGTTTTAGTCATAACCCCTCAATACACACGGGATGCTGCCTGGAGACAGAATCAATGAAAGGAGACAAAGTAAAGACAGAGAGCAAAAGGAGGGGAAAAAAGCGTAGAGGAAGAAAATTTGGGCAAGTTAATTTTCCAGCCTATGAAGGGCGGAAGGAATGAGAAGTTGCTGTCTCTGCCCGAGTCTAGCTAGAGGGCGCGGAGTGCTCACCACCAGGTCCACGGTGCTCCTCACTGCCTCCGAGACGCTCTGCCTGACTTCCGCGGCCGTCCCCGGCTTGCTCAGCCTCTTTGTGAATTTCCGCACCTCAGACATAGCGGCGCTCCGGTTCAAGTTCGCTTCTCTTGGTTCTTGTCGCGATACGGCGCGGATGTGGGCATGCCGCGCCGGGGCGAACGGAGCGGCAGTTCAGTGTGCTGACAGCCCGCCAGATGTGGGGGAGGTTGAGTCGGGGAGGAACCAGCCAGCCAGCGGTCCACGTCCTGAGGCGGGGCTGCTGCTGCTCCTGCTGCTGATGATGGGGATGGTGATGATGGTGGCGGTAGTGATGAGAGCAGAGAGGGTTTAACGGTTCGAGATGTTTCACTACATACTTCCGGTTGTCAGTGTCGAGGGGTCTTACCGAAGATTGTCAATGAGGAAGGAAAGCAAAGAGGGCTTTAGCTAAATATTTAACTTATATTTATGTGTAAAATGTTGCCAAGCAGGACTTTCACTCGTTTGAATTCTTTAAAAAAAAACTATACTAATTTTAAACAACCACCTTGTTGTACAATTTTCCCCGCAATCGCAATCGTTCAAGGTAACCATATGAAAAATGATTACACAGTGCCATCTTGTGGATGATACTGAAAATTGCAACAAATAAACAGTATTTACAGATGTTCAGCGTTAACTATATTATTTAATAACCTCTCTTTTAAGCTTCTTTAAATAATAACCTCTATTTAAATAGGTTTCCCCAACTAAGATCAAAATACATCTTTTACAAGAGAGATTTTGCCATAAATGGCATCATACATAAAACAGCTGAAACACGGACACAAAGACATACAATAAAATGTAGACAAAGACACTCAATACAATTGCACGTCTGCAACTAGAATGTGATGGGACCTATCACCATCTAACATACATCCAGAGCAGTTTTTTTAAGTTTCAGCTGTGCTTGAAAACTGTTCCATGAGGTAGGGAGACAAAAAAAGCTAATAGTCAACAACTGTAAGAAAACTTGACTCCACAAATTTCTGGTTTAGCCCAAAATAAAAGCAGGATTTGTTTAAAAAAATAAAATTCGAGTAAAAACCTCAGTTTATTCACATTATACTGAATAATTTAAAGCATTTGCCATCAATTAGTAACTCCAGACATTTGAACATTTGAACTAGTAATACTCAACAAGTTCAACTTGTTGAGCATTACTCAACAAGTTGACTAGCATTACTAATGACGACAGACTAGTTTGACCTTTCTGATGTTGGGTTGCTAAAAACATAAGCTTTGTTTTGTCAACATTCAAGACAAGCTGAAGTTGACGAAGTTTCTATTAAATGCATTCTGGATATACAGTAGCAAACACAGGCTATAGGTGCAAAGCAATATATGACTGTGTCATCTGCATAAAAATGAACAGCTACATTTGAAATATCCTTTCCAAAATAATTTAATCAAAACATAAATAACAAAGGGCCTAGTACAGAACCTTGTGGTTCTCCCTTGTGGATAAACTGAACCATCTGCATAGCCTGGGTTCCAGCTAAAGTAGTTTGCAAACCATCAAACTGTTCTTAGACGATGAAGTGATCCACTGTATCAAAGTTCTTAGAGAAATCTATCAAAAGAAAAAGTCAACACAATGCAATATAATTAAATCCAATACGCATACAATACAGCTTATACCACATATGGTCTTTATATTATTATTGTTAATGCTCCAGTGGTTGTATTTTATTAGGTGTTTACCGACTACAGTTTTCTGGCCAATTTTTTAAAAGCCTAATCTGCCGATTTAAAGTTTGGATGATACAATTGTCATTGACTGAAAAGTCACTAAATACAGTGACTAAGTCATTAAGTTGGCAAAAGTGGGGTGATTATTAACCGCACACATGCAGAAATGACCTGGTGGGGGGTCTATCAGTCAGACCTCCATCACAGCAGAGCAAAAGTGGACAGCAGCTGGTTTTCAGACATTTGCGGAGGAAGATAAGATCTGTGAATAAGATCCGTTTCTCAGGCGAGTATTGGTCAATTACCCATCTCCCAATGTTAAGAAAATTTTGAGCTAGCCCTAAAGTTTTTTTGTTTTTTTCTATGAAATTCTGATTGGGACATTGATGGAACAGAATTACAGGCCAGATGTTCTACTTATCACTGACAAAGGATTAAAGTACTTTGAAGTACCTAAGCCAGAACTTATTTCTTGATCTTTTTTCCGGTGTTCCTCAGTCCTAATGAAGTAGTTTGTTCTTTAATGTTCTCCAACAAACCTATGAAGCCTTCAGCATGATCAAATCACACACACATCACAATATTCTATATATAACAATTTAATTATACATCAATATGAACCACATACACAACACCTTCCAAGGAAAACGACATGTAATTACAGAAGAGGACTTTGAACTTTAGTTGGTATAAAGTAGGATTGCAGTAGTTATGGACTGTAGATGCTCATCTTATTTGAGTATTTAAACTAAGATGTGTTATTGGAAGAACTCTGCAATAAAAATTCAATGAACCAAATGTCCACAGCACTTTCTATCACTAGTGCCGCATTATCTTTCTGCGGAATTGCTTAATTCAAAAAGAAGGGAGTCCCAACAGTGAATTCCATATCAGACGGGAGCTATTTTTCATTGTACTTGGTCAGTTCTTTCAGAGCCCAGTTTTTCATGTCTATCTCCTGCCGTAATCTACAGTACTCGTCGGCCAACGCCTCAAACGCTTTCCCCAAGATCTCAAACGATGACAGCTTCATCTCCAACGCCTGCTTCTCTGCTTTACAAGCCATCAGCTCGCTCTCCAGCTTCTCCCTGCAACAGTGAGACAGCACAAAGCATTATATTTGGAAATAAGACTCGATAAAAGCGCAGGTTCTACCAAAAACTAGTGGAAAAAAGTGTTTGGTGAGTAGAGATGAGACTAAAATCCTCTTGCCTTATTTTTCGGTGAGCAGAAATTGTGTCAAGAGAGTAGGTGTCCAGCTGAATTTCCACCATCTCAGTTCTTCAAAGGAAGAACAAGCATGTTTAGAAATACGAGACACGGCTAAGTGTCCCACCCAAATAAGTCTTGAACATATGAATAAAAAACTCAAACAACTGAAGCAGCCTCACTTTATCTTCTGCAAGACCAGTTCACATTTGCCTTCAAAGTAATCCAATTTCTTCCCGTCCAGGTCTGTCTGGATCTTCAGCCTGTGATCCAAGATGAGCGTCTGGAGCAGCTGGATGCATTTAATCAGCTCCTGGTTTGTGAAGGAAACACAAAATAGAAATGTAAAAAAAAAAAAAAACTAATGGGGAAGTATTTACAGTGGAACAATGGAATAAACTGGCCAAAGAATGTAGATTTTCCAGTTTATTTTCAACCTTAATCATAGCAAAATATTCACAAAAATCCTGTGGTTTCTAATTATAAAACAGCCAAAACTATGATGACCCAGTATGTCTTACATGTTCATTAGATTATCAGCC
Organism: Poecilia formosa; assembly: GCF_000485575.1. Taxonomy (NCBI): domain Eukaryota; kingdom Metazoa; phylum Chordata; class Actinopteri; order Cyprinodontiformes; family Poeciliidae; genus Poecilia; species Poecilia formosa. The sequence continues at coordinate 227,901 of NW_006800012.1, read as the reverse complement.
CCCATGGATTCACTACGAATCATTTCAACAGCTTCTTGAGATCTTTACCATAAAGAGGTTCAGGTTTATAAACAGAGTCATTCTGTGGCATCAAAGATTGGAATTCAGCTCAACCTAATAACATGATGAAGGTCTTCTGCCAATATGCAAATATGTTGGTGAGATCAGAGAAATATCTCATATTGTTGCATTAACATTTTCACCCAGGTCTTCTTCACTGCAGGCAGGGTGATGAAAGCTTCATGAAACACTGAACTGTTCATTGCTAAGGAAGCTCTATGGACAATTCTAGATCTATCTTTCCAGAAGAAAAATGTGGTCAATTATTCCTTTTATTTCCATGTAGAATTTAAGTAAAAATCTAAGATGTGGAGCCATTTTATTATATTCACATTATCATAATTGTCTTTACCAAAGTCCTCTTTGTTAATCCAAAATATTAATAAAAATCTGAAAAAATTGACGTGTCTTCCTTACAAGAGCATCTGTGTGCACAGATTACTGGCATTCTTATAGTATTTATTTTTGATCTGTTAAAAGGGAAAAAAACCATTTCTGACACTTCAAAATTATATAAAGAAATGAATAAAGTTGCAACCAAAGTAGCAACTCTTCTTCTCTGTTACAGTCACAGGACTTTTCTTCACAATCTGATCTGCTGATGATGGCAGCACTCACAGCCTGCAGGCACTGGTCAGAGAGGCATCTGTACTACTTTCCTTCACTGAAAATCTCCCATTAAGAAAGTCTGAAAAGTTCTCAGTTGGGTTAAGCAGTGTTATTTTTTGTCAAGCCACACAGTGGAGCATTGTCCTGCTTAAAAAACAATATGGCTTTCCAAAATATGCAGACTTTTTCCCTGTGCCACTGGTGCTCCTTCAAGAGTCTTAGAAACATGACTGACATTATCTTTGGACCTAAAGAATGGTCAAGATCAAGGATTAGGAATCGGCACACGGCTTCAGTTCTTACAGCTAGATCTGTAGATCAGGTCTGGAATCTGGGTGTAGTGATGAACTCTGACCTGAACATTCAGGGACACATAAAGACATTTGCAAAGTTGGCCTTCTACCACGTCTAGAACATTCCTAGGATTACAGGACTTTTATCTCAGCAAGATTTAAAGAAACTCATCTATACATTTATGTTTAGTTGCATTAATTACTGCAAAAATGTCTCCAAAAGTGTTTGAAATCAAAACCTAAAACACCATTTGTTTAGACTTTCCTTTGATCACTAATATCTGGAACATCGTTAATTCTAGTCTGGATTGCAAGTTTTCAATCACTTTTCTTTATTCTGCCACTGCAATGTAATGTTTTTCTGTTTGTTTATTGTGTTGCATTTTTATCATGTGAAGCACTTTGATCTGCCTTGTTGCTGAAATCTGACATACAAACAACTTGACCTGATCCCGTATCTGAATGGGTTCCAGGCAGACAGACACACATTTGATTCTTCGCAAATACTTTGTCGTTAATTTGCTCCTTTTTTCTCAGGATGTTCCTTGCATCCATGTTGGCTATTTGCACCAAAAACATTTCCGGGTTCTAAAATGATGCTAACATATGCCACGCCCTTTTCAGAGCAAGCAAATCTTCTTTTGGCCCATTTTGCTCCTCTCTCTTTACACAAACACACACTACTTAATATAATTAAAACCAATAAGCATACAGCTTGGAGTAGGACCTGTTCAATAACTGTGGATTGGAAACTATTAATAAAGAATGCATTAAAAAATGTAAAAGCATAGAGTGAACTACTGTACATTTTCTTACAGAGAGGTAGAGTTGGGTTTGTCTTTGCAACAGGACAGTGTTTTCTCGACACGTCTCCTTCAGCAGCTCTGTTCTTTTCTTGTCTTTGTCAAGCAGGGTGGACAGGTGAGACAGCTTGTTGGTCTTCAGACCCTCACTCTCATTCTCTAGAAGACAGTACAGATGACCTGGGAGTGAGTGCAAGACAACGAAGCCTGCTAAAGATACTAAAAGTGAATGTAGCATTAGCTGCGTCTCTACGACAAATATAACGAAGACTTGGTCAATATTCTGGTAATGTCGAAAAACACAATTTTGCAATTGAGGTATTTCCGTTAAGTAAGAAAAGCAATTAAAATCACACGTGGAAAAGTTTGTTCATGCAATAAACATGCTGCATCATTGTCCTCCAACTACTTCCTGTCACCTGGTTTGTGTCAGTGGCAACATCCAGTTGTTGATGACGCAACTCTCGTGTGTAAAAAGTGTAAAATCGAAATCAAAATTGTCGTGTTTCCATTGAGCAAGTTTATTTTTCGAAATGTCAAACTGTGCAGTTATATGGTCAGTGGATGGACAACTACCCCATTCAGGCTGATAATAAGAGACGAGGCTCAGACACTTCTCCTTCAGACGTCTCTCCAGCTGTCTGGGAAGAGCCTGTTTCATTCGTTGGGCATTCTGTGGAAGATAGAGTAGAGTCAGGGAAACAATCTAAAGTCAGACTGTTGGAAAATCTGCTTTTTCCGGGAATGTACCTTTTCTGAAGGCAGGAGCTGGAGCACTTGTTGGGGCGTTAGGCCCAGAACGGATGGCTGGTCCTGACTTGTGGTGCTGCTGGGATCCAGCTGCTTGGCACACCGAGTCACACGCAGACACCTCTCCATTGTTTCATAGAACTGTAGCAAAGACTCCTTAGCAACATATTCAAGTATAACCCAATAACTCCATTCATTTATAACAGGATTTGTTTGTACTACATGGAAACAATGATGGTAAAGTTTTAAAATCCAAATTTACTCCAGACAAGTTAGTGGGATCTACCATGTTCTGGTCAGGGGGAACGGTGGAGTTGTGCTTCCGGACGTAGAACTCCTGGATCATCTCCTGCAACCCTCTGTGGAGGCTCTCAGAGCGGAGCCACTGGCGCTTCTGGCTCTGCAGCTTCTGCTCAGCCTACACACACAGACACAACACACACACCTAAACCCTCAATGTTTCTGCACTTCTTTCTGTGTGCCAGTAGAGGTCAGTGTGTCACAACCTAGTAATTGACTCATTAAATACTCGGCTTATAAAAATCAAGGTAGAATTATTAGATAGTTTACATTCACTCATCAGGGATATGGCTGTAATTTTTTTTTGTTTTCCAATGTAGAATAATCATGCATAATAGAACTGACTAATAACAAGAATTAGGTGCACATGTTTGACTTATTTTGAAGTTTTTCTCTCAAAAACATTGGTAAATGGATAAATGTTCCATATTAGCTGGTTGGAACATCATTCATCCATCCATCCATCCATCCATCCATCC